>NC_142202.1:82530474-82844513 GCF_049639895.1 Pseudopodoces humilis | reverse complement strand
ACAAGCATTTTGTTATATTTTCTCTCCTCTGACCAGCTGAGGACAGGAGGAATGGTGCATTTTTGGTGGGCATCTGACATCCAGTGAGGGTTAGCAGGTGTTTTTTTAAAAACTACAAACAAGAATATCAGCTATCCAGACCGACTTTTCCTGTGCTAACAAGATCAATTGATCTGCTCTTTTTAGACTTGTCAGACTATCTTTGTTGCATCTTGGTTCAACCACATTTTTTGTGTTTTTATCTTAAGACTGTTCATTAAAATAATCCCTGAATGCAGATTAACAACTTGTTATGATTTTGGCCTGATCAGCTACTTCTGTCTATCACAGATACAGTGAACATTGGAAAAGTAATAAATATATCATAAATTGCAGGATCATAACATTACCTGCAATTTTTATGCCTCTAATATGTTATCTACTTCATCACTCTTCTGTTTACAAACCTATGAACCCTGGCTAGAAAAAATTTAATGCTAAAAGCCTCTAAGCAGCTTTAAATAGCTGCCTTATCTTTCAAAAATGAAACTAGATTGTTCCTCAGCTAAGGAATTTTGCATCCAAAGCAAGCTGGTCTTAGTACAGGGGGGCATTGTTCAATCATGCACAAGGGAAGGCTTAAAAGCTACTTGTTAGCACTGCGGGGTAAAAAGTGTGGACTTCATATCTCTTGACAGTATAATGTTCTGGATGTCCAGCAGGGCCATCCAACTCAGCTTCTTATTCTTTAACTGTTTGAAATATGGAAAAATAAGCAGTGTTGCTTTTGATTGGAAAATGCCAGTTGAGTGCCCATTTTTTTTTTTTATTTTTTGGTAAAAAAAAATCTTAAATACATCTGTAATTTTCTTTCCCTCAAACCTCCTCCAGGTAGAAAAGCCTAATAATTTTTATAAACCATTTTGTCTCCAAATATTCCAGGATTTGAGCATAGGTTTACCTTCTCTCCCCTCCAAAACACATAAAATACTGCAGCAGAAGCGTTTTTAATGCTTTCTGGGACTGTCTGCAGAATTCCCAAGCAGGTAATGCTCCTCTCAAAAAATTATAGTGATCAAAACCCCCTACATTTTTACCTTAAGAGTACATCTATATGTGTATTGCAACTTTATATTTTATATATATATATATATATATATATATATATAAATATATATATATAAAATACACATATGCATATAAAACAGTATAAAATAGGCTAAAAACTATGACTGGAGATGCTTTTCTATATGTTTGCATTTGCATTTTGATAATGCATTTAAATATATATTATTTACTCTATGCTAATGAAACTCAAAAAATAAAAATCAAATTTTTTTTCTCAGTGCCTTTATGGTTCATCATGTACAATCTGTTTCATGAGTATTTCGTAGTGACCTCACTCCAGAAAGTGAACATATCTATTTTATAGGAAAATGATGTGATCCAGAAGACTATATCGTATTAAATTTTTCTCCTGCTTTGTGGTTCCTAGGACTTGAATTTTGGTGGTTTAGGTTAAATTACACTTCTTTTCACAGTGAATTCAGATGTTGCTTTGAGTCATAAGAATTTTTTAAAAAAAACTGTGCTGAAGATCAATACAAGTCAGAAACATTTCCAAATTGCTGTAGTTTATCATGCTTCTTTCCCTGGATGCTGTTCATAGGAATATGGATTGAAGCAGGAATGCTATGGTAAAAAACTGAAACCTCTATAACCAGGAGATAGGAAAGTAGCAGACGATGAATGATGGGAGAGGTACTGTAAGGGGAAATTTTTCAAGGTGTTTGAGATGGAGATCAGAGCAATGCCTTTTATTTCAATAAAAAAAATTAAAAACCCATCAAATTCAGGTGCAGGTGGAGGTGGGGATCAGAGTAGGTAGATGGGACAATAGGAATAAGGGTGAGTTGTTCCACTGCAGCTGAAAACCTTGAAATGCTCCAAATAGATTTCCTATCTTGATAATGAGAGGTGGGTAACCTTATATCAGATGGAAGACTCATGATATTTTGAGGGTGTTGAACTGAAGAAAGTAATAGAAAATCTCTGGACATTTCACTTCTAGCTTACATATCCTCTATTAATTTCACTTTGCAAACCGAGTATTCAAAAAGTGAGAGTTCAGCTTAAATGTGAAATCACCTTTCTTTTTTAACTTAAAAAGGAGTCTTTTGTTTGAGCTGTCACTGCAGCACAATTTATCGTGCATTTATTATAATGTGCATTTAGTCACATTTCATTTTTTTACTTCCGAGAGTTACTGTTTTAAAGTCTTTTGTATACTTACGCCCCCATGGCTGCATAATTACAGTTTATAATGAATAATCTCTGAGTTTTGATTGGCTACTCTGGCTTTCAGAGTTTAACAGATAAACCTGAAAATAGAAAGTACACTATTCCCACATTGTTTAGGAAAAAAATAGTTTCACCTAGTTTAGCCATCTAAAAGCTAAGTGTCTTATCTACCCTTCTTGACAAGGCACCTCCTGTGGCTGAGGAAAGGTGGGTAATGGATGGAACAGTTTACCTCCATCATCATCATCATTGTCACCTTTCACACCTGAATCAGAGCATCACGGGAGAGAAGACCCTCCTGTCTAACGAAGAAAGATCAGTAGTCTTCAATATCAAAATCATATCATTATCATATCATTTTACCCACTAGTCCTGAAAAGGAGCTTTAACTTCTTCAGATTAGAGCTTATTGACTACAGCTCCAGGTATTCTCTGTTCTACTGAAAATACTGAAACCTTTCATTGTCTGTATACATCTTGGGCACATAAGTAAATACTTGCTAGAATATCTTCCTAAAATAAGGACTTTCAAGCATGTATTTAGGTGTTGGGTTTTTCTGGCTTAAGGTCCAGAGTGGAAGTGGTGTGTTTTTTTGCGGAGCTCCTCCTCAGAACAAGAGAACATTTTAATATTCATGCCTAAAGAAAGGAAGCCTGATTTAGGAAGTGTCTCAAGAGCCATGCAGGTTGCAGTGCTCTGTGCAGTTCTGCAGTGAGAAGTGCCGTGCTAGATGTCACATTTTATTCCAATCTGTGTGAGGTAGATGTAGTTTCTGGCCTGAGACTGGCCAAGTTTTTTAGTGGCCTATTGCTTTTATCAGAGTAGTGGTGGATGGACTGTGATTTCAGTCTGTCTGGAAATGGGGTTGTTTATATTAAAAGTACTTCAAGAAGAATTTGTAAATAGGTTTAGGCAAACCAACAGCAGTTTTTCTTCAATATTATGAGTTTTATTCATGCGAAGGCTATAGCTTTCATTGAGCACTCTTACTGCCTTTGTGTCATACATGGAACTTATTGAAAATAGTGCTAGCTGAAAATTATTTAAATGAATGAGTTGAGACAGGAATTTGTAATTTATTTTATTGTGAAAGCATTTTATCATTGTTAAAATGCTAAGTATACATTTATTTTTTGATGGAAATGTTTAGGCATTAATTTTATTATTTTTCCTGGAAAAAAATTAATTTAATTTAATTTAAAATTAAATTCTTTAATTAAAGCAGTTTCTCTTTAACATATTTTTATAGAAAGTTTAAAAAATGAAATTGAATATTTAGAATTAAAATGTTTTTAAAAAGGTTTACAAATCTGAGTGGTACCCTTATCTTAAACAAATGCATCACCATGCAAAGAGAACCAACAATTTCAGCCTTCATTTGGAGTTGTTTTATGTTCTTAGAGTTGTGGAGAAGGTCCAGCTTAGTTCACATCACAGTTTATGCTCTAGAGGGACTATGAAGTTTTACATTTGGCTGCTTCACCTATTTTTTTCTTCTTTTAAAAAATGTTTTAGTGGATGATACTTTGGGAAAAGAACTAATTAAGAAGCAATATATTGATAATACTGCTTATTCAAGTTTTATATTTTACTTTTTATTAGTAAACTGTGAAGAAATTTTAAAAAAGACTGTATTGTGGCTTTTGGCTTTTAGAATTACCGATAACCATGTACTCAACTGATAGTTGTAAAGTGATGAAGACCTTAGGGAGGGATTGTGAGGCTGAAAAAAAAATCACCTTAAACTTGTATCACCATAGATACAAAAATGTTACATGGCAGAATATGTTTCTACACAAAAGGCATAAAACTACATAAAGAAAAAAAATGAAACAATGTGGACATCTCTGCCTCTCTTGAAGACAAACATCAAAATGTTCACAATAGGAAGGATATGATCCTCTGTTTCCAGTGCTTCATCAAGTATCCTTTCAGCAGTGAAAGTCCACATTGATTTTCAAGCAGGAACTGCAAAAAATGTTCATGTTCACAAAAGTACTACACTATGAATAACAAGGTCTTGACAGAATTGACTCCTAGAATAATATGGTAGATTATCCTTAAAGACACTGCATGTGTTTCTCCCATACACATTTATTTTCTTCAGATGAGAGTGGAATAATTTTACCCTTACAATTTCACCCTCTTATTTTATTACTTTCAAATACCAATTATATGCATAGTTCTGTATGAAAAATTTTCTGACATGACTTTTACCCGTGGTACACAAGAGCTTTTCCACTTGCTGAAGCTTATTCTCTTTGCATAATGAAAAACAATTGCAGTCTTTTTAAAATAATGATCTCTTGTACTGAAGAAAACGTTATGAATGTAGTTCTGACTTATTCTAAATTAAAAGCTATTTTAAGCTATTTCAAACTTATGTCTCTAAAACTTTAGTACTTGTTCAAAAACATACCCAAGCAAAATTACCATTTTTTATTACCTATTCTCTGGCACATAATTTTTTAAGTTTATTGATTCTTAATCCATTTCAAAAATGTTATAGTTTCCCTCATCCATGCCATTTTATTGGAAAAGAAACAGTTTTCTTTGTATCTAAACCCACATATGGATCTTTTTTAATCAATTAAATTTTGAATAATGGTTATTGTAGGTGATCACAGTCTGCTTTCTGTCTTGAGCAGAGAGAGTGTGGGGATCTTCTGAGGAGATCTGAGGGCATTCCCACTGTTCCAGAGCAATTAAAGTGTTAAGTATCATGAACAAAGTGAAGTGTTTTAAAATGGGCATTTTTAGTGTGATGCTCCCCAGCCACAAAAATTATCAACAGAAGCCTCACACAATGTGACAGTGTCTCTGGAAAGAGTCTTGGCACTTTGTGCCAATTCATCTGAATATTAACGTGTTCACATCTGACACACTGTGGAACTGGTACCTCCTTGCCAAAACAGGCAAGTTGGGTCCAAAGTGGATTTCTCACACCCCAGTGAGTGCAGTAACCAAGGACAATCCCCACGAAGATGCAGTGCTGGCTCTGCAAAGAGCAGTGCTGTCATTTTGTAGTTTAAGAGGTTGTGTGCTTCTTGCTGGTAGGACTAGAAATCCATGTAAGAGTGGGTTCTGTTTTTCATTTTGTTCATGACTTCAACACAGTGGGCTTTATCACCTTTCTGCTTGCTTTGCTATGAGGCTGCTAAAAGTTCTAGTCAGAATTGCACAGGAGTGGCACAATGCTTTTCTGCTGCTGCTTCAGAAAGACTGCAATGGAAACTTCCTATGTAAAAACAGCTCTAACACTGAAATCAAGAGGTGACATGAAAAGCCTGTTACTTTTTTGTTTTGTCCCTGCTCCTTTCTGGGGGATTGAACTAGATGACCTTTAAAGATCACTTCTAACTCAAATTATTCTATAATTCTATGATTTTAAAATTTTATGTACTGAGGTATTTGGGAATATTTTTGTTTTTAATTAAGATAAATAATGGCCTTTATTTTTTTCCATAGGGATAGAAGGACAGAAAGAGTTGCTTATATATTTTTTTAATATTTAAACAATAGAAATGGTTATTCATTATTTCTGAGCTTTTGTTCATATTTTACTAGTCCAGCCCATCTGAGCACCCACTGGATTACGATCTTAAAAAAATTACTAAGACTCTTGAGAAATGTTGTGTTCCAAAGCAAATTCTAGAAAACTATTCTATCAAAGCCAAACAAATAATGAAATGAATCATTACTTCCCACCTAGCACTCATTGCAGTGTTATTGCATAATAAACCCATCTGAGTGTAAGGAGAAAGAATAAATCCAGAGAGAAATCAAGTCTATATTCTTGAAATGACTAAAATTCATTTGAATAGAAACAAAAGCAAGAAGGAATTATGGTGGTTATCAATATCAGCCTAGAAAATGTCTTTTATTACACCTATCCTTGCTGCTGTATTGCCTTTCCACAGCAATTTGTGATGTGAGGTTGCACAAATCCAGTAGCTGGACTCCTCTAGGAGATCATTTTCTTCTACTGCAGCTACTGAAATCTCTGCCTTTAGCCTCAAGATCAGATAGAAATAAGTATTACTATGCAAAAGAGGCATGAGATGGGGAGCTATAGCACGTGAGCTCTGAATCCTGATTTCTAACATGCTTGTTCTTAAGACTAACTTTTTATTTTGCTCATCTGTGCTAACAAGGCCATCTGTGGAGTGGTAGGGTCATGGTCACAGCTCTTGGTAGACTTGGTAGGACTAGGGGTGCTTGATGTCTTCCAAATCAAGTTCATGGATGGTGGAATTTCAGGCTCCTGAGCACAAGAAGAGGAAAATTCCTGGTACCATAAGGCCCTATGTAGGCCTGGTCATGGAGCAGGATGAGGCCACAGTTCCAGTTTCTCAACTTCAACCTTGTAGCTGTAAAGCGATGCAGCAGGAGGCTTACAAAGGCTGCCTTGTAGCAGATATTAGAAAACTGTCACTTTGCCTCTGACCTTCACTGGGCCTATCACAGCCTCCTTATTTCTCATCATCTTATTAACCTCCAGGAGAGGCAGGGCTGGACCTTGCAGTAGGAGAACAGGAAGTTCCAGCAGCACCTGGTGGGAAGGAGGGAGAAGTGAAGTGTTACCAAGGCAAATAGCAAAGGACTACACAGGACCTGGAAGTAACTTGTGGCATGAATCTCTGCAGTGGAAGTGAGAGCTCTCTTGCTTTGCATCAGGCTCATTAATAGGAATTTTCAGTTGGCTGTACCACAGTTCATAATGGAAGGAGATACACTGAGACTGAACAGAACTAAAATTAAAAATCAGGCACTTGTACATGCAATAATGGCAAGGAGGTTTCTAGGTATCTGAAATGATGCTTTGTATTTGTATTTGTAAAGTATCCTACCAAACCAAAGCAGTTCTTTCTCACAATGGAAACCTGAATTAGTACAGCCATGCAACAGCTGTCATTTCCATACAAATGACTTCCATAAGCAGTGCTTCCAATGAGAGAAAATCAAGGCATGTATGGTTGAGGTTTTCACAAGATCAAGCAAAAGCTGATTACCTAAGTTTTCAATGGTTTTGTTTTACCAGAATGGTGCAAAGTGACACATAAAAACATATAACATTATGTACTCTATTAAGTAATAAGTGGTATTTCTTAGCCCTGTAGCTGTCACAACCAGTCACATAGCCTCCAGCTACAGACATATTAACTTAGAGTTCCAAGAGTGGATAAGACACGCTGCACAGCTCCAACATGATTTGTGGAATAGAAGCACCACAGGGATAGCATATATGTTGTCATAATACTTATCAGCAAGAGGAAACATTTGTCCATTTGGACAGGGGTGACTGGAAAGACACAGGAATAAACAATATGTGGCAGGAGGTAAAGAGTAGATGCACTCTGAAATTAATTAACAACATAATTATTTTTATCAGCCATTAAACTGGAAGCATATATAAGAAAAATGAAGCCTTTGTAAGAAAAAAGATACACATCTGAGCCTTAATTTTTGGCTGCTGTAATTTTACACAATAATTATCTGCGTAATAAGAAGTACTGTAATATTCTGGATAGTTCAATTGCAAAGTAAGAACTATTTCATAATGTCTAGGATAGAATATAATTTCAATAATAGAAAAAAGCGTGAAATATGAGTAAAGGAGAGGTTTGCTACATTATTTGCCAGTGACTTTCAGTGAAGTACAAGAAAACATTTGTATGTAGAAACAAAGTGAACCATTTCCAGCATATTTCTGTTCTGGATAATGTCACATTTGCCTGAATAAGTTATTATTAGGCTCCCTCTGGTTTGGCAAATGTGTTTCAGCTGTCAGATTGTGTCTAAAGGCAGACATTCAATTCTTCGTTTTTAGTCCCAAATTACACTTGACATTTATTGTTAAACTCAAGGTGCCTCCTTACAAAACCGATTCAGGCATTGCAATTGTGCATTTTCTACTAACTAATCAATAGATAAGCAGTTTACATGGACTTTGGCTTTTAGTTCAGTCACTAGCTTTTAACGAAAATCACTGCCTTGGAAGCAGCAAAGACCTTTAAAGGATTGAAACAGTCATAATTAAGCTTTTCTGCCTGTATATTTATGCTTTGATACCAGCACACAGAGAAAAAATTAAAATCTGCAGGGATTTTGCCTCTTTCATTTAAAAAAACCCCACCTGTTCTCAGTTTATGTATTTTCTTTACTCAAGGACAAAGAATTTCTATGCTACCTGGCAAGAGAGAACTAGGACAAAGACAGAAATCAGTGGAAGGCTTGTAGAAAATGTAGTGGCAACACCTCTCTGTAATTCTCTAGGCATTTTGGAATTTAATCTTGCTGAGAGTTAATGGGTTTTGAACTGAGAAGTTGGCTAGAATCCACTGGCTGCAGATGCAAAGAGTTGATGACCACTTCCTACTTCTTGATTGTGGCCCATAGGAAATTATTGTGTGAGAGTTCACAAAAATTCTAAAGATATATCTTTGATAAGAGTGAAGGAAGAGAGAGAAAAGATGAGTCACATTCTCATGTTTGGTATTTCCAATTGCTGACAGAAGACTGAAGAAATTTGTCTTTCTTACTCAAAGGACTTAGTGAGAACTGCAGAACACTGTACTGCTGTAAGTTGTACTATGTCATAGTCATGGTCTTTTAAAATAAAAATATTATTTCTAGAGCACTGAAGTTAGGTGAGATGTCCACCTACAACGTATTTGATTTCTACCAGAATTACTGACGGTAAGAGAGCCTTTTGCATGAATTGTGGAGTAGCAGCATTTAATAATTTCCTTAGCATGAGGGTGGAAAGAGTTTCCATGAGTCAACAAATATGTATTATTGTGCCCCTCAGAAAGACAAAATACTTGACAATATCTGCTTGAGATCAGTAAAAGCTGAAGCTTCCATACACATGAGATGAGTAAAAGCAGATGGATAAAGGGAGACATCTTTGAATTAAAGAGCTGACTCACTTTGTGAAGAGGATATTTAGATGTCCTGTTTCAGGTCTGGGAAACCTCAAGTATCTATTGCCTGGAGAGATCCAGGATTAGTGGAACACACTCTTTAATGTTTAAGTCTCTGTGGCTTCCTTCATGTGATAAAATTTAGTGTATCTTCATCAAATCTGCAGATTTGTCTGCAAAGGCAAAATGTAACTGTAAGTTGGACATTGGAGCAGTGAACACTGTACAATGTACACAAGTTCTTTCTGTGTGCTCTTCCCCCATTGCTTTGCAGTGTTGTCCAGGCTTATTCAGTGCTCTAGTTTAGGACCCTTTTTTTCTTTTTATTAAAATCTTCAAAGATTTTCCTGCTTTGCAGTCTGTAGCCTTGACACGTTAGACATAATATAAGGAGCTCTTGGAGACCAAAGGCTCTCATGCTCCATAAATCCTTTGGAGACTTGTTACCGTCTGTCAATCATGAGCCTGATAAATCTTCCTACTCAAGGCAGTTTAGAACTTTTCAATAGGTCACTTGAGCTTACAGCATCTTTTAAAAAATTGCCCAAAAGGAAAAAATGTTAATGATAAGCAGAAGACAAATAACTCACATTCCAGTGGGTGTTTTTTAAGCAGTTTTTTCTGTCACAGTTTCTGTCTTAAAGCCACTGGGCATATGCTTCTTTGCACTACGTTGGATGTTTAATAACTAATGTAGACACTGTGTTTCACTGTCTTGTTTTTCAAGCTGCCAAATTCTGCACTCTAAGTCTGGTCTAACAAAGAAGGCAAATGCTGATCTAAGACGGACCAACAAACAAGAATGTCTCCATGAATGGATTTTACATTATTTAACGGAAGCATTGAATATGCACCCTATTGAGTTAAGGAAAAACTAAGTCATGTTAAGCATGAAACTAATGGTAGTTGATATCACTCAGTGAAGTATTTTATACTTGTTTCAGCCAGATGTTGGAGGTGGCAGGTAATTGTGTACATAATTATTACTGGTGAAAACTGAGTACATGGAGATTTGTATGGCTGCAAGATACATTTCATCTTTAACCATCAAAGCTTTTGACAAATATGTAATCACCTTTCTGTCTATTAATTGTATAGAACTTTGGACATGCATGGGGCAAGAATAAAACCTGATTATTTCTGCATTACAAAACCAGAAATAAACACTTTTTCATATTTAACTTGCTCAGAGTACTACAGACATTTTACCAGTAAAATACATTTGAAAACCTAAAATCACTGAAAACAGATAGTGAATAATTTCTGTCTGAAGTGATTTCAGGTGATGACCCTGCTAAAACAAGAGCCTGACACAGAGCAGCTTGCCTTAGTGTCACGAAAGAACTAAAAGTGTCTGCAGTGGAAGCAATCATCATCTAATAAAGATGATGTGGTAAATTTTATGTAGAAAAATGTGTATAAAAGCTCAAGGTTATTATTAACAAAATGACTGGCAAGTACTATTTATCTTTTCTTCCCCCCTGGAACCATAGTCACGCTGTGTCATTGGTTAGAGGTGAAAACCAAATGTCTAGAACAAAGTACCAAGGAAATATAAGTACTTTTGGCTATTTCTGTCATTCAAATAAACCCTGACTAATTACACTATCAAATTATTTGGTTGAATATCCACAAGAAAATACAGACCTTTCTTTTATCTGAGAGGTAGTTGAGAGCATGCACAACATCACATCAGAGTACCTCTGGGGCTTCCAAATAATGGCTTGCAAGTTACCAAGGATCCTTTCTGAGCTCAAGAAATCCTAGAAACTAATCCAAATCCTCTTGCTTTGAGGTAAAAAAATATATCCATATTTATTTTTTCTAAATATTTTGGTAATTACTGAAACAGTAATTCATTTGTATTTCAGGAATATTGTACGTAGTTGCAATGTTTCAGAGTGAATATTTTGCTCTGCAAAAAAAATAGATATTATGAGGCTTTGTTTTGCTTTAGAAAAGTAGATTTTACAGAAGTATGTTGACATTGTAACAATGTGTGTTCTCGTTTTGATTTGGAAAATTATTTGAGCAATGAAAAAACTGAAAATTAGCATATAGGGCAATAAGAGCTGAAAATTATATTAATTTTGTTAAAGGGACAAAATAAGCCTCCTCTAGCTTATCATTGTTCTGAGCCTTGGAGTGTGGGGTTTTGGTAATACTTAAGCAAATATTCATCAGCAAATAGGAATTTCATTTCACTGTTTCCCCACTAAGAGATGGAAATGGGTATGGGAGTTATGTGCTCCCCTAAAAGTTGGGATAATGTGTAATATATGGATCAAAGAGTGGTGGATTTAGGCCAAATATCCATGAAATGTTGCATCCCTGTGGTTCCTAGAGAAGGAGTTGTGCTTTCTTTGCACCTTGTCTCTGTTCAGATGGCTAATCCTTTGTTGTCAAACTGCAGCTTGTTCTTGTATCCCTTCCCTCCTCCCAAATTCTCTGCTTAGCTGCAAGATTGGTTGGACAGAGCTTTTTCAGTGTTTTTGGACCACAGTAGTTTATCTTCCAGACATGGGGATGGGAGATGCCATTTCCGTCCTAGGCACAGGTTGAGTCTCTGCTGGCTCTCAGCTGTAGTATATACTCCTGACCTGAAGGGTTTGGAATTGACTTTTGGATTCACAGAAGCAGGTACTGCCATGAGCACCAGTCTTCTCTTTTCAGAGAACTTACTCTTTTCAGAACCACAGCAGGCTGGTGTCTGTGGTTCAGTGTGCTGTTGTTGCTGATGACTGGGATTCTTTGACTTGTGTTTTTCTTGGCAAAAACCACCATCAATCACATAACAAACCAACGAAGTTTTTTGCTTATGAAGGTAAGGCATCATAAGTAGTGTGCATTTTACCCTGTACATTAGAGGACACACACCATTTATGCTCATTAAGACTCTCCCAGCATTTGCTAAGAGGGAATAAAAGCACCAAAGCGTGGTCCTTCTCCAGCTGCATGCTGACATTGAATGTTGTCAAGACAAGCTCAAAGGTTAGATAGCATTTCTGCCTACTGTGATGTATTGATCTAGTTTTTATGTTGTTAAAGTAATTAAAATTATGTCTGTGACAGTTTGTAATGTCTCTCAGTTATAGAAATGAACTGCCTTTAGAGAAATAAACAGTTCTGTATGAGACATAGTGAAAAAGAACATGAGCCAGAAAGAAAATTATATTCACAGATTGAATTATCTGAAATAACTGCTAACAATTATACACAGCCATTCTTAATTCCAAATGGCATCAAAGGTGCTGAGGTAAACTTACATATTTGTGCTTTTTTGGATGACTATTTGACAGACTCATAAATAAAAGACATTTCACATGCTGGATTATGATATCTTGCAGTGTCCAGAAACTCACCAGTGGAAGGGGAGAAGGGGTAGGTTAATTGCAGGAGCTGGAGGAACTGAAAAGCTGCACTGCTGGGATGGACAAGATGATTTAGCACATATTTTCTCAAATTTTCTCATATTTTTTCTCCTAATAGCTTAACTATTTACCATTATCCTTCAAAATTAACATACAGTTTTACTGTAGTTTTAGAATATCCAAGTTACGTTTTCAGATATTTCAAACAATAAATTTAGATGGAAGCAAAAGCTCAGTTTTTATCACTTGGAAATGCAAATACAACCATGTTTGTTGGCTTATATGACAGGTGACTGCTACAGTTATCTCATGCAGTTACTGGACTTGTTCATCAAACCTAGTCGATAAATTTCTGTATTATCATATAGCAATGTGCTGTTCAGATTGCAAAATCAAAGACATACAAACAAAAAAAATAAATTCCACCCTGCTTTTTTCGTAAGTTTGGGTGTTTTACATACATACAATATATTTCAATCTTGCATTCCGTGATTATGAAATATTTGTATTATAACCTTTTTCAAGCACAGTATGCTCACTGTCAGTACGAGAGAGACATGAAGCTCCCGCAGCGGGTCCAGCGGAGTGCTTTGGAGATGATTGTATCTGGTTTGGGAGAGCTGAAGTTCATTTTCTCTTTCCAGCCCTTCCTGTGCTGAGCTTTGCATTGGTAACTGGAAAGGTGTTGATAACCCACTAGTGTTTTGGCTACTGCTGAGCTGTGCTGGCACAGCAAAAAAAAACAAACCAAAAACAACCCAAAAAGACAAAACATCGCCCCTCACACACATAGCGGGGGTAGAGTGAGTGCAAATGTTCTGATTAAGAAATAGGATCCTAAGAGATAAACCAACTCGCAGGTACTCCTAGGTGCTACAAGAACCTTCCTTTTCAATGTCTTCGTTCTTACTTGCTTACAAATTGCTTACAAATACCAAACTCCTATTATCAAATGAAAGTATAAATGTGCAAACCAGAAGCAAAATTTATGCCTTCCTGTTTGTTCTTCCTAAAATGTTCTTTATTCCAGGACAAATGTAAATCGGTATATTAAATACAGGTATAGGAAACAATAAATACCTGGTAACATTGTGGAAGGAAAAGGCTATGTCAGATCAAAAGGAAGACAGATTGTCATTAAAAACTGAAAAGATGTCTGAGGGGCAAAGAAGTATTCATCCAGAAGTACATCCAGAAGTATTCATGAGCAGCAAAAATCATCAGTGAAAGGTGAAAAAGTCTTCAAATGTTCAAGATTATGAAAAATATTTGATATTTGAAAGCAATGAATATGATGACTGTACTGAAAGAATCTGATAATTCTTCTCCTGACATAAAACCCTTAGTCAAGAAAATTTTCTTGGTACTGAATATTTCATTGCTCTTGTTTTGCTTTTTAGCTCCAAGATACTCTTAAAAATAGTGAGTCTTACTATAACTACTGAGCACACTTTCTCAGTCCATGATAGCTGTGCATTACCTTCTTATTGCAGTTAAAAGACAATAATAATAATAAAAAAGTAGATCACTGTTATTTTCACATTACTTGCTACTTCCTGTCCCTGGGAGAATTCCTCCTTATTGCTTGTCCCATTCTATCATATATCTCAATTTCTTTTCTTACCTTGGGCGTCATACTTTGTTTTCCTCAAGAAGTTTGTTTATCTTATTAAAGGCTTCCCTGTTTATAGAAGAGCATAGCTAAGCCACAAAATGCAGCCTCTCCTGAAGTGGTTTACCAATTGAGCCAGGCTTTCAGGGTATGGGGGGTACAAACTCCTGAAGGCAGGGAGGGTGCTGCATGTGAGCCTGTGCTGAAGTGCTGACAAGGCAGGGGAAACTCAGACCCAGGATAGTCACAAGTATCTGGGTTCAGAAGACATTCTGTCTGTGTATCATTTAAATAAAGCCTCAGTCTTTGGATTGCTAGATAAATTGAATTAGGTCTTGGTAATTATGTCTTGCAATTATGTCTTGCAAAAGGATATACTGTATGGTGAAGAAAAAGCAAAAAAATGTAATTATCTTCAGCCTATGCTCATTGCACATCGTTGGGAAAGATGTGAATGTGCCTTTCTGAAAACAAGAGAGACTTTTTGCCAGGAAACTTAGTGATGAGTTGAAGTCATTCATACAAGCAATATTAGTTTTGATTAATATGTAACGCAGTGTTAGGAAATCTGTTGCTGTAGTGATAAGATTTTTCTTCTCTGCTGATCAGTATTTTACCAAAGCCCACCAATTTCAATTTTGTGGTTGGAAGACTTTTTTGTTTATTATCAGATGGCCACAATCATTGTGAATTCAAAGAAACTTTTAAATGTGTCTTTATTCCTCTCTGTACCGTTGTTTTATTTTACTTTGAGCCTCTTTGCATTACTGTAAAACAATATCTCATTTTACAGACCAGGAATTGGTGCTGCTGCATTGCAAGCTGTCTGTTAGGTGATTGTGTTCACCTTGGAAACCATAGATAAACAATGAAATCCAAAACCAGTGCAGAGAAGGAATACAAATTTGATTATTTTCATCATACTCCTGTTTTCAATATTATAATTGCCTGGATCCAATCAAAAATCAATTGATTTTTTCTAACCAAATTTAACTCCTTTAGCACCCTTGCTTCTGTCTGTGCATATGAAATGGATACAAAAGCATCTCCATGTAGGATAAAAAAAATTGACTTTATTCTTTTCAGGTTCTTTTTGGACACTAGTGCATTCACTGCAATGTACCCATCTAGTGAAGGGGAAAATGAAACCTTCAGATAAGCAGTTAGAAACTATTATTAACAGAAAACTAAACAGCTTTACTTTAGTACTTGCATTATGTTAAGAGCAAGTACATGGAAGAAAGAAGCTTCTGTCAGTGAATAGCTTAATGGTACATGACATGAAGTTGAGGATTTTATGGAGCTATTCTCTATGTTCTGTGAGTGATAAAGAATAAAATCAAGATGTCACAGGAAAGTCAAGGTTTTGATGGTCCTGAGAGGAAGAAATTTTTTGTTTTCCTTGCTTGCAAATATTAGAAAAGTTAATCATTAAACAGAGAGGGAGTTTCTTTTGTGTTAGCATAAAATAGATCCTATTAACTGCCACTAAAGGGTTGAACACTACTTGAATATTACTTGAAACTTCTAAAACTTTTCTGACAAGGAATTCATAGACAAACAGAGAAGAGAGAGGTGGAAGAGGCACTTAATGTCGCAACAGCACTTTCTTTTTCAGAATTGCAGGCAACTCTAAAAGTTGAAGTTCATAGATCAATATGTTAATAAATGAAGCACAAATTAGAAAGATTAATCATTTAAATGCCCACCTACAGGAAGCAGGAAAAATACCTGGTATTAGGGAGGACATTATTCTGGCCAACATATTCAGGAATTTAGAGTTTTCTGGAAGGTGAAACAAAGAAAAAAAATTAAAAGACAAGTTTTATAGGCAAGAACTTTGCCCTCAACTTCTGTTCAGATGAAAATAATAATTTTCACAGAACTAATAATGGGTGATAATTTAAATGCAAGATTAAATTTATTTAAAAAAATGCAAACAAGCAATATTCATGCTCAGAGTTTTAAAGACCAAACTTCACACGGCAGAAAACAACATGCCAAATCATTTGGAAAAAGGATTCAAACAGAAAAATGGGAAATACATTAGTTATAGCTATTTTTTTGCATTTTATTCCAAGATAATTTCAACTCCATGAAGCATCTGTGTGTGCTGACAGGCTACTCTACATTTTCTTTCATAAAAGAAGGCATAACTTCATCATGTTGCTATATCATTAGTAAACAAATCTGCAATAGGTTCAACATTTGCTTATGGCAAATTTCTGTGCTCCTTGTGACTACTCAGATCCGCAATTACTTTCCAATAAATATTTGCCTTTTGCAAGTGTGATGTTTACCTTTAATCCCTATTGAGGCAAATAAAAGTTTCAGCGAAGATGAATTCATATGCTGAAAAAGTGTTTTCCTCCAGTATCAGTACTTAACAATCAAATCCTTTATATCTATTCTATCTACGTTTGCTCCCTAATCACTGTCTGCTTTGATGAGTAGACAAATGCTCCACATAGTAGTAAGTGCATATTTAATTTTATCATAAGAACTAATAATATTTGCCTGGAAGGATTTATCCATTTTGCACAGTTTAAGAAGCACAACTCAATTAGTTTTTGCTTACTTACTGATAATTCAACTCAATACATTCTAAACCATTATATTAAAAGAAAAAGATATGTATACAATATGAGGCTTTATCTTCAATTGCTCTTGAAAGTGGGTCTTACTTTTACCTTCCTAAAGTCCTCATGTGAGTTGAAGCTCTTCACTGGTCATATCATAACATAATAAGCACCATGGACTGCTGTTTAGGCAGCGGCCTCGTGAAAAGGTGTAAATATCTTAATTTGTACTACCAATTTTATTTTAGCTATTAAAATACCTTAGACTACATATAAATTTGAAAGCTTGTAATATTACAATCTAGTGGAGACAATAAATTTATCCAAATCCATATCCTAATAAAATGTAAATATGCCATTGTCAAGCACTCCTAGATAAATCTCAAATCTGTTTCTCCCTGGAAGAACAGATTTGTTCTTTTAGTTTACTGTTAAGTTTTAGGAGGAAACCTACAGGCTATGATGAGCAAAAGAGAGAGGTTGTAGAAGAGTGTTAAAGCAGTGGGTTTTTTTACCTCCTGGGAATGTCTAATAGGACAATGGTCAAATCATGTATATTCACATTTTTCAAGATTTAGCAAATTTCCTCATGTTTTGAAATAAATTTCACAATTCTTTTGTTTCTTAGAAGACTTTAACAGTTTTATTATGTTCTCTTGCTGGACTTTGGACTTTTTTTTGAATTTGGAAATTTTTGCCTTTGGGGGGTATGTTTACTAGGCAACTTCTGCACAGCTCTATATGAATTCCTTGGGGTAACGCCGAAGCACTGTTTCATAGATGATTCTCTGAAGCATGAGGGATAAGTGGAGAGAGGGGAAAAGATTAAAATAAATGAGAAGTAAATATCTCAAATAAATAGCAGTGGGTTTTGTCTACAACAGGTCATTATATATATAAATAAGAATCTAAAAATTTTTGTCTACTCTCCATGACATCCTTTTTCTTAAATGGCGAGAGACAAATTGCTAGAAAATCTGCAAGATCTTTATTACAGACATCAGAAAATAAGGAAAAGCACTTCCAAAATTGGTTTTAAAACATTTTTAACACTATATCAATGCTCACTGTGGATCATGCAGTTGATTAAAGTGAAAGTAAAATTTGGTTTCCTTCCTTGAATATCTTATGTAGAAGACTAGTAAAAACCAGACCAAAGCCTTTTAAGATGAGACTTCTGGCAGTTCCAAAGATAAAATTTCTCACCAACTATCTGAATGTTTGGAGACAAGTTGGAGGCAGATAAGAAAGCTGAAAATTACCTTGTTGTTGTGTGTTTTCTTTTCAAATAGACTATACAGAATTTGTGAGAAAGGCAATATAGCTGTATTTCACAATAAAATGTATGCTAGCACATAATGGCTCACTCACATTTTTCTTTATACAACTTGAATGTCAAGACTGCAAGCTGTTTTCCTCAACCTGTAAAGGCTTTATCAGGAAAAAATATATACACAATATTTTTTAAGCATTCATTAAAATTAATAAATAACAAAAACACTTAGAGATTTTCCATGGAGGGCAGTGCTACCAGCAAGATTTTCAAAAGAGGAATCTATGGCAAATGGGTACACATGGATAGTGCTGGAGAATCAAGTGGTCTTACAGATACAGGGCAGATTATACAAGAGGCAGGCTGGAGCTAAAACCTTGCCTGCAAAGAACAGGCCTGATTTCAGTCACATTGCAGCTGAACTTAGATAAGGGAATAAAGAAGCTTACCCAGCAGGGAACTATATTATTGCTTCCATGCAAAGTCTTTCTCCACTTTCTCTGCAATGCTTGTACTTACTCCTGTGTCCTTGCCCTCCTGATTTCACTGATCAAAGCTACTTGCTGCAATTGCCTGAAAATCAATCAGCAATTGCTGAAATTGCCTTCTACATAGGTAGAAAAATGCTGTAAACCTCAATGACTTAAGAGGTTGTTTTTTTTTCCCCTGTACCCCTGCCAGTGCCCACAAGGAAGCAGTACTTATGTTGCTACCTCCAGGGAAAATCTACACCACAAAAAGGAAAGTGGTACAGAGACACCTATCTAGCAGAGACCTTTGCTGGGGAAATATTGCATGGAGTCATGTTTGTGCATGGAGAGGATTTGTAAGACATTGCTACATCCCGTCTAACTAATCATAACCCATGTGCACTCTTGTAGTTGCTTTTATGATGCTCTTTGGGAAGGAGCCATGACAGAATAGAAAATTTGCTTGCTGGTCTATTCCTCTGGAAATTATTCCTGAGAACTCCTTTGGGAGTAGTACATTTGGAAGGTCTTCCTTGCACCAAGGCTTCCAAAAACAGGTGGACAATGAGCCTTGTCTTGAAACATCCAGACCAGTGTTGATTACCCAAATTCCTCTTGTCATTTAAAGTATTGTCTCTTTGGGGAGTAACTGCTTAGAGCTTCACCTGGTGCCTGGTGGAGGAAGGCTGTCTTTTGCATTAGAAAAGAGACCACAACATTAAAAATACAGACTATTCAGCAAACCAAATCCTGGTTGGAGATTTTTACTTGTGTTTACATTAAGATTACAAGGTAGATTATTAAAGCCTCCATCCAGATAAAGTGTCAGCGTGCTCCTTGGTTTGGGTTTGTCTTTTGCCTTTTAATATCTTCACAAAGGATATCTAGGCATGTCTTGGGGAGTAGTGTAGCACTTTAAACTGTTCATGTAGATGAAACCACCATGTGTTGGGTTGGAGAAAGGTTTAGTTGCAGGGTACCAGCTCTACTGTGCCAGTTGGCCTCAGCATCAGAAGATGGTCACCAGCTCATTTTACTTACTACTGTGTACCTGTGTTGCCTTTGTGCAACTGTTATATCACCTATAACTGAGTTAGGTTACCAGCATCTTTGGAACAAGACAGTTCTGTAAATTATTTTGTTTGTGGAAAAAACCTCTGCTTTCCTGTTTTACATCAGATAGATGTTTACAAGTGTTCATCAAACACCTTTCCAGATGTATTCAGCCATCCTAATTTATTCAGTAACACAGCAATTGAGTCTTTATTTAAAATCTTCCTCTCAAGCAAACCCGAAATAATGTGGTGTCAGACTTTAAACCAGGGATTTCCCTATTGCTCATTTTTCCCAGTAAACCTTAATAAGGATATATAGTATGCCTCGATCCCAAAGAAGGAACTGGAAAATGGTATTTGGTTCTTGTTTCTCTGTCCTCTACCCTTACAGAAAACAGACTTTGACAGCAGATGTACTTTATAGTACTGGGCAACTTGCAAGTTTCTTTCTGTAGAAGTTGCCAATTGTGACAAATTATGTTCAGTTTTATGAGCAGTGGCCGCTGGAGACTAAACTAAATTGGATTTGCACTCAAATCCCACAGCCCATGCCTTCTTAGGAGCAGCTGCTGCTCGGATGATGGTAGGATTTAAATATGTTTATTTATGATATGCTAGAAGTCTACTTCTGTAAACAAAAGTAGTTTCATTTGGAAGAGGAAAAACAGGATGCCAAGAAGAAAAGCTACAGGGACTGATGGTTGCTGCTGCAGTATCCATATTTTCTAAATTATTATATTATTAATTTAATAGAGCTTCACAAAATTCTGACAGTATTGCAAGCTGATGTTCAGGTTGTATGAATTGATTAAGCACATGATCAATAACAACCCATGTCTTTCCAACTAAATTAAAAATTCAGAGTAGGTATCCTGCAGAAAATTGAACACCTAGGAGTCTGAGAAGTAGTGCTGAAGCAAAAGTTGTTACCTCTTTTCACTCCTGTTTGGCCAAAATTCAGGGATTTTTTCTGTTTGGATGAAAAGTTCCACCTCTCTTTGATGTGAATTTGTTGATTCACAAAGAGAGTGAAAGGTCTTCTTTGCCTGAATGCAGAGGATCTAGTTTCTTTCAGCTCCAGGGATCTTTCAAGCACTCTTAGTTAAAACGTGTCTTCAGAAACTTTTGCTTTTAAACATCAGAAATATTGGCAAATTTCTGCTGGACTTACTAAGCAAACCCTGACAGATGCAGAAGCATTGACTGAAGCCATGTGGGGTGATTTTCAGCAGAGTGGCAAAAGGCATATTCTTGCTAGAAAAATTCAGCCCTGAAAAATGTCATGGTCTTTTTGCAGTCAGAGGCCAATGGAGCTTCTGTAAGAAAGGATAACAGCTTTTAACATTTAATTTTTATTTTTTATTTCTGGATGGGTTCCTAGCTGAAATATTCTGGAATTTCTCCATAAAAGTGTGATCTCAGGCAAACATCTGGACTGAAAAAATTCTGCTCATTTAGTTTTGCAAGCTTAAAAGTATTAGTAAACAAGGTGTTACAGTGGAAGGTCGCTGACGACATTAGTAATGGGTGGTGTCAACCAATGTGCATAAGGGTCAATAATAATTCTATAATGCATACACAAAATAAGCTCAGTGGCAGACTCCCAAATGGAGTAGTCACATGATTTTTAGGAACTCTTGAGCATGCCTAATCAGAAGCCTTGCTCTTTGAATAAGTCAAATTGAGAGCTTTTACCACTATGTGTAATATTTGCTGGTGAAGGGATTCTCTACAGTCGGCTGTCTGCACTGTGCCTACAGGGATTTCTAAATCGCTCATTCACTGCTGTTGAGAACATGACAGTCTTCATCTCCTAAAGGAGGAATTTTTGGTTTTTTTCCTCATGTTACTGACCTTGGAGACATAAAAATATGTTAAGTGAAGCTATGGCACATTATGGAGTTCTGTCCTTTTCATGGTTCTTGGCTTCCTTTGGTAACATTGTCTATATAACTATATATGTATATGTGTATATATATATATATATATATATGTCTGTCTCAGAACCAGAGAATCATAGAGAATTAATATGTTGAGTTTGAAGGGACCCACAAGGACTATGATGCTCTTAGCCCTTCACAACACCATCCCCAAGACTCACACCATGTACCTGAGAACATTGTCCAAATGCTTCTTCAACTCTGTCAGGCTTGGTGTTGTGACCCTTTCCCTGGGGAGCCTGTTCAGTGCCCAACCACCCTCTGGGTGAAGAAGCTTTCTCTAATATCCAACCTAAACCCCCTCTGACACAACTTCAGGCTGTCCCTTTGGTCCTATCACTGTCACCAGAGAGAAGAGCTCAGTGCCTGCCCCTCCTCTTCCCCTCACGAGGAAATTGTAACTGAAGTCTCCCCTCAGTCTCCTCTTCCCCAGGATGAACATATTTCCAGTTCTCTTAAAGTTTTTCCTCCTTTATTGTCAGCTGGGCAATGAAATGGAACAAGTTCCACTTCATGACCAAACCTCTATCTATCACAAATCCATTCATCATTTCATTTGAATTTAAACTTTGCTTTGAGAGTTGTGACAATGGATTAGGAATAACTTCACCTTCTATGCAACTTCTCTTGTCTGAAAGAAAGAAGTGAGATGAGAGAAGAAAAAAGAAGCTTTTTACATGACTTCATCTAAATTGGTACTTGTCCTGTAGCTGTCTTGATCAAATGGTGTTAGTACAGTACATGGGACTCCAGTACTTGGGGCAATGGTCATTTTTTGGGCTCTTGTCTTAAAAGCTGTTCAGGAAGGCTGAATACATAAAAGTCTCTTCTAAATTTGCATGGGCTTGTTAATGGATAATGACCTGATGTAACTAACGTGAAGGCATTGCAATATATCTTCATCAGAAAACTACAAATTTAGCAATCATAACTTAGTGAAGTTCAGTTTGAACTCTGTAATTTTCTTTGCTCAACATAAAAATTAAGCAATCAGCTCTTAACAACAAAGTCCATTTCACAATACCAAAGCCTGATTTTGTAAGATATTGTTTCCTATAAAACAACCTTTAGAACCTGATGATTCTATGCTGAGGGCTGTAGCTGTAAGATACGTTACTCTGACATTCTCTTCTGAAAGAAGTTTCCCAATTTTATTCAGAATAACCTTGTTTATATATATAGACACATATAAACTTTTTCAGTTTCTACTGAAGGCTTGCTTATATGGTGATCTCACTGAAGGCGGGTCATGGCAATTTTATGAAACATTGTGTGCATACCTACAGTCCTGAATATTTCTTTCTTCATGTTTATGAATATACTATTTTCTTGTTAATTCTCCCCCCCTCCCATTTAATAAATTCATGTCAGTTAGGTTTCAAACATACTGGATTGGAGACTGAAGTGTGCAATTACTTGTTTACCTGAATATGTATCTAAAAATATCTATCTATCTATCTATCTATCTATCTATCTATCTATCTATCTATCTATCTATCATCTATCTATCATCTATCTATCTATCTATCTATCTATCTATCTATCTATCTATCTATCTATCTATCTATCTATCTATCTATCTATCATATCTCTCTCTCTCTCTAAACAGAAGCTCAAGTAGTGATAAACCTAAACTGAAAAATGAATACTGAGTTTCTTTTCAAGACCTGCTAGTAGAAAGCAAGATGCTTGAGTCCAGATCCTGGAATTATCTCAGATTTACTGTGTGACCTTGGACAGGTCAACACGGCCCTGAATTAACACAAAGGGCTGTAGACCTTCCTTTTGGCAGTAATGCCATCCTGAGCAGCAGTGAGATTACTCATACATGTGCTTAAGGGTTTTACTGAACAATGCTCTTAATCTCTCTGTGCATTAGTTCCTTGCCCACACCAGGATGTAAAGACAGCACTGCTTCTTCCCAGCCAGCCCTACCCTCTGATTAAGGTTTTCATTTTTTTATGGTCTGGATTGGTTATGCAATGCCTTTTTGAGTATAACACTATAATCCATCATGAACAAGGGAAAGTGCTGAATTCTGCACTTGGGATGGGGCAATCTTGGATGTATGGACAGACTGGGAATGAGATGCTGGAAAGCAGCACCACATAAAGGGATCTGGGGGCCCTGGTCAATGGCACATTGAATATGAGCCAGCAGTGCCCTGGAGCCAGGAGGGCCAACCCTGTCCTGGGGGCATCAGGCCCAGCAAGGCCAGCTGGGCAAGGGAGGGGATTGTCCTGCTCTGCTCCGCTCTGGGGCAGCCTCACCTCCAGTGCTGGGGGCAGTTTTGGGTGCCACAGTGTAAGAAAGACATTAAACCACTAGAGAGTGTCCAAAGGAGGGCACAAAGATGGGGAAGGGCCTTGAGGAGAAGCTGCATGAGGGGCAGCTGAGGGCACCAGGTCTGTTCAGCCTGGAGGAGGCTGAGGGGAGACCTCACTGCAGTTACAGCTTCCTTGTGAGGGGAAGAGGAGGGGCAGGCACTGAGCTCTTCTCTCTGGTGACAGGAGTGACAGGACCGAGGGAAGGGCCTGAAGTTGTGTCAGGGGGGTTTAGGTTGGATATCAGAAAAAGTTTCTTCACCCAGAGGTGCTTGGGCATTGGAACAAGCTATTCAGGGAAGGGGTCACAGCACCAGCCTGACAGAGTTGGAGAAGCATTTGGACAATGTGCTCAGGCACATTGTGTGAGTCTTGGGGATGGTGCTGTGCAGGGCCAGGATTTGGAACTGATGATTGTTGTGGGATCCTTCCAACTCAACATGTTCTGTGGTTATGTGATTCTCTGATTTTTTTTCTGCTTTTAAACTTCAGTATTGACTGGTTGGTTGGTGACATCCTATTTGGAATCATCAAGGAAGGGATACTTACAAAAATGTGTAAAGTACAGCCACCAAGAATTTTTTTTATGAAGCCTTTCTGTTGAAAATTTTAAATAGTCAATGTCCTAGCCATTTCAGGGGAAGGGCTTGGTTTAGTGTAATTGCTCAGTGATGTTCTCTTACTTTTGCTTGCAAATTCTTGATGCCCCATTGTTTTGATAATAAAAAACCAAACTTTTTTAATGATTTTATTTAAAAATATATTCACATTTAATCTATTTTATAAAAAACAGTAATCAAAGTCAACAGTTACAAAATAAAATAACTTAATTAGCCTAAAGCTCTGTTTCTCAGATTTTGTTTGTCAACATTTCTGGAAATTAATTTTAGAAGCTGATTTAAGATGTAGAAATTTTTCCAGAGGTCATTGTAGTTTGAAACTTTTTTCCAGTAACCTACCTAGGGATGTTACAAAAGCTAAGCTCTTCCAATAGAACTTAACTAGGAACTGGTGATGCACCTAGAAGTAAGAAGTACAAGCATATTGTCTGTACTAACCTATTCCTGGGTTAGCATCACTGTTAAAAAGGAAAGGTACTGCTAAGAAAAATGAGAAAAGAAGCATGATAAGTCTCAAGAATTACATCTGAGAGAGTTACAAGTGAGAGGGAGCAGGAAAGGAACTAGATCTATCATATGTTTCTTTGTGTGACCATGAGCCTTAGGTAGGCCTTCGTGTATGAATTTCTGATGGGTGAAGGATGAGATGTATTTGTAGTTTGGCCCAGCTAGAAAGGTATCCTTGAAAAAGTCACTAAACCAACATCAGAATAAGAATAAATTTTCTTGCTCAAAGTTTTTTCTTTGTTCACCATGACCTGAGTGTAATACATCTAAACCAGATAAGAATCAAGTCATGTTTCAAATAAAAGTCACCCATTATTAATTACCTACTAAAAAGGGGTTAAATTGGATTGCTCACTTACTGATTAAACAGCATCTGACTTAGCTTGTAGCTAATTTAACACAAAACATGTCCTACTTTTTCTGTTGGGTTATTTCTACATTCATATGGTATTTCCTACCATATGCTGCACCTATGTTCCCTTTCTATATGCTCTTTTTGGACACCTCTGTAGTATGCATATACTTGAGCAGTTTACTGGCAAAATCAGCTGCTGATTTACTGGTGGGGAAAAGCAGAGTGCTAACTGAGCTTTTGTTTCTCCTCATTGCCCCTGCTCAATTACAGTCTGGTACTATGAAATATTACAGCCGCTGCTTTGCAGCTGAAGTGCACATCTCCATTTTCCATTCCATGAGGGTTGCAAAGTTTAGCAGCCAAGTAAGCCTTGTACCACCCTTTTGTACGTAATCCAAGCGAGACAATAAAGTAGTGCTTTAGTCTTGATGTCTTTCTGCTGGGGTGCTCAAGTAACAGAACTTCAGGTTTGCCACTAAAAATACTATATTTTAGAAGAAGGTCTGATTCACAGTGTGCTGAGAGTAATGTCTCTCCTTTGTCCTTGAGCAGACCCAAACAAAAACAGAGAAAAAAATTCTGTACTCAGAGCATCTCAGCCCCTGAACCTGGGAACCTGCAAGCCCACACATGAAGCTCTGCTACTCAAGCTAAGCAAGCAGCTATGCCAGATGGTAGTTGGAATAAACTGCTCTTCTGTGGAGTACTCAGAACACAGGAATGAGATAGAGGGTTAGAGCCTCCTATTTTACAAGCATACTACAAAGACAGGAGATTAACACACACATTTTTTGAAGGCCTCACTGGGTATACCTTTGCTGTTCTTCAGCTGTGGGACCAAGAGAAATGCAGAAGTGTGTGCAAGTAGTTTACAAGGCTGCTGCATGTTGCCAACCACCTGCTGAGGCACATAATACCACCTGGGAGCCCAGGGAAGCCTCAGACCACAGCAGGCTCAATGCTCCTATTGTTGCCATCAAATGGTTGATCAACCTGTTCTTGAGTGCCACCGTGTGCAGACTAGAATATGTGATATTCCCTCCCTCTCCCTGAAAAACCTTCATATATGCAAGCAGTTAAATAAAACAAAGTCCCCAACAATACTTTCAATCCCTGAATCTGCTGCAAGAAGGAAATAATGTTTCAAAGACATAGGACATCTGAGAAAATTATTCTTGATTTGTTTGGATCAATTTGGCCTTGAAGTGAAATTGCTCCTTATTCAGCTGACAAGAAAACACTAAGAAGATTGCTGCAGAGTTTTTGTGCTCTTGATGTCAGCTGACACTGTAAGATTTTCAGAAACACTGGCAGCTATTTTAATGGAAGAAGTGAACAAGTGAACTGAAATGACATCACAATCACAAATAAATCTGAGTGAAAATAGTGCTATTCTTTGCTATCTCACAGACATTTAATTTCTGGAGGACAAGGTAGTGTGCTTGTCTCTGTGTGTCGAACAATGCAATCCTTACAGTGATTGATCAATTTGTACAGGGTGCCACAGCCTTCTTAAGCTGATCTGGAGAGTGTTTGATCTCCTAAATCTGTGTCTAGAATGTTTCTTTCTAAAATGAATTGAGATTTCTAAAACATATTAGGTCTAGCATGAATAATTAAATGAATATGGCTTTATGTAAGACAGAGTCCATTGGACATTTTGTATATGTGCTTGTGTCATCCAGAGCTTCAGGATCCTATCCACTTTAGAAGCTCTTGCATTAGATATTAGTAGGAAGCAATGCTACAAAACAAGAACTGACAGCTAAACCATGGTTTATTTGTCACGCTAATGTTTTGTTTTGTGTTGTTTTTGTGCAGATTAACTGCTTTCTTTGCTGTGTTAAAGTACTACCAGATTTCATTCCTTGTTCTTCTCTAAAATGTGTTCCTGTTATCTCACAGATGCTGCTGCCTGTACATTGTGCGTTGGCTTGTGTGCACCACCGCATGTGAAACCGTGTAGGTCCGTGCTCGTCTGAACAGACACCTCAGCAACCTGCGTGAATCTGCAAGGGTTTGAAGCCTTGTTCTGATGATGACACTGCATTGCTCTGTGAATAAATTTCAGATGAAGGATTCTAACAGAGCTCACTGGCTGTACAATGATGAGCCAGTGAGTTTGGGGTAAGAAGTTTCTGTTAGATTTACATAGAGCAGGAGTGCTTTGAATCACAAAGACTATATCCTGGAATAATAAATATGCATAGGTATTTAATGAAAGAACTGAAATAGCAGTGCACTGTCTTAAAAGTAGATCCAACTACACAGTTTGCCAGGGTTCAGTTTTGGGGGCTGGGCTTGCTTAGAAAAAGAGTTGGAATGGGTGATTTCCATCCATAGGTCTCTCCCACCCTACAGATTCTATGACATAAATAACAACAAGTTAGATAGTTCAGTCACGAAACACTTACTAAAAACATGTTCTTGCTGTAGTCATCTCTGCACTTCTGTGGGAGATAGGATTCCCTGGGTAACGGGAAGGCTGGTTACTCTAGAGCTGTCATGTAGGCTGCATTATTGCACTGTCCTGCAAGCTACCCCTGAAAAGTCACTTGGGCATCTCTGCATTGTGCTCCAGACAAGCACAAGGAGCCACTGTAAGCTTGGCATTGCATTCAAGCAAATGCACCCTGCTGGAACTTGGAGCAATGGGGGTGTGTGGCACAGCCTTAACCACAGGGCTCTGCCCAGAATTCTCTGGATGTACTCAGTGCTCTGGTTTCAAGTCAGTGCCAGCCTTGCTGACTGGAAACTGACTCTGAAGAGATGCTTATGGGCCTCCCTGCATACAATTTTCTCCAACAGATCTGGGGACAGCATGAATACAAATGCCATTCTGTGCTGTGGTGCAAAGCCAGCCTTGTTCTTCAAGGTTTATTGGCACAGGACCTGCTCTGGGCAAACATGGCAATACTGCTCATCAGTGGAAGCAGATGTGGCTGTGTTCAGCACTGATCAGGAATCTGCATAGAGCCAGGTTGTGATGTTTGTGGCATAATGAGTCTGTGGTGCAGATGACCTGTCCATGATAATTAGCTGCCTATGATAAAAGCCTCAACTCCTTCATTTAACATTTGTGGCAAAAGGAACCCAGGCTCCCTGTTCATCCACAGTGCCCCCATGCTGGCTGGTCTTGTGGCTCAAGTCTAGTTCCAGCTGACTTCAGGCAAAAGAGCTTGTGTGTGGGGCATGCAGAAGGCCTGCACTGCACTAGGCAGTGGCCACTGCAAACATCACAAACTGACTTGGAAAGGCAGAAATTTCCAAACACATGAGTGAATTGAAGTAAGAGAGATGGTACCTAGTTGCACTAAAATCTTGAATTACAAATACATGAGAATAAATTATTATACTTCTTAACAGAAAGAGTGATTGATCATTGGAATGGGCAGCCCAGGGAGATGCTGGAGTCACCATCCCTGGAGTGATTAAGGAAGGATTGGATGTGGTACTCAGTGCCATGGTCTAGTTGACATGATGGTGTTGGGTCATAGCTGAGATTTGATGATCTCAGAGGTCTTTTCCAACCAAGTTAATTCTGTGATTTTGTGTAATTACAGTGAATACATTCCTAGTTAAAAAACTGCCTTTAGGTCTAAAATTTGTCCTGAATAACATAAAAATTCTTTTAACGGTAAAAGTGCCATTCCAATTTCAACTTCAAATGGAGCTTGACATAAATCACAAATTGATCACTTCTCTAATTAAGTTCTTCATTTCTAGACATTGGACTGAACAAAAGCTAAGGGTTTGAACAAATATGTCACATAATCACATAATTATATTAGCAAATTTGCCATAAGAAGTAAATACAAGATTTAAGATAAGTAAGTGATAGCTTTGCTTTTTATTGATACTTTAAACTGTGCTTGGAATCGTTATAATTGCAACCAATCTCCTCTGATTCCTTGCATACATGGATAGTAACAAGTTTTTAATTTGCAGCTTCTGTAGATCTTTCATGCTGCAACCAAGGTAGAATTTTAAAACATATAAAAGTTACTGTAAAAATCCCCAGAGCTCATCGGAGAGCTCAGTAATGAAAAGGCAGTTACAGGCTCTAAGACTAACTTTGTGTTAGAAGATAATTTTGATTTCAAAGTGCCAGCAGTCTTTTCAATTTGCATTTATTGGATTTCACTTCTGTTTGAATGCTTGTGTCTGAGGAATCTAACTAACAAATCTTGTTTGCTTTTGGTAATTTTATTGCCAGATTGCCAGATGTTCCAGAATCAAAATTAATGAATATTCTGAAATGTGTTACAATGATATTAATCCTGAATAATCTGAACGTGATCAAATATAGAAAAGATAATGATGTTATAAAACAAAATAGTTTTAAAAGCATTACTATGGCAGTAGTAATTTGAAGGAACACTTTTTCTATGATGTAGGGAAAATATAATAACATAAAATTAGGATATTCATATTCAAATGTGAAACAACCAGTGAAAAACAAAATCTTAAACAATAACACAATATTTATGAAAAGTACTCAGTAATTTTGATCTGGATCTTAATCTCTAGAGATGTTAACCCTCATTTTCCTCCTCAAAATTCAAATGACATGTAAATAAAGAGTGCAATCTCTGTTGTATTGATTATTCTAATACTATTGTTTGGCATAATTTGGCTTTCTCTGTAGAGAAAACGGTGTAAGAACTAATGGGTCCTGTATTTACTGACTTTACACCAGACTGATAAATTGAGTCAGAGTGACTCCACAAGGATCTTTTTCAAATGTAATTATGTGCTGGGAGCTTATTTGCTCCTGTTTGTAAGTAGGTATGGTGAGGCAGACCTGACCCAAAATTCTCAGAAGTATGAGAAAACTTAAATTCTGTCACCTCAAGGATGATGAAGATGAGGCTTTTTTCCTCTATCACAAATGTCAGCAAAATCAAATGTTATGTTGATGGCATAGTTGAGGGAAGCTGGGAAAAGACAATGGTGAATGCAGGGCAAATGCAAATGCATTACCCAGCACCTGGGTAATGAGGAAAAATCTTTCTCCAAGCAGTCTGCTACCAGAGGCAGCCCCCTGCCCTGTGTCTGTCTAGGGCAGGCCCTATCTGTATGACAGCTTTAAATGTTTATTTGAAACAGATTAATTCAGACCGGTGAAATACAGATGTTCACACGTGCTAAAAAAAAAAAAAAAGGCAGCTGCAAGTAATTTGCTACATATTTTCTTTATGCTGTGTTCTGAAACAGGAAAAGAAAAATGCTGAACAATTTCAAGAATTATATTTAAAGTTATCAGTCATGCTAAATGCACTTTTCCAGTGTTAGTGCCTAGACATATATTTCTGTGGAATGCTGTAACCAGAGCTGTTCAGCATTTTCAGTAATATTCTTCCATCATTCTGCAGGAAAAAAAATTGGAAGACTTTTTTTTTCTTCTTTGAATTCCTAATCTTTTTTCTTCCTTTAATTCTTAATTTTCTCTCCATTATTTCCTATGTGATTAATATGTCAAAATATTTTAAAGAAAATAAGATGGGAACTGATGCCTAGAATTTAATTTTCTGTTTTTTTTCTTGGATGTAGGACAGTAACAAGCAAGGAAGGTGGCAGCAGAAATATTTAGCAATCTCTTTCTTCTCTTTGCCAAAGTATTGCTCTTTTTCCCTATTGATTTTCTGTCCCAGTCACTGCTGCTGACCTGATTTGCATTAAAAGAATTTTCTTGTTTAAATAAATATACCCAAAATGGTCAATGTTAGCTATGATGGAGGAAAAAAAGTTTATATAAAAGAAACAAATATATTTTTTATTAGTAGTATTTGAGCTTTGGATGAAAAAGATGAAAGGTTTGTTTTTTTCCCTTTGCTTAGAGAAGCAAAAGATAAAGCATACAAATTCATTTGTAGGTGAAAATAACAGTGAAGTCTCAGACATTGAGCCTCTTCAGCTGCTCATTTCCCCAGACTTGGGAACCCTTGGGAGAGGGCAATAGAGAATATGTCCTCTGCCAATAAGGCTCTTGAAAGTACTGGCATCTTAGACCCCCAAAATTTACTGAGGTCATCATTCTTTTTCAAATCCATGTCTTGAGATACAAAAACAAAAGTGTAAGGGTCCTTAAAAACCTGTGTAAGACGGTGTAGTTATTATCTTACTAATCTACAATATATACAGAAAAAGATCATAAACATTGTTGTGATGAACCTTAACTTTCTCTATGTATTTAACCTTAAAAGTTTTGAACTACACTATAGCCTTCGATATTTTCTTTCTTTCTGTTTTCCCTTTTTGCCAATTTAATTGCTTGTTTGTAACTTTCCTTCTCTGAATAGCTCATACCTTTTCCCTTTGCTCCATCACTTTTTCTGTTTTGGTGCATTCAGGCGCCTAGATATGCCTAGAGGCGTTATCTGTTTTTGCAGAATTTGAGTGTATTTTGCCACTTTGCATAAAAAAAAGTACATTGTTGGGAAACTTGCAGCATTTTAGATCTTCATATTATCTCATTAGTTTGAAGTTAAATTTATTTGTTGGTATTAAGGTAGCTCATTTTGTATTGTGTTAATAAGCACAGTATATAGTGTGAGGTATGTGCAATGCAAGAATATTTGGCAAATACTAGTGAAAATAAGACTGAAATCTGATTAAATCTGGCATGTCTTGTTCTTTTCATGCACAGGCTATGGAGGTGACAACTGCTGCACCTTCATTTTCATGCACATGATTCTGCTCTTTTCACACCAAAATGGGTTTTGGGAACAGGGCTTAGGGAAAAGATAACTCTGTGGTAATGCTGGAGTAGGGATAAAAAAAATAAGTTGAACAATTTACAATGCAGGGTAAGGGATGGAATAATCTTCTAACGTTAAACTTGAAAGTCATCAGAGAGAGTCCAATGCCAACAGAAAGCAGAATGAGGACTTCTATTCTGGCAAATATTTTTTAAATATAAAATTCTACACTAGCTTTCCTGGATGTTACATTTACTGATAGTAAGATATCTGAAGGTATATGCCTAGAAAACCAGTTTAGTATTAGCATTACTTGCAGCCATAGCTACAGCATTTACAGTGCATGAGGCCTACTGAAAACCAAATCATCTAGATCAAAAGTGCTTTTGCAAAATAGTATAGTTTGTTGCAGACTAAGGGGTAGACAAAGTGCATTACCTGAAAGTTCACCATTTTATCACAGGCAGAACTGCACAGTTTGTATTTGCAAATGCTTGGAGTTCTGATGATTTCATACACTTTCTGAATAATTCATAGACCTCTACATTGGTGAGTACAGGTTACTAAATTGAATCCTTAATAGAGCAGTGTAATTTTAAAAATAGAAACATGCAGTATTTATCAATAAAATTGTAATGATATATGTTGTTTTTTTTTTTAAAAAAAGAGGCCTTCAAATAACTCAGAACTAAACCATGAAATTTGAATTCAGGGATATAATGTACAGGTTTTAATATATAGGCTTATAGTAAATAAGTGTCAAAGGATATAATATATAGGCTTTAATACCAGAAGGGTTTATGAGGTTGTAAGCAACATTAAAAGTGAAGTACAGTTAAATAGAATTTAAACTTCATCTGTCTTGACAAGATGACTTTAAAAAGGGAGAAGTCAGATATTCTGGTGCTGGTGCATAATGATCCTCAATTTAAAAATGTATATACTATTTCTCATTTCAATGTCTCTAGTTTTATTTTATATCATTACCTCTAGTTATATTTTATCTCTTAATTCTGTCTGTCTGAGCAGATGTAATTGCTCCCCTAAAACATTTGTATTGACTGAAAAGACTTTATCATCTAATGAATCAACAATGCACTAGCCCAAATGTTTAACATAAAGGATCTTGAAATCAATGGGACTTTAATTAAATGAATGTTTAAGGGCTTCATTGAAGGGCTTGAATTGTCACAACTCATACACTTTTTGTTACCTATCTGGACAGTGACCTGCTCATGTCACCAAAGGCATCAACTAAGAATCATAGTTTTTTTTGTGTCATCATTACAAAGCAAGAAAATTCTGTGTCTGTATCCCATTTTGGAATTTTTTTCAAGTGACAAAATGTACTGCTGGATTTTTATTGAGTTGGATTTTTAAAACTATGTGCAGTACTGTGTTTGTATTTGATCAACTGATCTCTCCTTCAGATCAGATTCATAAAGGCTAAGCTAGGTGGTTTTTGAGCCACATTGTGAGAGAACAGTTTCTGAGATCATGGTAACTTCCAGTTTTGGTTTGTTGGTTTTTTTTTTTCATGTATCTTTTGTTTTATGGTGTAACAGAAAACCCTACCAATGTAGAAGGAACTCTGATACTAAAACAAAAGTTTTACTTTGAAATGGATTTTAGAGAGTAGAGAACTAATGTGAAAATAATTGAGCATGATCAAGAAATGTGAGTGCCTAAAAACAGACATACAGTGACATTTTAGACAATGTAGGGTATCTGAGAGACCTATATTAAACTGACAGATGCTGTTAGCCCTACAGGAGATCCATACCTTTCTTCTGCAGTAGATGGCATCCACATTTTACCTCCTTCTGATATTGGATTGACTTGACTAATATGCTTCCATAGAGATCTTGTCTCAATAATTATTTGTCCTTCAAAAGATCAAGTATTTTTCTATGAAAATATTGACAACAGGATGCCAGCCCTTATCTGAAACTCTCAAATTTGACACCTTTGCCACATTTGTTCATACGTAAACTCAGTTATAGAAAAGGTACATGTAAAGCCTTGATGCTGTCAGTAAAATAACAACTGTCTTCAAAGCATTATTGATGTATTAGAAAGACTAAAACTAACACAAGAACCTGTTTAAACAAAAGAAAGAAATATAAACAAAACTTTTATAGGCTAAAAGTTTTGTGACAACTATTGCTGCTCAACTAGCTCTTTGTTTTTACTTCAGCTAAATGTTATATTCAGATTGACTTTTAGCATCACTATTTGTTTAGATGTAGTAATTTCCAGTAGCTGTCCAGCCTTATGCTTACCCTTTTTCTCCCTCCTTGTGTTCTAATTTCTAGAATAATTAATTGTTGGCCATGATTGTATCCTCCTACGAATTTATAAATTGCTTTAGTACATCAGTACATAAGTCCAAGCATTGTGCCTGCTAATTCTGAGCACCCTCCCCTCTTTTAACTTGGGGTGAGTTCTCTGAGTAAAGTGCAGTTGCAAATTTGTGTACTTTATGCCACATACCTTTCATGCACTTCTATTGGGTGTCCATAAATAGCACTTTTAGATATCATAATTTAGCATCTCTGACTGCTTCCATTTGGTCTGAGTAAGGAGTGTTTCACAGCACAAAAATGTCAGACACAGAAAAGCCTATTCTGATGTTTTTCAAGGAAGACTGCAGTTATTAACCATGAAATAAAGCTTCAACCAGGAATGAACAGTCACAGTTTAATTATTATGATTACTGCAAAAGGAAAGGAAGAAGGAGACTCTTGTATCTGTGTTTTCACATATCTGGGTTTCTGACAGAGAACAATACTTGATTAAAAATCGCAGATTCCATGGATATCTCATATTCTACTTTTCTTTGTCCTTTGTGCTCATTATCTCTCAGTTAGGATATTCCTAGGTACTGCAAGAGGATCCTCTTAAGCCCCTGCTTGTGCCAGTTCAATGAATGGTTGGATGAATCGTTAATCACTGAGGGAATGACTGGCCACAAAACAGTAATCATAACTAGTGCTGATGCAAACTTCCAGTGCACAATCCACCATTATTTACAGATTAGCTCAATGAGACAGAGGGAATATGCATCTGCAAAACTATCCTACAGTAAAGGGGTGAGTGATCCAGTGAGAGCACATTGTGAATATTCATAATTTGGGCATGATGAACAGCACAGAAGCTGCCAAATCATTTCAAGAGCCCAGAGAGCTTTTAGAAAACAGTGAAGATTAGCTGCCCTCATCTCTATTGTTACGAGGTGACTAGCTGGAGACAAGAGGTTCTTTGTTCTCTTTACAGTCCCATGAAAACACTATGTTCCAAGGAATCTGTTCCAAGGGAAGCTGAATTTTGGTTTTAACTTTCCACTAGATAGTATCAGGTGCATCTCTTACTTTAGGGTTGTTGTTTTTTTTTAAAAATTTTGTGATCCACATGCCTTCTTCAGGTTGTGCAGAAATCAGTATTTCTGGTTAAAATTAGGAAGAATGATTTCCAAATGTGAGCTGTGTAACAGATCCCATGTGGTCTCCTTAAGCCTGCATTCAGACAAAGCAAGATTTGGGGCTAGAGGTTCATTCGTTCTGCATCATCTCATTAGGTGATCACCATTCAGAGAAGAAACTGAGTCAAAACCAGGGGTTTTTGCAGATGGAGACACATTGTTTGTCTGTCTCAATAGTGACATGCTATAGTGGCATAATGCAACAGGGGATATTGCAAACCTGGTACAGACTTTTATAGTAAGTAGCTTATCTCCTCAGATGTGTGCATTTTAAATAGCATGCTGCCTAATTCTTAAACATTTGTGTTTGCAAGGTCAGCATGCCCTGGGATCTCACTGGTCATCCTAAGCTCACAGAGCTGGACATATATCAGCCTAAGCTGAGCTCAGAAAGGCACACAGGGGAAAATAATACGTTCCTTTTCATGGCAATAGGCAATTTTTCTGTTTTTTCTGACATTCTTGTCTTGTTACTGTTACTTTGGCTGTGACTAAGCTGTACTGATCTTTTGTACAATATAGTTTCCTTAAACCTCTGTTGTCTTATGGGTGTGGGCACACAGAAACAGACATGAAGAAATTTTCTTTTGAGGATTCTGTGGGTAATAAACACTAGAGCTGCCACTGCGGCAAGCATTAACTATGTTAATGCCAAATTAATTTTAGAATGAAGAATGTAATTATGTCAGGTAGGACAGGAGTAAGTAGAAGAAAAAATAAAAATGTTGGAGAGAATTGAAGGAAGAGAAGGTGGGAGAGAAGGTGAGTAGAGGAGCAAAGGATGTAACACAGGAACTCTCCCTCTCTCAAAGGAGGAAAAGACAGTAGTCAGCAGGTCTCATTGAAAGAGCTTTAAACTAGATTTGAAGAGGGAAAAACCAGGCTTGCTAGAGATAAGCTCACCAGTGGGTGGCACACCAGTGTTTGAGGGACAGTGTTGGTGAGACCCTCCAGTCTGCTGTCTCAGTGGAGATACAAAGTGGAGATCCATGCAGCAGCAAAGCTGCAAGAGGTATTTAAGGGCTAGAAGCCACAGATACACCTGAGAATGGTCACATTAGGAACTATGTGGGCTTCTGTAAGAGACTCTTCGGGACGTGGACGGTCTGAGACCTCTATAGTCGAGTTAGATGTTAGTAGTTTATTTCAGGGCATGGGAGAGAGAGAGCCTGCTAGGAGCCAGCAGATGAAGCTCAAAGCAGGCTCAGAGGGAACAATACAAAAGGGGGTAAAATATGAATACATGAGTTCAAGACTTAAGATAGCTAAGAAAGAGAGTAACAGGACAGAAGTGAGAGAACCAGGAAAAAAGAGGTAGAAGAAGATCAGGAAAGAGCAGGAAAAAGAGCAGCAAGAGCATAGAAAGAGTGAGGCAAGAGAGACAAGAGAGCGTAGCAAGAGAACGAGTTCTTTACAATTACTTATATAACTTATACATTTGAATATTCTATTCTTTCACTAACCAATCTTTCTAAGTATACTAATACAGTAACATTTGTGTGCAACCTATAGAAATTTCTGCTTTTGCATATTTTTAGTTATCTAAGGGTCCTTCAGACCTTTCCTTATAAGGCTGGGAAGAGGGGTCTCAGCTTAGTTTTACTGGGGGAAAGAATGTGTTCTGGCATACCAGACCGGTTTCTTTGAATTATTCAAACCATGCTTTCACTTGTATTTCTTCCTTAGCCATTCTGGCTAAAGAGTCATATTTATAATTTCTTTCTCATTCTACCTTCCCAACAGGCTTCTCCACCCAAAAAGGTAGTGGGAGCAATCACTCAGCCGAAGTGCATCTACTCCAGTGCACGCAGCACGGGCAACAGACAAGACGAGTGGAAAGCCATGGCACAGCAGCAAAACTGTGCCATAGCTGTCATCATGGAAACATGGTGGCATGACTCACAAAACAGGAGTGCTGCAATGGATGGCTATAAACTCTTCAGAAGGGACAGGAGAGGAAGGAGACGTGGTAGGGTAGCCTTGTGTGTTAGGGAGTGTCTGCTCTGTCTGGAGCTTAATGATGGTGATGATAGAATGGAGTATTTATGGGTGGGAATCAGGGGGAGGGGTAACAAGGCAGATATTCTGGTAGGGGTCTGTTCAGACTACTCAGTTAGGTTGAATATTTTGTGAGCAGCCAGGAGAAGTCTCACAATCCCTAACCCTTGTTCTTATGGGGAATTTCAACTTGCCAGATGTCAGCTGGAAAGACATCAGAGAGGAAACAGTCCAGGAGGTTCCTGGAGTGTGTGGGAGATAACTTCCTGTCACAGCTGGAAAAGAAGCCAACTGGGGGAGGTGCCCTGCTGGATCTGCTGCTTGTGAACAGAGAAGGACTGGTGGGTGCTGTGATGTTTGAAGGCCTCTTAGTGGTCACCAAATGAGATTTGTCCATTCTTATATGGAATGGGGATAGCAGAACTGACAGTTGCCTTGGACCTCTTGGGGGTAGACTTTAGTCTCTTTAGGAGTCTAGTTGACAGAGTGTCACCATGACAGTGGCCATTTACAAGAAGGTTCAGAAGAAGGATTTAGGGAGCTGCAAGTCTGTTGGGCTGGCCTGGATGCTGGGGAAGGTCATGAAGAGGATCATCTTGAGTGCCGTCACATGGAACATCCAGAATGACCAGGGCATCAGACTCAGACAGCATGAATTTAGGAAAGACAGGTCCTGCTTGACCAACCTGACTTCCTTCTATGACAAGGTCAAATCTCCTGCTATGCTCAGTATCCTTATTTTCCAAATTACAGAAAAATGAGCAGTGAGGATCTGTGGGACAAGGCACACCGGTGCTATCCTAGATGGGTCACATCTCCTTTTCATTTGAGCTTGGTGAAGGCAAAGATTCCTCTAACAGCTCTCTCTGACTTAATATGTAAGATATTAAGCAGCTGCTGACATGATTTGCAAATTATTTTGGTCTGCCTTGATTATTTAAAACACATTGTGAGCTATTCTGCATATTCTCAGTTATGATAACATTTGTGCACTTTGAAAGTCTCAGCTCAGATTTATTTTCACGCAGTTTGATTAGTCACTCCTTTAAAGCTACTTGCTTTTGTTTTACATCTAGTTGCTTCAGAAACAATAGCTTTTTGCTATATTGAAAATTAATTTTACCTTGGTCCCACTGCTGTACTTAATTCTGTTGTGAATTATTTTATTGGAGACAGAACTTGCCATCTTTTCTGTGATTGCAAAGCCATACCTCTATTTACCACTTTTTATGCATGCCTATGGTTTCATTTAATTTCAGTAATGTTATGCTTTGACTGGAGCAAGTTCAGGCTTCTTAGCTGTCCATGCTGCTCCCAGCCTGTCTGTGCTACTAATCCTCTTGTCTTGCCAGGGCCTGGAACCCATGGCTTGTTCAGCTGCTGTGCTGAACTCACTGCCTCTTGCTGCAAGATGCAGAATGGCCAGAAGCAGGAGGGCAGTTTTGAGGGAATCTTTCATTCTTGCATAAGTCCATGCATCACAGAAAAGGGAGAAAAGCAGTTCCTAAGTATTCTCCTGGCACTTGTGGGTATCAGCACACATTGCAGGCCTGAAATGAATTGGCTGCATTTCTGCAGAAGACATGGCAGATGGATCATGGCTGTGGATGAGCCATGGCATATATAATAAATACTTATTTACCATGGCATTTTTGTGCCATGAGGTTCTGGCAAAAAGTCACCAAAAGCATCTTCCATTCTGGCAACAGCTGGTTGTGGGCATAAAACTGTGAGACATAAAAGTCTGGCTGCGGTGCTCTGTACCAAAGGCTGTGTCAAGCTCAGTGTTTCTTTTCCCATGAGGACACTAGAGCATGATTCCCTGAAGTCTTTTGAACAAAAGATAGTTACAAGATGCCTTTGTATAGGACAGCCTCCCAAGGAATTCTGCTGGTGTATTCAACAGTTGAGGGGGTAGATTTTCCTTTCCTTTCCTTGGAAAGTGAGGTGTCAGAAGCTGCCCACTCAGCTTGCTCAACTGCCTAACCTAAGCATGTTCAGCATGACACCCAGGCTATCTTTTCTCAGCAAAAATTCTTCCAGACCACATAAAACTCAGCAAGAAATCCTCTACTGATACATTTCTGCTGGCATTCTTAAAGTAGGATTTAGACCTGATATTTTCCTCTAATGCATTGTGATGAAGAGACCAGACGAAAAAAGCAGCTTTCTTTTCTACAGACCAGAAAGGCCAAATATGCTTGTCCAGCTGCAGATGAGTTGCCATTAGAGACTGAAATATCTCATGCCTCAAATATTGATGTAAAGACCTATACTATATAAGGAAGGCCATCCCTCCCTAAAGGATGCCAGACTGGAACTTTGGACTGAAAGTCAAACTACTGAGATTAGATAAAGGGAAACCCAGTCTTCAATCACCAGGCCTAGGAAAAAACAAACAAGGCTGGGGAAAAGGAATGCATCTATAAGAGAATCCAACTCAGCAGCCATGCTGGGAGTCACCTCTGGCTGAATTTTGGGTGGGGGAGACCACAGCCTGCAGAAGCTGGGTTTATACAGACTCCCCCCTGCCCCCTGAAATGAGGAGGGGGGAGGAGGTTTTGTGTTTAACCTCTGGTCAGAGGTGGTCCTCTCTTACACAGACTGACCCAGCTGTGGAGCTCCCAACCCCACAGGCCACATCCATGGGACATTCATGTGAGAGGCAGATGAGGGAGTGTCATAATCCATCAAAGACCCCCCCCAAAGTGCTCCCCAGAGGCCTTGCACCACAGGATTACAGGTAATGCAATCCAGAGTCTGTTGGAAGAGACTTCCCCCCCGCCCTGGGAGAGTGGGGGTACATAACTGGACATTGTCACCTGTCCTGAGTGCATATTAACCCACGGGATTCTGTGCTTTTGGGGGACCTTCACCACCAGGAAGACCAGGTGGAGTGGATCATCAGGATGTCAGTGGGGTCCATGGAGTGGTGTTGGTCTCTTTATTCTGTCTCTGTCACTCTCCTTCTGTCCCAATGCCTCCTTTCTATTTCTCCCTTTCTCTCTTTTCCTCTCTCTCTCTCTTATTTATGACCAAATAAAACCAATACTATTGACGTTGGCATATGGTCTCATTTTCACCTTAATTCAGGCAGAGGCATTTCTAATAACCTTTTAATAACTAGACCTTGACAGTTGTCTACCTGGCAAATATCATTAATTCCTTCAGAAAACGTGTCTGACTCTGTACCAGTAAGTTGAATGGTACCTGAGTCAGGAATGTCCAGGCACTGGATAGGATTACACATGCTGCAACAGGGCTTAGACAGCCCCTAGGCATGATTTTGTGCTCACTACTTAGGGTCACCAAACTTGTGCTCACTACTTGTGCTCACCAAACAATTTCTGACGTAGTCCCGGAGTCATCACAGGTCAAGCAACATTTCCATTTGGTGCTTTGGATCATTTCACACTTTTGAAGTGCGCATTATTTATACATTTAACTGTATAGATAGATAATGTTCCACTCCGGGCCACCATGTTTTAGAAGCCTGACTGTGGCCTAACTTCACTGAAGTTAGGTGAAGAATGGTTTGGGTGAAACATCCTATTTACTATCTATAGCCTCTAGGTCCAAATAGGGTTGTTTTGGGACAAATGTGAAGCTAGAACAAATGAGAAATTGTCATATATTCTGAAGAACCTGCCATTTTGTGCCAGAGGCAATTCTGAACAAAAACAAGAGATGGACATTGTGAATCCACTAGTGTGGCAACAAATACATGACCTAGAATAATTATTGTGGTTCTTGTTACATGAGAGTCTATCAGCTTGGCTTCAAAAGTGATCTTCTCATGCAGTGTACTTAAAGCTCCTGGGACACCTTGGTCTGAATGTAACTGTCCAAACTCTTGTACCTACAACTCCAGTAACATGCAAATATCCAAAAGGCCTTGGGTTGCACAAGCTTTCAGAGTGTTTTAGAATCATAAATAAAATATAATAAGACAACAATTACCTCAACTGAACTGTCCTTCTCCTCCTCTATTCACATGTATGCCTCCAAGAAACTCACTTGACAGTCTTTGCATACTTCTAGGGACCCAGAATACAACTCAGCTTTTAAAATAAAAGACAAAGAAATTTTTCTTCTAAATATGCATTCAGAAATAAGTGTTGCATATAATATTAATCTCTTGTTCCAGAAAGAATCAGAGTGTGTTGGTGGGTTTGGCCTTTTAAACTTCCCTTTGCTTGGCTAAATATGCCACTTTAGCCTACAGAACTCAGTAGGGATCTTACTAGCTTCCAAAGAACTGGAAAACTCCGCTGCATGTTAATTTCCCTTGTGCTGATAAGAATGTACACCCTAATTTGGAATTTATATTTGTGAAAGAAGAAAGCTGTATTCAGCAAAAGAGATGAGGGACATCAATGTGAAAATTAAGCCAGGTTTTAAGAAGAGGAACTAGAGCTTATGATAACCTGTATAATTAGAAGAAACTGTGAATCTAATTTTTAATGTAAATGCCAAGGAGAACCTTTTTTCCTTTGGAATCAAATCTCCACCCTCAATCTACAAAAGCATATACTTATTCTGAAAGGGTTGCCATAGATTATTATTTAGAACCTTAGGTTATGAACTGGGGACAACAAAACTCACAGCAGTGTCCCCAAGCATTGCATTAAACACTGAAAATCCCACGTAACATACCATTATTTGGTAAATATATACTCTCACAACCACTGACTAGAAACCTGGGAAGGCAAGCAATTATTACTGTGTTGGCAGTTTGTGTTTAAAGTGTGTATTTATCTCTCCAACTCTCTACACCCATGTGTTTCACTGTATTTTAAAAGTGCTTAATGAACATTTACTGACATAAATTAAATCCAACAACCATTAGAAAAATTCAGAAAAATTGTTCCTGCTTCTATATTCATAGAACCATAGAATGGTTTGTGTTGGAAGGGACCTTAAAGATGATCTATTTCCAACCCCCTGCGCCATCCCTAAACTTTAATCTAAACCAAAAGAAAAATAATTCTAATTTTTCTACCATTATGTATAAGTTTTCAGAATCTTTATGATACTTTCACTACATAAACACCAAGCATATAAACATGGACTAAATACAAGATGAACCCTGAGGGTTCACATGTTATTGGTAGGTATCTTAGAATTTTTTTCTTTAGAGAGGAGAGGTTTTTTTTGGTGAGATTCAATGCACAAGCTTTCAGAAAATTTAAATAAATATTACTTGCCTTTTATGCTTAATGAAACTAAGTAAACCTCAGGTTTTAAATTTGAATGCTTCTATCTTTTTTGGTATATCTTGTCTATGGCAGGCCAGAGAAACTCAAAGCAGAAATCACATAAGTAAGAAAATGGCAATGTTGTAAGGATAATGTCATATTTTTATCAAGGGTGCTGAAATGGGTTTGAACAAAATAATTTTTCAATAGTCATTCAAGAAATACTTAAAAATTTATTAGCAAAGTTTCTAGCACATTCTTTATTGCCACAATCATCACATTATTAACAGATAAAATTTAATTTAGATTCATATCTAAGCCCCTTCAGTCATTGTAATTAAACAAACTCAGCAAAAGTTCTTAAAATGTAACTCTCCTTGCATTTTCCCAAAATCTAGAGTAGAATTTCAAAGTGTGTTTTACCATCTTTAACTGTGCTGAATATTACCCTTGTGTACAGTACCAAAGGAGTTCCCAAGGTTGCTTTTGAAGGAGGACATTAGTTGAATAGAGAACAAACAAGACAAAATCCTCTGACTTTCGTCAAAATGTATAGGCTTTACCCCAGTTTAGAAAATAAGGGAGGGTCCCATTCTCAGGACACATGGAAAGTGTGTTATAACCTTATGCTCATCATGCTCCGCAGGGTAGCAACTTGATTAGCAACTCACTTAGGAGAAAGACTGACATTAAAAGTGTGATTGCGATTGCCTATTATATGTTGAAATGGTTACTGTGAGAGCTCAGAAATTATTTCTATTGAAGAATAGATTCGAGTTTTGCTTATTCATGTTTAAAAGTATTTAAAATGTATTTTAAAATGTATATTTAAAAGTTTAAAATGTATTGCAACACTTCAAAAATATTCATTGCTCAAAAAGAATTCATTGCTCGAAAGTACTTATCAACTTATTAGGCATCTTTTTTTTTCCCTCACTTGAAATCTGGTACTGTTTCGTTGTGGTTAAATGTTCTTTGTGTTTTACAACAAAGATGGAATTATTGTTTCACTTTTCATAACAGACTAGAATGTCTACCCCAAGAACTGAAAATTAAATATTATTATGTTTTTTTCTGAGAAATATCCATAATAGTAAAGTTCAGCTGCCTAAAAATTCATCAAAGTGTATAAAGATTATGAAAATAAAAATTAGAATTAATGTGATCACATTGTTCATTATCCAGCATAGTGGCATACTCTGCAGTGTTGACAATGAGATACAAATTTTTAAAAAAGCCTGTTTTCCTTCTGTTTTCCTCTCCCTTTAACCTAGTTCTATGGTAATTTTAATGCCATCAATATTTTCTGATGCCACATTGCGTTTGGGAAGCATCTGCAATTAGGCTCAATATCATAAGGAGTAGGCTTGGTCCTGTACCACATTTCATTCAGGAGCATTCGTTGTGAGTTCAGTGCTTCATGAACTTAGTCAGAGTCTTGTAACCTTTCCCATGTAAGCTGGTCTACACAATGTAGATTTTGCATTAGAGGTGCTCGAGCCAGAAGGCTGCAAGAGACTTCTGTGCTAAAACAGAGGACACCTGGCTTTTCTGATCCTCACTTTTGGATCTCATTCTGCTTAAAAATCTAGGTGATGTTTACAATCCTCTCTATTTGAAGCCAAATTCATATTGCATGACTAAGCAAAAACTAAGTTGTGGAGGGAGAGTGAGCTGAAGTTCGGTGGATAGACCTTTGGTTTCCATTGTAACCTAGAATTCTAACCCTTTGCATTCAAAAGACCTCCTTTTAATCTATGTTCAGCAAATTGCACTTTATATGATCATGAAATAGCCAACTATGGTAATTTTTTCTAAATTTGCTGAGCGACTGTTGGCCTTGTATTCCTAACCACAGGCATGTTTTCAGATGACTGGGATTTGTAACTGCTGATAGTCACATCTATTTTGAATGCCTCCAGGTAGATGCATAAAATTGCAATGTTCTCCAAATCACTAAATACCCCAAATCACTTAAATATACCTGGTTATTTTGACAATGCTAATGAATAGCTGGCAGGCAAATATAAAGCAGAAAGATTATGCCAGTGGAGAATGAATAACATTTTAAAATAAGGCTGTACATATTTAAAAAGTAAAGGGTGATAAAATATTTAACTCATTATGTATGGTATGTAACATATGTATGTATGGTATGTATGGTATGTAACATTACCAATTTTGTTACTTGAGAAAAAAAGAAATTAAAAATCCTTAGAATGTGACTGATTTACAAAGTACAGAAGCCAATGATAAGTCGACACAACTTATACTCAAGAATATTTTAAATATGTCCTCTATTGTTTAGAAATAGCACTTTACAATTATTTTATTTAAAACAATCAAATATCAATCAATATAAATTTCAAATGATTATCAACTTGGTTTTTAATTATATTCTTATAATGTAAGACTAATTACAGAATATACCCTTCAACTTTGTTATAAGCAATTAAGTAACTGTGATCTGTGTGTACATAGTTTGAATGTTTATATAAAGAAAATATAGGACAGAAAAATTGTGGATGGAGCTTGTTATATTTTGAGCATATAATCCAGTACTAGAGCTCACTAGTGTATTTGCTCTGCTTATTTACATGCAAAAATACAAGTGGCGGCAAGAACATTATGTAAATGAATTTAAAAAACCCTGGCTGACCTATTAGAAATTGTAGATGTCAGTATTGTGCAGTCCAGCAGCATTGCAAGAGAACAGTTTCAGGACAGGCATATTTAAAGATCCCTGGAAGAACAATCAGATTAGAACAACTACTTGGAATGCCTTGTCTTGAGCAGCTTTGTTTCACAAAAAAGAAAAAGGCTTTGCAACAGCATATCCATTTTAAAGGCCTCTTTTCATTTGAAATTTTCCCAATTGTCCTGATTTTTGTACTTGCATTTAGTCAGATATTAAAATAAAAAAATTACACCAAACTAAAATGTGGTTTTTTTCTGAGAAAATGGAAACTCTGAGCTGGAAATAATAGATGAAAATTCTCAATTGCACAAGCAGATAATTGTGTTTTGTGCAGCAATGAGAAGCAGTTTAAACCTCTGAAGACCCCACCTGAGCTGCAGTGATACAGTGGTGAATTTGCTGGGCAGTGGGAAAGTCATTCTGTGAGACAGTCAGTCCTATTGCATCCATTCACCATCAGAGGGAAGGAGTTCCATGTGTAATGGACACTGACTCACAGTGCATGGCAGAATTATACTCTGATAAGGTTTAATTTCATTTTTGCCATGGTGATTCGTTTCACTTTGTGAATGAAGTAGAACTGATAGAAGTTTCACAAGCACAGAAATCCTGCATGGAATGACTTTCAATTTTCATTCTCATCATTTTCTCTCTGGAACGATTTTCACTGTGCCACAGTGAAAGAAGGAATCTGCAGTACCATTCTACTTTGACTCTGTCCCTCCTTCCCTACTCTTTCCCATGCCTGAAAGCACCCATTGTTGGGGAGATACTCTGAGTTCACAGCCTCCCTGGAAGGGGTTCCTATTTGAGACAAGGTGTGCAGGAGACAGGAGAAAAATCAGCACTGACTCTGCCCTTTCTAAGCAGGCCTTTTACCTTTTTCCCCTTTGTTGTATCTGTTCTGAATGGTACTACATTGTCCACATCTGCTGAAATCCTAATCAAAATTTATGGTGCATGAAATTCACTTACAGAGTATTAGGTGCCCAACTGGGTGTGCAACTAGATTCTTTGCCTACACATCTCTGGAAAAAAGCCTGGGGTCTGAGGAAGATTTTGTTCAGTTTTGATGATTTCCATCAGAAAAAGGCTGTGTTTCTTACAGTGGTGGATGATAGAAAACTATCCTCCTTCAGCATCAATCCATTATTGCCCTGTGCTCCAGTTCCTGCCCAGCTGCTGCAGCTGACATGTAGCCCAACAACTGCTGGGTGCCTGACTCAATCTTCTCGAGTGTGGCCCGGCTAGCTCACTGATGAGGTTTCTCTTCACTCGAGTTTCGAGCCAGCATATGTTTGTGGGGTTCACTGATTTTCTTCAAGAATCCAAGTCTATAGAGCGAGTAAAGAAATCAGGGGGGGACTCTCTCTCTGGTTTGCATTCCACAGTTTATTTCTGTGAAGGGGAATCCAAAGGATGAGAGACAAAGGATTTGGGGTTTGGGGGGGTCTCTTTTAACAGGGTTTCTCGGAGGGAGGGAACATCAGAGAGGGAACCAATTATTTTTCTCAGTTAGTACATCTTACAAACTTTCTACAAATCAAGGTTACACACGCCAAGATAAGAAATAACAGACACCAACTTCTTCAAATGCCCACCAAGGTGTGGGAGTATTCTCCACAGAGGGGCAGAGGGGGAGAGAGGGGGGGGCTGGTTTCCTGGCAACACAGGGGGGAAAGAAAGGGAAGGCAAGGTAAGCATGCCTTCTCAGCTTCCATAGCTCAGAGGCATTCTGGGACAGGAAAAAGTTACAAACTTCCGTGTAGGAAAGAAGAGTTCTCTTCTCCCAACCCCGTGCTTTCCTGGGCTAAAGAAACTTCAAGCAGCTGGAAATGCCAGCGGGGTCCTCTCTTTACTCTGTCCGGCCTCTTGCCGTGGGGCTGAGGAGAGAAACTTCAGTAACCATGGGAACTTGACGCCAGGTAAACAATTAGGAGAAAGAGAAGCTTGGGGGTGGGGGAAGAATCACAACTAAAAGATGGGAAAAGATACATTTCAGGCTATCAACTACAACAGGTGCCAGCCACAAGACTGCATTTAGGATTGGTTTCTAGTAGGAACAGGAGTCTTTGCTCTCCATTCCTGCTGTGAGGCACCTGCAAAATATGACCAAAAAAAAGGTGAAGCTGACTTTTCCCATTTTATTAGACTATGACCCACAGAGCTCCCTGGAGCATGATTTGAATGTTGAATTTTATCATCCAGACAAATCTTTCTCTTACATTTCAATCGCTTGTCCACTGAGTGTGTTGTGTTCTGTAATTGCTAGTTACTGCAGTGCAGCAGGGTCAGGTTGTACTCTTGACACATAGAACTTTTAATCCTTTACAGTGCCCCTTAAAATCAATGTAGCACTCACGAGAAGTAGAGGTAGGCACTGGAGGTACAGATAATTGCCTCTAACCTGTGTGCTTAAAATTTCTCAAGCCTTATCTCAGGAAAAGGTATGAAAGCACTGACACCTCCATGTCTTTTCTTGTACTGGAAACTGCCTGAGTTTTTAGTGTGCTTTCCTTGAGATGCCCTGTGCACCACAGTCACAGGTGTTACATCCCTTTTCACCACTGCTCTCCTCAAACTACAACCTTTGGGGCTAGAAGCACTGCTCCAGTGAACAGCACATGGAAATGCTGGAGACAAGAAACACATTTTTAATTTTGATATTTATATTCTGCTTACAAGCATGACAGTAATTTGCAGAAATATCATAACCAAATGCATGTAAATTCTTCTCAGTTCCCCACAATTGTGAATGATTAGTCAGACCCAGTAATGTTGCTGTCACTCCTCAGAGAAGGTCTTCAGGTTTCATAGGTTTTCTTTTGTCCCAAGAGTAATATTCTGCAGGCTGACAACGATGGAAGGACCTGCCCTTCCACCTGTAAAGAGTGACAGGAAGAGGGTGGAAAGGGACATTCATTTAAGAGAGATGGTAGATGGTGGAACAAAGAGATAGGGAGTGTGATGCATGTCATGAGGCTGTCCGGATCTGTTCAGAGGAAATGACCGCACACACAAAGAAGGTACTGTACCTTGAGAAGTGTTACAGAGCAGTGTGTGCTGGAGAGATGCTCTTACAACAAATCTGAGTTGATCTCTCTAAAGCTTTCCCGGTGACAGGCACATGCTCAGCTGTCTGCCCAGGTCTGCCTTGGAACACGCAGGCTGTGCTGTTGCTCTGAACAAATGCAAGCAGGAGCAGAAGCATTCAAACAATAAGACGGTGAAAATGCATATCCAACTCTGCAAAAATATTGTCTGGGGCAATTATTACTGTGCACTTCTCCAAGATGGGACTTAGTCTCAATTAAAAAAATGCCTGTTGCAGAAGAATTGCTCAAGTCTAATTATTTATAAAGACAGATGATAAATCTTTTTGGAGGTTTGAACGCATAAAAATGTATTGTAAGATATGTGTTTGACTGGCTTCTCTCCAACTAATGCTACATTTCTAACATTCACCTAAGATTATTATTCTCTGTGTGACTTTCTCTCTCAATCACATTCCTTCTTCATAACCTTCGTTGTCTAAAATTTAAGTACTCAGTTTAAGCAAGTCATCAGTCTCCTAAGGTCCTTTTCAAGTTGGTAAATTATCGTCCTCTATAGATGCCTTAATCCCCCCTATTTTACAGAGGGGTCTTGAATGGCTAGGCTATAAAATAATTTGTTATAATCTGTTATAATATATAACAGATACCAGTTTTTGAGGTAATAAAACTGGAAGAGAATGCTACTTCCATTTTTCTCAGGTATATATTCCTCTTATAGTGTTATGAGCATTGTCTGTGATGTGTTGGGTTTTGTTCTTTGTGATTTATTCCCCTCTGGGACAACTAGTTTATCTGCAAGCATGAGATTTGAGGTGATAGTACTGGATAGATGAGCAAAATAATGTATTTTTCCAAAGGAAAATGAACTTTCCACAGAAGGGAAAGGTTTGCACATTATTACATTGCATTTGCATTCTGTGCTTTTTTGGTTGACCTGCTTGTTCACAGAATGGCAGAAGGACAGTATGGCTGGGTTAAGAAGGCACCTCTGGAGCTCATTCAGTCTGATCACAAAGGGTTAAAAAGATTGTCCAGTTGCCTGTCCAGTGAAATTTTTAATATCTTCAGACTTTATGAAGGAAAGAAATACTTTTTTTAAGGATATATACATTACTGGAATGCCATCTGAGCTGACAGCCACCACATTTCTTCCACTGACCCTTTCAAATGGTAAATTATCTGCTTTCACCCATTCTATCTTTATGTTGAGTGGGACTTTCATTTAACACTGTATTCAGTGGCAAGGACACACTTAAAATGTTGTTAATTAATACATCATGCACTGAGCAGACCTTTGTCTATTGGCTGCAGCTCCCTGCTGGGTTGTGTTTTGGTTTTGGAATTAATTTAGAACTCATGTCATAAAAAATATTAGAGCATCCAAACCAAAACTGAATTTTATTTAACAGCATTTATAACTTTTCAAAGTGGTATGAAAAATTAAGAAATATATTTTATTTTTCCATGCCCTAGGGAATGTAATTATGTTAATTGCAAATTGTGTATAACATCAGTTATAAGTTATGAAAGACTGATTGGTGTGTGTGCCCACATTCTCACACAATTAAATTTAATTTAATAATATCTACACCACAAAACATAACTTGTACTAATTTGTTTTTTAAAATTATGTATTCAGCTTCAAAGTGAGGTTGCTATTAAAGTAAGGTTACTAATATTACAGCACTATAATAAAACTTAACAAATGTAAAATTTTTATATAAATATATCAGATATTAGATATATCAGATAACAAATATCTTCCTTATTCATAGAGTCTAGTTAGAAATCTCTTTATTCGTATCAGGCCCAAGATGTCCCTCTAATCCATAAGGGTTACCATTTGGAACTTTTCTTTTCTTGAAACTAGTATTTGCATTCAAATGTACATTGGTTTAATTTTGTAATGAAATATTGACAGCAATTTAAAGGACTTTGTCAACCTTGTTGAAGTCAGGGAGGTTTTCTTCTAGTCAAAGGCACACAGAAGTATCACATAGTGCAGAGGACAATGAAGTGGTATAGCTGGAGGGTTAGGCTTTTGAATCCAGCCCCAGAGCTGAAGAAACAATCATATATTGGTTTTAGAAATTGTTTTGCATGTCTGCCTTCTGGAAGCTCCTCTTTTGACAGTCCATCTGATTTGAATGTACTGACTCATCACATCACAACCTACTTCAAATAATCCCTGTCAAGTTGTAAAACATTGCAAATATAACTAGATATATGGAAGAAGCAGTACCCTCTCAGCATGACCCCTAAAGCATATTTGATCATTTACACTGGTGCTATTTAATGAGTAGTGTGATGTGAATTGAGATGCAGTTACCATTTCCACATTAGGACTGCTATTTGTTCCTTTCAAAATCTCTTCATTTGCTTCGAGGCTTATCTTGGCAATCCGTAGAAATACTTGTTTAGTTGATGAAGCTCCCTGTGCTGCCAAAAGAGACACATACACAGTAAACAAAGCACCTTGTTTAATTTAGGCAGTAAGAGTAGGGTAAATTCACCTTAAGAAATGTTTTGCATCTTAAAGAAGGGGCCTTATAGTGGTTATCTAACTTTTAGATGTCAAAAGTGAGCTGATATGTATCACAAATTCTAAAATATAAAATAGATAAATAGATGAAATATTATGGTTCTTTCCTATTGATCATGATCAGAGATTTTTTTTTCTATACAGAAAAGATGCAAAGCCTTTTTCAAGCTTTCTCTTCCAGCAGGGACAGTATTCCATCAATTACACATAACAATTACAAATTAATTTAAACATGATGCAACCTAAGGTTGCATTTCCTTACAAAATTGCTGTGTGGGAAGAATACTCTTATCTGTATGGGCATCATAGCACAGGACCAGCATGAGACCCTCAGTGGGTTCTTCTGCTCCATGACAAGGGTGATTGGGTCTTGGCCACTCTTGTCAGACGTTTGATTAAGCAGTTCTCAAGAATCTCCATTGCCAGAGCCTCAATGGCTTCTCCAGGTTGATTCCAGCACTATCACACATCAGAACATCAGAAAAGTTTTACTAGTATTTAATATAATCCTTCATGCTCATTCAAATCAATTACTTCTTCTGCAATCCACCACTGGCATGGCCAATTATTTTATTTCTCCTTTCAGCAGCCTCTCATGCATTTGAATAATGTTGCAGGGCTCTCTGGCATGCTTTAATTTAAATGACCCTCCAAGCTTTCTTTATAGATCATGATTTCCAGGCTTCTTCATTGCTCTCCTAAGCATTCTGCTCAGCTGGTCCACAACTTTCTTGAAGTTTCTTGAATACCTGAAACTAGAGAGAGGTGAGTCCTTTCTAATGCTGATCAGATAGAAGGGATTTCTTCAAGTGTTTTGCACACTGTATGTATTTTATATATTCCAGTACAATGCCAAATTTTTTCCTAAGCTTCTATATGAAAATAGAAAAATGCAAAGATTATGATGCTGATAAAGCTGAAACCATGGAAAAAGTGGCCTCATTTTTCTGAGACTCCTTATTTTTGTGGTATCAGGAGCTATCTAGCAGTTAATGCAGATATTGACAGATATATATATATATAAAATGCAACCATGAAATTTCCACTTCAGAAACAAGTTTAGGGTTTAGACAGTAGATATCTGTCCTTTGGTTGTGATTATTTGACAATTTGACTCCATTTGACAATGGAGGCAAACATATTTGGTTTCCTTTCCCCTGTATTGCAGGCAAGTCCATTAGGAGTTCAAGCAGGCCTTCACTGTTCTGCTTGGTATCTTGAGCTGTGGCTTGGGCTCCCTTCCTGAATGGAAGTGCACTGCTGCCATGACTGCTGCTGACATTAGCTGCCAGGCAAGCTTGCCTTCAGTGGCTCAGTTATAATGACAGTAAAAACACCAGTGTCTAAATGAGATGAAGCACTTATGAAGTATGTATGATTAATAAGTATCAACATGAGCTCAACATGATCCAGCAATGTGCACTTGTAGTTTGGAAAGGCAGCTCTGTCCTGGGCTGCATCCAAAGCAGCATGGCCAACAGGCTGAAGGAGGGAATTCTGCCCCTCTGCTCCTCTTTAGTGAGATGCCACTGGCAGTGCTGCTTCCAGTTCTGGGACCCCATATTAGGACAAGGACCTGTTGAAGAGAGTCCAGAGGAGGGTCATGAAGATGATCAATGGCAGGAGCACTTCCCCATGAAGAGAGGTGGAGAAAGTTGGGGCTGTTCAGCCTGAAGAAGAAAGCACTCCAAGGAGAATTTACAGCAGCTTCCAGTACCTGAAGAGGGTTAAAAGAAAGGTGGAGAGAGATTTTTTACATGGGCATGTCGTGATAGGACACTGAACAGAAAGAGGGTCAATTTAGATGAGATATTAGGAAGAAATTCTTTACTGTGAGGTAGGTGAGGCACTGGCACAGGTTGTCCAGAGAAGCTGTGGCTTCCCCATCCCTGTAAGTGGTCAAGGCCAAGTTGGATGAGGCACTGAAAAACCTGGTTTAGTGTCAGATGTCCCTACCTGTGCCAAGAGGGATGAAGCTAGATGATGTTTAAGGTCCCTTCTGACACAAACTATTCTATGATTCTATGATCAAGTCCAAAGTCCTTCAGCCTTTCTCTGTTCTGTAGACAGTAGTTTTGATCTTTGATGGATAAAGGAAGAACCAGTTCCAGAGTCCACCCTTCAGATGCTATACAGATCAGTTCCATCTCTCCCATTAATGCCCTGGAGCTGCTGGAGCTGCTGGAACTTCTGGAGCTGCAAGAGCTGCAAGAGCTGTGGTTTTATGCAAGTACATATTTGGAGTTCTTAAACCATTTTTTGAAGCATGGTTATGTGCTTTGGTAACTAAAACCCCTGCATTATAAATAAATAAATTTATTAATCACATCCCATTCATCTCTACATATCCACATGCCATTTAATTGACAGTGGTTTAACAAAACCAAGGCCAAATCTCTATTTTTAATTGTGTGGGTACATACAGATTAATATATTATAATATATTATATTATATCATGGTTTATATTTATAATTATAAATGGTGAGAATAATATTTAAATGCTTACAAAAGTGTTTCGTGCAGATAATGGACTATATTTTCAAAAACCTGTAGATAGTATGATACTTTAGAACTGATAACTGCATAAACTACAGAATAAAATAAATGGGTAAGTTTTGCCATTCTCTGACAAACTTGACATTTTTTTCTGAGTTCTCTATATGGTGACTAGCTTCTAAGGTGATTGTAATATAATTCAGAAACTACATTCTACCCTTGAATATGATCTCTATGGGTCTTCATGACCTGTCACTGTAGAGGTGGTTGTCAGGGCTCTTTTTTAAACTAATATTTAGGCTTAGGTTAATTCAATAACATTTAGCTTACTTTATGAAGAGAATACCTAAAGTTAAAACTTGCTTTACATAGTGCCAGAAAGATACTGGGGTTATATTTAATTGAAATAAACTCATGATGCATTAATTATGATTTGATGTGTCCTTTTCTCCTGAATTTATTTTCCTAAGCAAGACAGGGACTTCTAAAACTAGATGTTATTTTCCTATTTAGATAAATTATTTAAAATTGCCTTGAATTTAATTTATGTTTGGAGCTCACTGTAACACATTCATGCTCTAAGGTAACTTTTGTAAAACTTTGCTCTATGCATTTATCAGGATTCCAGCTGGCAGCTGGGCACTTCTGGACCCTCAGCAAGATTCAGCCTCTGTGGAAACTCAGTGGTAAAATGTTGGAGTAATGGAAGTGCAAGACATCCTTTTCCAACTCATTAACAGAGTTCAGAAGGTTTCAGTAGAGAGCTCCTTTTAGCAGGAAACCATAAAATTGCTGTAATGCTCATTTGCTGCAGACTCTGTCTGTTAATGACAAAATTATTTTTTTATGCATAAATAAAGAAAAATCTAAGTAACCCACTAGGCAAGCATTGTCATTTAAGGCATACATCTTGCACTTAGTGAAGGGATTAGAACTCTGCTGTGCCAGTGTGCTGCCTGCATTCCAGGCTTTGGGCTATTTGCCTGGGCAATATATTATCTATGTACCCATGGGTGCACACTATTACTCATGTGCAGTAGATTGAAGGAATATTTCATCAGATCTGCTGTTTCTGAACTTACAACTGATGGGAATAAGAACTTATTTTCAATAATTAATCTTTTTATCATGTCATTGGTATGGTAAATACAATTCAAATTTACAGAGAGGTCTGAATATACTTTCTCTTCAACAGAAATAACTGAGAGAGCAAATTTAGGTCTTACATTCAGAGGGGCCATTCTTGCACAAATCAAAAAAAGGATTTAAAATGTATGATACAAAAATGCTTTTGTTTTCTTGAAAAAACAGGCAAAATTCCTGAAAACTACCACCAAGTTATTAACATAGAATATAAAAAAGACTAGCAAGGAAAGCAAAGCTTTCTACACCAACAAAAGACAATTTTTTTTCTCAAATATATACACAGATTGAGAAACCAGTCGAATTGCTGTCTCTCCTCTGGATTCTCATTGCCAAGACCCTGGAGCAGTCAGTACTTCATCTTAAGCAGCAACCTCAAGTCAGGGATCTCCTACAAGGTTTTTCAGGGCTCAGAATATGTTGTGGTGCTAGAGGAGGAGGCTGGGAGGTCAGTGGGAGAGGCAGGCCAGAGGCAAGGCTGTGCTGTCTGGGTGCCTTTGTGTTTGTGTGGCGGCAGAGACCCCTAGGGCAGTGCAGACCTGGTGATGTTGGTGTTTTCTGCACAACTGACCTCATTTTCCTTCTTCTGTCTGTGTGCAGGCTGGAGCTGCAGTGTCCCTCTGCTGACTTAGGACTCCTTGCCTTCTAAGTTTATGCAGTGAGGCAAGGGGAAGGATGCAAAGATTCTTACCCTCAGGTCTTCTGATAACCTGGCTGAATGCTATGAAATGTGACTTACTGTTCCTCCAGATACATAGTGTTTCAAGGAGTAATTTTTTGGTGGTTTTGTGCTTGTTTTTTGGGTTTTTTTGGGTTTTGGGGGGTGTGTGTGTCTGTGCTTTTCTTTCATTATTTCTAAGGGGCCTTAAATTACTTTTCAGTCAGGATTATCAGAAACATTTAAAATATTAAAAAATGGTACTAGCTGCAACTTAAATATATTAAATGATTGATGTTTCAGAATGCCAACATCTAAAATAGTGCATTCTTGTTCCAGATATCCTTCTAATTTTGTCTTTTTTTCTGAAGTAAAAAACAGATCTAATTTCTTCTGTGAGCTGAAATGTTGGGGTTTTTTCTGAAGTCTTCTTTTAGCTTTCAGGGATATTGTAGCTATGGCAAGTAATCTGATCTTTTATCCTTCCATAGCCTCTGAGTAACATATGTGTCCTAGAGTGTTGTCTTTGGTTTTGCCCTCACACTTGCTGATGGCAGACAGAGTCAGTTTTTAGCAGCAGTACTGTATTTTTACCACAGATTAGCTTAAACACAGATTATTAACAACCTTTCCACTTGATAGGCCTTTAAGTAAAATGGGACCTTTTCTTTGGTCTGCTTCTACCAGTCATTTCCTCAGTGGTATCCTAACACTACGAGATAAAATTTAAGTTTTTTTTCTAGTGAAATGCTGAGCACTCGAGTTACAACATTGCAACCTGAACTCCTTTTTTCTTAACTGCCATCAGAAAATAACTTACTGCTTTCTGCTGTAGGGATGAACTCTGATACAAGGTGCAAAGCAGCATGTGTGGTTATAATTGCAAAATTGAAAATCTGATTGAGGAAAAACTGGTTACACTGTGGTTGCATGCCCTCTAGCTGAGGAAACTGTCCTTTTCATCTCATGTTCACACAAGCCCCTTCCTCTGGAGATTTGAATTTGCAAATTTCAGGATGTCTTAACTACCGTGTTATCCTGTATTTTGTGTACAACACATTCCACTGACTCTCTGCCACTTATAGAGGCTAAATATTCCCCAAGACAATAAAAAAGTTAGGTGCAACTTTCTTAGAGTACATTCCTGAGAAAAGAGAGACCTTGATTCTTAATTATGCTCTGAATCAAAACATGGACATGAGCCAAGATTTGTCACCTTCCAGGAAAGTACTTAGGAAAGTGCTTTAATACTGAGTAATTTTCCTTCTCATTGGCTTAATGAATATTTAAATAGTCCATACAAGATGGAACAGAATCAGTGGGAGAGACTGTGAACAAACCTCTCTAGAATATCTTACAGTGTTGCAGCTAGGTCGTTGTTGAGGAGACGTGGCTTCAGATCCTGTCAAGAAACAAAGAAATTGCATATAGTTTGAGTGAATATGTTTCTGTTTCCTTAGCTTGCTTTTTGTCTCCCTCTCCCCCTCCCTCCTTCTCCCACAGGTGGTACCAAATAAAACATTTAGAATACAGGGAAACAAGTAACATTGGTTATTTCAAATATGAATTCTCTCAACACTGCTATGGAGGAGAAGTTTTATCTCCATCCACATGAAGGACAAAAAGGAAGCAGAGGGATAGCTGATGTGGTTTCCTGAAGGGTTTTGTCAGTTTATGAGGCATTAGATTATACACAGAAAGGTGTTTTTTTAACACCAGGACATGGCAGCTGGGCTCATTTTTCCTAAAGGGTATGGAAAGATGAAACAGATTGGGCTTTCTGGGCAGTTTAAGCTGACATAAGTCTGCTCTGAAGCTGAACAGTCTCATCCTCTTCTAGTCTTGGCATGGTGTCTTCTGCTCTGACACTAGTTAGTCATCCCACAAACATAGTTTGAATATGACTGACTCACTAGTCTGAGAGAAAAGCAGGGCTTTTTTTTTTCTTCTTCCTTTTTTTTTTTTCTTTTCCTCTGTGCTGCTTCCACGTTGGTTAAACAGTCTTGTCCATTCAATGGCTGTCTGATTCCTAGAGCCTTTTGGCAGATTTGCTGTCTTCGACTTGCTTCAGTCAGACACAGCTAGAAGGTGAGGGATAAAAGAAAGTAATTTTTAAGCAATGAATGGATACCAAGAATGGACAGTTGATGCTGGTAGAACTGCATTATAAGGCAGAGACCACCATACATCCATCTGTGAAAGCCTTTAAAAAAGGCAGTACACCCCCTTTTTTGTGTTGTAACTAGGTGGCTTGCTGTATTTGCATAAACCTCAAGTCAGACTAAAATTAGACATTATTACCCTTTCCAAGCTAGAAGTCATGAATTTGTTTAACTGCAGCTGTTCTACCCAGGTGAAGCAGATCACTAGGATAAGCTGACCAAAATAAAGTTTGCCTTTCACATCCCAATTCACCACAGTGGGGTAATTCAGATTTTCTTTTCCTTTTTTTTCAGGTAGGTCCTGAAGAGATATCTTTTAAAGAGTTCAACTTACTTTTTAATTTTGTATAATTAAAATGATTCACTAAAATGCTTCTATTAGGATTCATAGTTTTTGCAGCTGATACGTCTTTAGGAAGATAAATGTAATGTTTCAGAGTCTCTGTTCACACAATTTTATAGCTTAATCAATGATGAACAGTGTGAGATGCACAATATTGCTATTTCTTAAATCATTCAATTATATTATTTTTTGCATTCATCTAGTACTTGTGCTCAAACTTTAACATCTATACCTAAACAATAGCAACTGTTGCTATGGTATTGTTCTTGCTTACAGAAGGACATTTTCAACCATTAACTGTATTTCTAGCCTTCTCAGCTATTAAAGAAGGTAACACCTCCTTTCTTTCTGCTGCAATTGTATTATGTCTCATGATGGATATTGTTAATTTGATTTTCAGGACTAGAGTGGTTCCAGAACTGATGAATCTATTTGCATAAAAACTCAGTCTTGTGCCTGTCATGGATGGGCTGTGTTCATTATTAAAATAATGAGTTTTGGAGAAATCACTTAGTGTTAAAAAATTTCTTCCTATACTGTTTCTGCCATGCTTATTTGTTATTTGTATTGTGGCAGGCACATCAAGCTGGATGTTGGCTATACACTCAGGATGAGTTTGTCTGTAAAAAAACAGGACTCACAACCAGATTCCAACCTCTGCTGATTCTCTACCAGCACAGAAAATTTCCAGTATTTGGACAGTCATATTGGAGTCAATGTTTTGGTTTAAAATATAAAGCAAACAAAATGGTCTTCGACAGAATAAACATATTCCAAAAATGTTGACCTTAAGAAAAAAAAAAAAATTTCCCAAGTTGACTAGGTCTTCTTCTGTTCTTGTTGAAGGCTTTATTTTCCGGACAAAAACCCAAAGGATAAGAATGAAATATTTGACTCAAACAATTTTCTGTTTTCTTTATGTGATGTGTCCTTTTTCAGTGCATTCAATAATATAATAGATAATAATCTAAAATTAAATATCAAAATATCAAAATATCTCCATACTTTTGGACTTCATACAGCAGACCATAAGGCATGGATAGAAATGGGAAAAAACCTGAACAGAAGGTTCAGTTACTAGTTTTTTACTAGTTACTAAAGCCTGGGGCCAGATTGAGCTGTTAGTCCTGAAAGCATAAATCTGGTATTATGCTCTCAGGAACAATCAGATTACTCCAGATTTATGCTTGGCTACCTGAGATCAGCGTCTGGCCAAGGATTTTTTCTCTAGGTACATTGTTGTAATTAGTACTGTCAGTAAAAAATATTAAAGATGTCAGAATCTCCAGGTTTTGATAAATACCTTGAACAACTGTAAGTCTTCTCATCAGGCATTCTCTATTTTGAATTAAAAGGGACAGAGCTGCATGGCAGATTCAGTCTGCTTTTAATTTATTTCAAACTATATCATAAACACTGAAACAATAATTCGAAACAATGTCTAATGCTGAACTAGAACCTTTCACCCTCCTTACCCCATCAAGATATTTTCTTTACCTTTACAGGAAAGGTGGAACAGCAATTGTATGGAGACTGATATACAGAGAGATGCACTTTTTCTCTAGTTAACCATTGCATATAAATAATATTTACTGGGCTAATCTAATAGTATGTCTTCAGCATCATGTCTGAAATGATTGCTTTAATTCATAAAAATGTCCTTAATATATAAAAATTAATTATTTAAGCAATATAAACACATCAATTTCCTAGCTATATTCCCAGGTTAACTCTACATAGCAGTTATACTGCTCCCTTATAAAGAAAATCCCCACTGGTAGGTTTTCACACCGACAGACTCATATTTGGCCAGAGCTTTTGTGTTCTTGACCTGACAAACATTTCCATGGTCTCTTTATTATCTTTTATTTTAACATTCGAATTTGTGTCCACTTTTAGGAATTAGACAAAGTGTTGCTGTGATTTCCTTCCTAATACAAACATTATGTTCCCTAAAATCTTAGCCCTCTCAAAGGCACTGCATTTCTTCCTTTAGGGTAGCCTTCATTTATTTTTTCACTATTGTAATTTGATTTTCCTAGTAGCACACCTTTTTTGTAGCCTTTTCAGTCTTAGTAGCAAACAATGACTTTCTGATCAGCCATGATAATTTAGTTTCTCTTTCTTAATACACAAGCAGGGGAAAAAAATTTCTTGTAGATTTCCTCATCTAGGAATACAAATTTTAGAAAATAATTCTTGTATGGGAAATATTCCCAAAATATAGAAATTTCCTCAGGGAAACTGATCATTCATAACAAATTCAGGTAAAAATATTGGATTAAAAAATTTCTAGTATATGCTGTATGGTTTTTGCATCTCTAAAAAAGAGTCGGTTCATGGTCCTTGAAGGTCTGCTTCAGATGATTGATCATAAAGTGGATTTTTAAAAGGGAACTTATCAGCTTAGGAGCCTTGGGGATCTTCTCAGAAAAAATTCCCCTCTTGAGGACTCCTGAAGAAATTGTGGGAGGATGCAGAAGGAAAAAGGCCTCACTTTATATATATATATATATATATATATATATATATATATACACTAGAACAAAATATAAGTAAAGGCTAGAGTGGTGATTGATATCTGAAACAAAAGAGTAGGTAAAAAAAGAAAAGTTATTAAGAAAGGGTCCTGGCATTTGACTTTGGAAAGTGTCCTGGAGACAGCAGTGAGTTTATCTTCAGTGGAGCAGAAATACTGGAAGCAAAGCTGGAAGGTAACCACGTGCAGAAGAGGAAGCTCGTGCATTTGTTGTAGGCAGTGCATCTCATGATTTTAGAGACTGGGGGGATATCTGAAATGGAATGACTGTTTGAGAAAGGAGTCAAAAAGGAGTACAGAAACTGGGGAGTTTTCCAAAGAAGAAAAAGGAAATGTTAGACAGTGACGGACTGAGAATTGTGATGAAGGGCAATACAAGGAAAGAAGTCAAACCGATGACTGGGGCAGAAGAGAGAGTTAAATACAGAGTATTTATGTTAAATACAGAGTATTATTATGTTAAGCACAGAGTTGAAAACTACTTGTAACTGCAGAGACCTGCCAGGACACGACTGAAACATATGGTGTTCTCAACTAGTCAAGTTTGAGCAGCAGTTCGTCACATTTGGCAGTTTACACTGAGAGAATCAGCTCTTAGGTTTATTGTTATCATCGTGACAGAGAGAGACAGTGTTTCTTTTAAAGATACTATCACTGAGGAATGGATTAGCTTTAACAGAAGTCAGTTTGACACTGGTCCTCAAGTGAATATGATAGTCAAAAGGGAAACAATGCCAACAGAAAGAACAAGATTATTCTTTTTGCAAAGCATTAGATAAACATGTTCACTGGCTCATATGATGAATCAGGAAGTCTTAAAACTCTTGGATGTAAAAGCTAAGCATATCATACCTCATTGCCATGCTGTGCAAAACCTGAATTTTTTAGCAGTCTGTTCACACAAGATGAATTAATGATTGGCAGAGAAACAAGGAACACAGAAAAATAATTCAGATAATTAAAGGATCAAAGCAATTTGGCTCTGGTGCGGCAAACAAATAATTTAAAATTTGAAGGGGAAAAGGAGGAGAAGAAATAAGGACAAACACAAACATTAACTTTGAACATAACTAGCAAAATATGTTCTTCTTTCCCTAGTTATTCTCTCTTCAACTTGTAACTAGGTTGAGGGAGACTTCAAATTTTATTTAATTTACTTTGTCTAAGAGAAAACAAGGCTACTATATAAGTAAAAGCTTTTTAGTGTAGGGTTGTTTTATCTACAAATGGTTGTTTCTATACACAATGACTGAAATAGAGTGTGTATGTAGTGAACCTGAGAGTGCAATTGAAATGTCTTATAAATGTCATAATTGTGCATAAAAAAGTTAGTCTCAAGGAATCTCAAGAAGAAATAACAGTTGATCACAGTGCAAAGCAGATTCCCATCAAATTTAGTTTTTGGTAAGAGGCCTGTAAATGACATTGCAGCCAATTTTTGAACAAATTTTTGAATTGATATGATTACCTTGATTTCTGTTTTCAGACAGCTTGGCATTCACCTATGAGAAAGAGATATGTAGTAGAATTTAAAATATGAGCTGACATGAAGCCCACTGTTGATGCATCTACCTTTCAGAAACATTGTTTTTTACACAATTCATACTTTCAAACTTCTCTCTTTGAAGAACACTGTAGGATTTTGTCCTGCCATCCTTTAGTTCCATCTTAACTCCCATCATGGGAAAATGGCACTGTTGAGTCATTGATGTTGTATTTCTGCTGAGAGAGCTGTTTTCTTATCATTACTTCCTTACACCATTAGTTTATACCTCAGAAAAATGCACCATTCTGCTTTCATTTCTGTGCTATCAAGAGATTTCTAGGCAAAACAAGTATTTTCTAGTTTTAAACTCTGTGCCTTGCAATGGACTTACTCTATTAACTGAATGTCTCAGCTGCAGTGTGTTGAGGAGGGCTGGCATCCTTGATCTTCACTGTTGTCTTAGGGCCTAAGTCTTGAAAGAAACATCTTAGTTTTGTTTTGTACAAAAGATGAGCTGCCTCGACAGCATCCATGGGTCACCAGTGCGATCTTGGTAAGTCTGATCCCTCCCATCAGGTGAGTTGTGGCAACACAGAAAACAAAAGTGTCCCAGAAGAAGCCAGTAACCAAGTACATAATAACCCAAGTACCAGGGGATGATATTCTGGGGAAAGACATTCAGAATAGACCAAAAAGACCTCATAAAAAAGATGAAGTCATCTTCTATACCGCATGATCAAAGCATTCTCAGCTTTGTATCTCACCACTCTCATCTCCAGGTGGTGCTGGAGGGTGACTTGGTTCTCATGAGGATACTAGAGCAAATAATACATACAAAGAGATAGTAACATTGGTCTCAGCTGTAGATTTAACAGTGGTTATGAAACTTGGATTTCTTTCTGTTAGGTATTTCTGTGCCCAGAAATGTACATTCTCCCTTAGTTGCTATTACTAGAAAACTATCCTTTTTTTGGTTAGGAAAAAGTAAAGCTCTTCCCAAAAGTGTGTTGACTTGCACTCTGTGTTACAGAGGATTTTTGAAGGATTTCTCTATAACATAATGCAGAACAATTTGAATGTGAATCTGATTTTTTCCAAATTTGGGAGTATTTGGATCTCAGTTCTGCATAACTACTTAGTGAAACACAGAATGACAGAAAGTTACTAAAATGAGACTTGTTTTTTTTCTTTAAGCTGTCACAGATCAAATTACAAGTTATGAGTGGGAAGGAGGGGAGAGGGAAAAGAAAAACAGAATTATGATATTAGACCTTTGAAGAAAGTGGAGTGTTTCTGACAGAGAAAGTGGAAGAAGTTTAGAGACAAGTTAATGAAAAAAAAAAAAGATTATTGGGTGATAGTTTCTCTCTCAGTATGTGCTTCAGTTGATCAAAAAATGGCTTGCAGTAGAGGCTGTTAAGAAAATCAGTAATAGTGACCATAAAAAATTGATTCCTTAGATATAAAGAGTGGCTTTGGTCCAAAAATCAAATTGAATATTAAATTACAGAAAGCGGTAATATAACAAGATAATTGCCAGTATGTTCAGATGAGATAACAGATAACAGAAAATTATTCGTTTAGAAAATGGCAATAGTGTATTGAAAAACACTTTTTAAAGTCACTATTTTTATTGTCTGCAGGGAATAAAAACATATTTTAAGAAAATTACCAGATTTTCTGGCATAAGAATTTAATAATGGTTGGATAACAACGACCTTGCATAAAGACTTTTATTTAAATTCCTACTGCATAGATTTCTTTCAAGGTGACTTAAATTATCAACATTTAGTAGTTTTATAATTTTTTGCTTTACAATACCTGGAAGCAGATACACATGAAACAACAGGAGCACTTTGGGACAGAGCTCAGGATGAGACTGAGCCCAGACCTGGTGAAGGTATGGTGAATGTCATGACTCCAGCAGGCTGAAGCCACGTGACTGGGATGAACCCTCTCCTGACATGGCCCTACAGATCTGAAGAGAATGGTGTTGCTCCATCTTGCTGTAGCCACAGGATCTGTCTCTTTCTCCTTTGCCTTTTAGCAATTGCACCAGGATGGTGCTGGGGCTACATCTATAAACTGGAGAATAGGGATGATAAAGGAGAGCCAAAAGAGGTCCTATCACTTCCTGTTGCTGTAAATCTGCCTCTGACACCATAGCTGGGTGAGATTCAGCTACCTGAAATTCAACATCTACATGGGTGCTCTACATCTAACCTCCTTTTTAAATCAGTGAAGATCCAGCCAACATCCAGCAGAATATCTGCCCAGGCTTCTTTGGCTGCACTGAGGTTTCACCATATGGACATTAGCTGGAACACAGGGTCTTCTAGGGCTGTTTTGGATGGTTTGTGTAACGCTCCCCCAGTGTGTTGACTTGTTCAAGTGAGTTTAAAGCATGCAAGCAAGGGACATAGTACAGTATGTTTAAAGACGTAAAGCAGTTCTTTATTTGTTGAATTTGTGCAATAGATAGTGAGGACTAATGAGCTCCTAGGGTAGGCATTACTATGCTTTTCATCTCCACTAAGATGACAATGAATTTTGTTGATCAGAAATCATAAGTCAGGAAGGGAAGAGTGGGCCTCTAGCGTTCACTGAATGCTCTGATCCTTGTTGCTTCTGACTTGTCATCTTCTGACTCCCAGGTGTTTCACTAAAGCTTCTATATGTTTCCTGATCGCAGTTTTTCCCCTTGAGTTGTGGTCTGTACACATTCTCACAGTTCTTCCTTATAATTTAGCAATATCTTCAGAAGTCTGAGCTGCTCTTATTTATTGGGGCTCATTCAAAACTAGAGCTGAGTGTAACTTTTCTCTTAAAAATTCTTTTTCTCTTTCCCTGATTCTGCTGCACTTCTATATTTTTCTTTCTCTTCCTGGCTTTCTCCGTCTCCTTTGGACTGAATTCTTTTGGGATCCTCCCTCGTGGGGAGCTCTGCTTATCTCAGTTCTCTGGTTTGAGGAAAACTCCTGAGCTCATTAGGGTCTTGTTTCTCATGTTTTTTAGTAGGTCATCACAAAACTTGGCAGGTTTCTCCAGACTGTCTGCACAAGCCTAATTCTTTGCAATCTGGTACATTTATTTCTTCTGATGGTACAACAAGGCTTGTGGCTCACTTTGAGTCTGAAAGCACAAAATGGCTCCGAACAATGCTGTTCTTTTATCTTTATACTTATTCTTACCCAATTAACAATAGACATGTATATTATTTTTCTTAATGACCCAATGACCCGTAACCTGTGTGCTGCACTGCGGCATTTTCTAACCAATCACTTACTATTACCCAAAAACCTCTAGGAGAAGAAGAAAGAAGGACACCTTAGATCCTCCATCTTGTCTTCTGCTTTCTAAACTAACTTTTTCACCCAGTGACTTAAGAAAACTCTCTAATTTACACATTTACACTTTTAGCTTTTCCTATTTAACTTAACAGTTGTTTTCATGTATCATCATGAAAACGTGCTCATGAATTTCATGTTATATGACATTCAGTGTTTTTCTGGATCTTAGAGTTAAGTATCAGAAACAAGGGCACACACTCTGTATCTCACACTCCAACACTGAGTGGATAGACAGAAAGCTGAGGAGATAGGTAGGAGGAAGGAAACATCTAGGTGACCCAGGAGAAAAGGCAGGCAGACACTGGTCCTTTGGGGAATTGCACACTCTGTAGGCCAGGCAGGACATTAGAAATGGTTTTAGGTGTCAGGCAGGAGAATTAAATCCTACACAAGGTAATGCTTAGTGTGCCTGCAGACACCTACATGTGCATGCTTAAATGTAGGGATCTGAATCTTGAAGGGAATCTTGCTCTAGATGCCTAGCTGAGAAGAGCCATCCAGATGCTCAATATTACAAACTGGGTAAGAAGAATTTAGGCAAGTGTCCTAGGGTGACTTCATGATGCTTGTATCCCCAGTCATCTTCTCTCTTTATGCTGGATATTAAGTTCTGCACATTTAAGACTGGTTTGGTGAGCAAAGGGAAGACGTGACTAAGTAGGATTTTCTGTGAAGAGCCTATACTCCAAAATCACTAGCTCAATCCAAATGTACCACTTCTTGTCTGTCACATTTACTTTATGTATGTCAGACTCTGCCTATTTCATTTATTCTGGAGATGCTGGCTATCCATATATCAGACTAGCATTTCCACAGGCTTTCTAGGATAATGGGGAGTCATTCCAATTTAGGCAGTGTAAGATGATTTTCCTTCTCTTTCTGACTCTAGCAGCTGCTGTCTACCATAGCCCTGGCTTTGGGGTTGTTATTAGTCAAACTATATTTTCTTCTTTATGTTGAAAAGATGTCTTAGTGTAAGATTACCAGTTATGATGCTTGCAGCTGCCAGTAAAAATCCACACCCAGTAAAGTTGTGGGTGCAATGGATGTAGACAAAGTATGCAGGAGGGATAATATAGATGTGTCAATTGTGTTTTCATGTCAAATACAAAAGAGTGGGTTTGGGACAGAAAACTAGAGTACTGTAGGTCCCTACAACTGTGAATAGAAGAATATTCAAAGAATATTCAAAGCTCTTCAGAATTAAGGCTTGATGCATCTTTGTACTGAGTTGGGAGGAAAATGATAACCAGTAAATATTGAACCTGACTAATTTGAATTTAATTAATTGCATAAGGGAGTATTTATTTCCAAAAGAATCATAAATTTAAAGATAACTTTGTGTTTTCTGAGTTGATGACCTAAGGGGAGCATTTTAATTGTTTTGTGTAGATTGCATGGATACTTAGAACACCCTGACATAGCTACATTTCTTGCAATGGAATATGAAACAGTAAGTACTGAAACAAAACAGCTTAAAAATATGTAAAAAACGTTCAGAGCCCTGGCATTAGTTCCACTGACTGCTAACAAGAAGCAAATTGAATTTTGCACTGTTAGATAATGTACAATATAAAAAAAAAAAACTTATAATACTAACTGAGCCTAGACTATTTATAAATTGCTCAGGAACCAACTGCCTGAAAAACTCTTCCTGATTTTGTTCCTTTCCAGTCTTTACTTTCATCTGCACAGGGATCAAGGGGCTGTTTGTCTGTATTTGAGGCTTTCACAGAATCAGGTGTGCTCATGCTTATACTGAATCAAGCAGAGAGGTGTGCCTGAAAGTCCATGTGGGGATTTCAGGGGTTTGGTATCAGTCTGAGTAGGTGTTTCATTGCTTTTTGGTAGAGTTTGCTTGGTATTGTCTGTGACTTGTTTTCTTTCTCCTTGCAGCAGCACTGTGTACTCAGGTTCATGGAATGGAGACTGTCCTTCAAGATATTTGTTTGTAAAATGTGCTTCCTCCTACCCATGTCATACATGGCAGAACATTATTTACAGTATTTCACCCTCCTTTATTTTTGAGCCTGATTATATTAGAGAGATAATGAACAACGAGCAAGAAATAGGTTGTCACAACAAAGGAATTATTTGAGGTTTTTCTCTCTTTAGTTTTCCAGAAATAAAAGATCTTACTGGAGGTACAGTGTAATTTTACTAAAATACCTTTAGCTTGCTGCAGGGGAGGTTTTTTCTTTTAACTTTGTGTTGGCCCACCAGAAACACTGATATTTCAGCGGCATCTGAAAACAAAACATGGAATCCAGCGTTTTCTGGATGTATGCAAATAAGATTTTAAAAAAAAACTAGCACAGGAGGTCAGAAAAAAGAGGCTGTGTCTTACCATGAAGGTGAACCAGAAGCTGGCTGTTCCTGACAACCTATGGAGAAAAATTCTTCCATATGGATGATTTGAAAACTCTACATCACAGAAGAGTAGCTGAAATTTGGAAAGATGGTCGTAGATGGCAGAAGTGCAGCTTGACAGCTAAGCTGCAGACCTGCGACATTATTGTCCCCTACCTGCCTCCTTGAAACTGGAGACCCACTGAAGTGAAAGACAAGAACATTGTCAGATTTTCCCCATTGCTGGAATAGACAGTTGCCTGATACAGGAGCCTTGAAATACAAACTGGAGACCACTCTTAAAGAAATGAAGGAAATATGAAATTCTCTGTCACAGATCTACATCCACAACCTATCTCATCCTCCTCTCATACCCATTTCCCATCCCAGTGACATTATCCCAGAGTCATGGAACTGATTTCTGGTGGCTTACAATGCTTATGATGTTATTTACAGAAAAAATTGTTTGACTTGTAACAGACACACCATTCTAGTTTGATGTTGAAGTACAAAATGTGAAAGGAAGGTTAAGCACTGGGAGAGTTTTTTTAAATAGAAAAACCCTTTGTTTTTCTTTGTAAGAAGTTCTGTGGGTCGTGGACATTTGTGATCAGGTCAAAACAAAGTGATTTATTCCATGGGAGAAAGAATAGCATAAAAAGAATGTCATGGATAAATGTAACTTGTGATGAGCCGACCATAACCTACATTCCCCATCTCCCTCACTCCTGGGGACATTGATGTAGACCTGGGAAGGAGGGAGGGATATGGGGGAGGTGTTTATAAGATTTATTTTACTTCTTATTATGCTGCTCTGATTTTGCTATTAATAAATTCAATAAATATTCTCAATTCCAGTCTGTTTTGCCCATGAGGGTATTTGGTGAGTGATCTCTCCTGGTCCTTATGAACCCTTTGTTATATTTTTTTTCCCCATGTCCTGTTGTAGAGGGGAGTGATGGAGTGGCTTTGGTGGGTGCCTGGCATCCGGCCAGGGTCAAAGCACCAAAACACCTGTTCATTCATGAAAGCTTTTGATTTGCTTTTCATTTTTATAGCCTAGCCATGGAGATTTGAAGGCTAAGTCTGCACAACTCAGATATAGTCCAAGGCTTTTTATTACATTAGAGAGAAAGCCAAGGGACAGTTGCAATTCAGCTTTATTTTCCTCTGAGAGTAGAATGCAGTTACTACTTTTTTGTTCTGTGAAATTTATGAAAATGTGAGTCTGTTTTGTCTTTTTGAACTATGTACTTGTCCTGAAGGTAAGGACTGCAGACTTTCTCAAAGTCTGTCTCCTTTAAGCATGCAAACTCCATACAACTGCTAAAAAAAAAAAAAGTATACCTCTAAAGACTTTTTTTTACAATAGTGCTCCTTTTGAGGAGTAATTTTGTTTATGAACCTTTTGACTTACAACATCCAGCTTTTCACCACAGCAAAAATAGTGGGAAAGGTACTTAAAAAGTCTAATAAAAGTGAAAGCTGAATTCCTCTTGAAATAGCTAATTTAATCAGCTGAGTACAAAGCCAATAAATACAATGGAACTAAAACCAGAGAAGCTGACAACACCTTCCTTTGACCATAGTTTGATTTTCTTGATCAATTCTTTTATAGCATCTTGTTTGCTGAGAGTTGTAAAGGCATGAAGAATTCACATTTAGAATTTAGGTTTTGTTTAAAACGAGCAAAAATTAGTTTCACTTTTTTCCACATGAATGCAGCAGGAAATGGCAAACAGTAAAGATTATTTCTTTTCTATATATATATGAATCCTTTATGGCAAGTAATAAGGAGTTAGCCTTCAGATCCTCCAAAGCTGAAACATTAGTCTGTGTACAGTTTTTGATGGAACAAAACCAATCAATTTCACCTTTAGAGAGAGAAAAAACCCAAATTAACAGTAGTAGCAAATGTATGGGAGTTCAACGGTCTCTGTTGGTTAAGAATGGATATAAATATTCATGTCCACATATAAAATAGATCAGAAAAAAAAATATGTATTTTTATTAAAAAAAAAAAAGTATCTTACAGTGTAAATCATACATAAGCACACATTTGCACACTCCTTAGAAATGACATCTGCTTAAGCATTGAAGTTAATCTATTTTCTGACTCATTTTGGTCAGCAATTGATCTTGATTTGTCCCCTTAGCTGAAAGTTTAATTCTGTCAGAATAACACTTTTTGTAGTATTTTGAAACTCAAAAGCTACAATGCTGGCTTGCACATAGACCTAGTTTTAGTTCCAGATTCTAGCTTCACTCAGCTCCTCTCTGAGGGAGTGTTTTTCTGCCCAAAAATGCAGATATGGGGATATGTCTGTTCTGGTGGCACCTCAGTGGAAACAGGATGGTTTCTAAGTAGACCTGATGATCACATCAGCATATTTTCTGCTACTTTATCTCACCCCTAGAACAGCCCACAAGACAGGCATTCTCAAGACTCAACAATTTGCTCTGGGTTACCCCTGGTATGCAAAGTATGAAATTAAATTGCCCAGGTGGACAGCTGGCCAGCACTACATCGTGTTTGCATTTGGCCAACACTGGGCTCTTCTCCAGCAACAGGGGAAACAAATAGGAATATTTGTACTAAAAGATAATTAAAAATAAATGAAAAATTCAGGCCACCCCACGTCTTGGTAAAGGGAGAAGGGTAGAAGTTACATTAATGTTGTTGTGTCTCTACAATAATCAAAAGATTTAATCCTAATTTTGTGTTATTTTAATCTTGGAATAGAGCCTAGTAAATTTATAGTGATTTTTTAGTCAGGCTAAGTTACAGTTTGAGGTTGTTCTTTAACTTGCTAGGCTAGTGACATTCACAAACTGAGTTTACAGAAGAACTGCCCTTATTCTGATACCAGTGACCTCTCCTTTTTTTCCCAAGAGATACAGTATGTACCTTTGAGGGAGGACTGTGAATGGAAGTGACTGGGATCATATATTCATACCAGTGATCTGAAGGATGACATGAGCTGATAGCAGGGAAGAGAAGGAAGTGCAAGGGAAAATATCTCTAATTCAGCACAAGGTCCTAGATTTAGATGTTCTGTGGATGGATTTGTTCATTGTAAAACACCAAGCAGATAACTGATACTAGAAGAGGAATAGGGGTTTGTGTTGGCTATTTTTCTTTCTTTCTTCCAGTGGCCAGCACAGGCCCCTCAAATGCAGTTTTATTGCCATTGCATGAAAACAACCTACACAGGCTATGATTGCCTGTACATTTCCATTTCCAGCCTACCAGAAGAAAACTCTTGCAAGGGCTAAGTGAGATACTGCCACATGCCTGATGTTGATGTTACTCACATGACTTTCCAATACTTTTTTAGCCTTGCTAAAATGCCTATTTTCAGTACTATTGACTGACAATGGGTTTCACAGTGTGATTGTACATTGTATGGAAAATTATTTTTGTATTGAATTTCTCTTTTCTATGCAACTTTTCATTTCTTTGACCAACTGATATTCTCGAATTCTAAACAAGGTTATCATGTTCATTTTTGTTCTCAGTGAAGACTTAAAATTTTCATTTAAATACTCAGCAATGTACTCTTTTTAGTTTGCATTGTGTGTTTGTGGAAAATTCACTTCTGCTCCATTAACCATAAGACTAAGTGATGGCAGTCCAACTGAGGGTGAAACACTGCCTGTTATTATTTTATTAGAACAATTTTGGAATTACTTTTTATCCCATTCTTCAGTAATCTTGTTAAATTTCCTTTGCCTCCAGTTACTGCTGCACAATGGGTGGAAATCTTAATTAACTAGAGTGCAATGACATTCATGTCTATTTCCTGACCTGAAATCATTACTTTAAACCCTAAATGTGGTTAAAATATTTCATTGTTTCACCTCAAATGTTTGTTTTTACTGGTATGGATTTGTCATTATGATTCACTGCAGTTTTTCATGTCCTCTTAAGGCTTTTCATGCTGCTTTCTGATTCTAACAGAACTATTCTATCTCCATACAAACTCAGCTGCCTCTTGCCACATTCTAAATCACTTGCATAGGTATTAAATATCAAACCTGGTACAGAAGGTAAAGATACATCATCACAAAATTATAAGGAAGTAGGAAATATAATGCTGTTGAATCCTCTGATTTAATCAGCAGTTCCTACCCAGTCATTAATTGATGGTTTTTTTTCAAGGTTTTTTGCCTTTTACCTCAAGACTATTTAGCCTTTCCCTTTTCTTTTTTCCATCCAACATTTTGTGGATCACCTGTCAAGGTTTATCAGAACAAGAAAAGCTTTCAAGAACTTACTGACACTGAGATGGAACACATTAATAATTTTGGCTTAGGTCTTCCTCTCCTTCAGTTAGTATAATCAGAAGAAAAGGAAAAGGAAAAGATGAATTTTTTAATGAAGAACTTAATATATCAATAAAACATGTCACAAGTCAGTAAGTACTGTAAACCAATGAGTTGTTTTGACAAGTTTGTAAATACACATTTAAAAATAAATGTGTGTATTGACCTTGCATATCACTGCATATCTGTATCTTCTTACAAGCATAATGTTAAATCTGAAAATATGTCTGTACTAGAAGTATCTTCATCAAATCCATGACTAAGAATTGCACCTGCATTTATACTGTATAAAGAAAAAGAACAGGCCAGTAAAATTTGTTTAGTCTGTTTTCAAATCCTTCTGTCACTCTTCTAAGGATATAGTAGCTAAATTCTCATGGTCCTTTTTGAAATTATAGATGAGATGCTGGTACTAATGAAGTCAGCAAGAGTCAAGCTTTGTTGATTTCATTTGGGTCATTGTTTCACTCTCAGCTTAAAAAAAGTAGTTTTTAATTTATGTAAATATTATATTATCAGTAAATTTATCTTTTTTTTATAAAGGAAAGGACATCAGTAAAGTAGATAAAGGGAGTATTACCAATCCCTGGAGAAGAGGAAACAGTTAATTAAGAAAATAATAGAGAGGATACTCGTAAAGAAACAACAGAATGAATTTATATATTTCTGTGTACACATACGCAGCTAGAAATGTTACCAGTATCTGAAATGTAACAAACACAATGTACAGAGAAAGCTAAGAAGACATGAACAAAGACATTCAAGGTACCAACCCTTCCAAAATATTTATTTTGGAGAAGTCTCATTAGGAACTGCAGACTGAGTAAGGTTGTGTGAACAGAAAAAGAGAGAACATGCATTCCTTAGCAGCTCTGCATTTTTCCTGTCCAAGAATTCCTATGGTGCAGAAACCTAAGAAGTTCCTAAGTAAGTTGCTGCTTTTCTAATGTTAATCTTATTTTAATTTGCTTTTTATACCATATGACATAGAAATTTTTGAAGAGAATGAGAGGAAGTTAATAATCTCATATGCTGGCATGAGTTTTTAGACTAATAAAAATAATAAATAATATTTTCTCAAGAATTTTAGAATATAAATTAGGTTGGATGAAACAGAGAATGGGGAGAAGGGGAAAAAGAAGTGGGTACATAGTAGAAGAGAAAAATTGTAAACTAAAATAGACGTGTGATGAATCTACCTTAACACTGAGCAACTGTAAAGTTTTCTACACTGATAAATATGGTTTATCTGTAGCATGTTCTCAGCCTCTGTTACTTGTAAAGGGATCTAGCTGAGTTGCCCAAAATACCACACTAGCATCACTACCTCTTCACAAGTTCCTAGTTATGAACATAGTGAGGATTTGATTTTTCTCCTTCACTTTTTATTTTGATTGAATTCACTTAGTAGTATATTTTTTGCTATTCTAGATTTATTGATGAGCAGAGTTCCCAGTCTCCATCCTTATCCTGTATGTTTCCTATAACTAACAAGCTTTAGAAGAACTTTCTGATTAATTCTCATAACTTTTTAAAATTAGTCTAATTGATTGTGCCTGCATAGTCACTGCTTAAGTGCAACTGGGAAATGATTCAGCTGAAGCATTAAGATTGCTTAGTGATTGTTTTTTTTTTTTTTAATACACACTCTGTTGTGCTGCAGATTTGATAAAAACAGAATTTCAAATAAATCTGCTAAGCACTTTCCGGGTCCTGAGGCTTTTCTCTTCCTGCGCTTCCTTCAGGTCTTTACAACTAAAGGGTATTTGCTCTGAATTGTTCCCATGACTCACAGCTGCCGAAAAGTGCAGTAGCACTATGACGGGGGAGAAAAACCAAGAGAATCAATTGCACAGGATTGTATTGACCTCTGAAGGTAGCTGTGCTAGTAGAAACCCCTTTGAGTTCCCTGTGAAAGTGCATATCCCCTAAAGGCAGGTAACTTTGTTAGGATTTATGCAGTCCTACATATCAGCTCTTCAAGAGAAGAGAGAATCCAGTTTGCTGGTGATTGACATGGAAAGGAAGCCTCTAAAAAAGGAAGCTACCTAAAGTAGATGCTCAAGTAAACCTTCTTGCCAGTCTCTCAGATACTCTGAGAAAACTGGATCATAAAGGAAAAGATCTGGATCCTGTTACCAACTGGTTTGGTAAAACCTCTCTAGGAGTGATGGAAAGATGGAGCAGTCAAATGTAAAAGATTTGATGTTTACTAGAAGGAAAAAATCTTGGGTGGTCATATTTATCACATTCTGCTATGATTGTGATGTGTGTTCCACTAGAGGGAGAGGGGATCTAGGCTTCAGTACTTTGCAGAACACCAGCAGGACTGTGGAAAGGCTCATAAGGGACCTCACCTGACAACCTTTATTCTGGAATGAAGAACATTCTGGGACATAGGAACCTTATAAGGCCAAAGTTGGATTCTATGTGGTTTTACACTGCCAAAAGTAGAGTGCATTTCACTAAAAAAAGAGGAGTGACAGAAGCTAAGAGAATTTCTCACCATTTGAAAGTTTTAAGGGGCAAAAGTAATATGGCCCAGAAAGAACAGTATGATTTGTCTATACATTTATTAATGTATAGACAAAAATTACACCATTTCATTAAGCATTGAGTGGCTGGTTTTTGGGGCAATGAGAACTTCTGATTGCATTCTGATGGTCTGTCATTTTGCAGCAACAAAAGTAAAAAAAAAAAGGTCATCTTTATTTAATATGGAAGAGTGGAGGGAAAGATGATGACTGGATTTATGCTGGTAATTAACAGAGTAGTAAAATGACTGGCCAATGTCCCTTCAATGAAACCAGGAGTTTTTCTCACCTTCCTTAAACTTGATATATATTGTACTATTCAAGCAGTTTCACTTTCTGACTGTAGAAATGAGGGAACTTTACTCAGTCTTGGAACAATGACAAAGAAATGAAGACAATCAGAACTAAAAAAAATGGATAGGAATCAAATGCCATACTGTGGATGCTGTGAACATCAATTTCTAACCATGTTGATGTGGTGCCATTTATCTAATATCTGGATTAATTTTCTTAAGTATGCAATGTATTGTGCCAGCATGAACTGAAATCAATTCATGTTGTTGGTTTTGCCCTTTTCTTACTGCTGTGAAGAAGTCCAGTTCTGTCCAATATTAATGAAATTTGTACTTTCCAAAGGATTCTGAAAGGAAGCCACTACTTGTGTACAATTAAGTAAACACTGTTAATGTATCCTTGAGTGAAAGCTGACATGCTCGCTCTCCAGTTCTGGTGAGTTATCCATTTTCACTCACACCCACCTGATACCTCTTTTCTTTCCATTAGCAAGGCCTGCTGAGCTACACAAAATATGCAGGCTAAGAACATGCCAGGACGTACTTTTCAGTCATCATTTTGTAACTCTTACATATAAGTTTATAAGAATTTTGATCTATGTTCAGAGTCATAAGAAAGTACACACAATTGCTCAGCATGACAGCAGTTGATGCTGGCAAGGACTATAGGTGTTTTACAGTACTATATGAGGTCTTCTAACTAGTATCTGAGTTTTTCTGGTTGCTTCCCATACAAGCTTGTAATTTTTTTTTACAACTAAAATAAAACTGAATTTTATATTTGAAAATACATTAAAAAATAATGTTTAAAAATGAAAGCTAAATGTCACAACTTGCAGGAGATAAGGCTCTGTAAATTAAAAAGGTGTTGCTTCATTCAGGAAACTACTGGTGTGTAAAGCTGACACCCTAAACAATAGATATTGTATTGAGAAAAGAAACATTCTTTGCACAAAAGGACCCAAGAAAGCTCTGGCCAGCCTAGGAAAAGAATGAGTAGAACTGCTACATGTCTGAACAGTGCTTCTGTGCTTGCATACAGCCTGTCCTACCAAGCAACAGAATTAATGCCTTTATGAAAAAGTGTTTTGGAAAAGGCAGGTCTTTATCGGACTACTCAGGTATACCTTTATCTCCTACTCTGCCCAGGGGATGATTCAGGATCAATTCCAAGGTGCTTGTCATACACAAGACAAAATATTCACATGAATTTGAAGTTATGTGACTATCATAGTACATAACTTTTTTGTTTTTTCTGTATCTAGAGGTCTGGCACTAAAAAAAACCACTGAAGTGCCGCTAACATTCAAGGAAAACCAAAGAAATAGTATGTCTTAGTAAAGATACTGAGTAAAAGAAGATTGGCTTTATGTTTGTGGGAGGGAATTCAATTAAACCAATACTCAATTAAAGCAAAAGAATAGTTGAAACAAGCTAAAATTAAATACATTTGAAGGGTGTAAAATTTCCTATGTCTTTATGACAGGGTCATTGGTGTCTATTTAAGTTAGTTACAGTATTTTTTTTCTGTGAGAGACAATGACATCTCCAGCACTCTCTTGAACATGCTCTACCATTACTCAGTATCTGACAGATACATTAGTGTTTTTCATAAATTTCCCCCCCATATCTGATTTTTATTGCTATTTGCCAAAGACTGTTTTCCCCAACAGATCTCATACTTGCAGTGTTGAACTGTCATATCCAAAAGCTGTGTGTATTGCAGGGGTGATTCTTGTGTAAATAATGTGTTAGTGAATGTCCTCTTCAGACCAATCTAAGACAGAGGTCCAAGTCTATCCTTCTTGGGAGCTTCATTCCTTTTCACCTAAAAGCAAGCACATATACTCCAGAAAACATGTTTTTTCCTACTAGAAAGAGAATGATCTAGTGAAAAGTACCTGAATGACATGTGACTTGAAGAGTGTTGATGCATTCTTTTACCCTGTCATTTGAAAACAACAAATAAAAAGCTGAAAGATTTTAACTCAGAAAGAGCACTCTTGAATCCTAGGACAGCTACAATCTTGAATCCCATGATTCAGCTTGTAAGTGTATTCAGAATTAGAATCTTACTGGCATTGTATCTGTCTGCATGTTGGCAAATGGTTGTGCAGGCATGCTTGTATGTGAATATTCCTAATTGCTAGTGTTTCAGCGTCTTTTAAAGTGCAATGTTGTAGACAGATTCAGCTGAATTTGTGTACTCTTTGTTGTAGTTTCAAAGATCCATCCTTCAAACTTCAGAGCTACTGACTCATTCTTATTCCAACCACTTGTCTCTCATCTAACAGTGACTGAGGTATTTATCACTAGGGAATTTTGATTTCATCTGATGTTTAAAGAGTTGCTGGAAATAATAAAATGAATGCTAGTCTGATTAAAATGAGTGCTGGTCAAATATGACATTTTTATTGCCTATTAAGCTTGACATTCTTCTTGTTAGTTCTATTCATGCTTAGTATATAACCAAAGATAATAATTATCATACATCAATATAAAAAGATAGTATCAGAGGAGGGTTACAATGTAAAAAGAAGATGAAATGTGGAAATCAAGGATAGACAACTAAAGGAGTATCTAAAGGAATTGTTCAAACATAAAGAGACAAAGGAGAAAGTTTAAAGCCCATTTGCATGTAAAATTTCTTATAGTTAAAATTTCTTATAGTGCAATGTATAAGAAGGGATTTTACACATTTCTTAGCACTGCCAAACATTTTAAAATGATGAACAGTGGCAGCATACAGTGTGTTATAATCTTTCTTGATGACCAGAAAAGCTTTTGAGATCAATCTGGACAGCTTTCAAACAGGTCTTTTTATGATTTAACCTGTTTGTAATGAAGCTGAAGATAAAGAGGAAAGATTTCCCTATTCAAGCCAGAATCCATTAAATACTATTACAATTTGCAAAGAAGATGAAAGATACACTTGAACAAGAGATAATGGCTGACTCAGATATGTATTTCCTTCCTTCCTTCCTTCCTTCCTTCCTTCCTTCCTTCCTTCCTTCCTTCCTTCCTTCCTTCCTTCCTTCCTTCCTTCCTTCCTTCCTTCCTTCCTTCCTTCCTTCCTTCCTTCCTTCCTTCCTTCCTTCCTTCCTTCCTTCCTTCCTTCCTTCCTGCCTTCCTTCCTTCCTTCCTTCCTTCCTTCCTTCCTTCCTTCCTTCCTTCCTTCCTTCCTTCCTTCCTTCCTTCCTTCCTTCCTCCCTCCCTCCCTCCCTCCCTCCCTCCCTCCCTCCCCCCCTCCCTCCCTCCCTCCCTTCCTTCCCTCCCTCCTTCCCTCCTTCCCTCCTTCCTTCCTCCCTCCCGTTACTCCTTTTAAGAGAGAATTCTGGTTTGAGAGTGATGTAATTGAGATACCAAGGAGGGTCCCTCTTTCCAGCTTAAATCTACTAAACCCAGGCAGTAAGACATCACATATCTTCCTGATAAGTAGAGGTCATTTTTGGTACTGCAGGACTATATAAAATCATATCAGCCTTATTGTCCTACAGTGCTGACATTGGTCAGAAATAGCTGCTCTAGAAATTTTATGAAGCTGTTTTTCTTCTCTTCTAGCTTATTTATCTGTTCATAAAATTCTGTCTTCCCTATGCACTTTTTCAAAATTCCTTTTAAAAGACATTTTCTAGGCATAGAAAATGTCACAGATCTAATATCTTTGTAGTTCAGTGATACATTTCATGGAGTACTATACAGAAAAAATTTGTCTCGACTTCATAAAGAAAGGTATTCAGAAATTTTTCTGTATTGGAAATAACAACAGCAAAAACAGGTCTTATTGAGCAGAGCAGAACTTGGTGCTTGGCATTTGTCAAGGATTCATTTTGCTACAGATTTTATCAAAAATTTTCCTTAACATACTGGTGCAAATATTAGGAGTGTGCTGATGACTGATGAGACAAATTTGGACCACTTTTTATATAGTGAGGAACAGAATCATCATAGGTATGGTATTTGGAAGAATAGAAAAAGAAATAGTTGTATGGCTATGGCTAATACATGTTTCTTTAAAATTAGAAGACCTCATCAGTTTGAACTGGTGAAAAATCCGGTAATCTTTGGTTCAGAATGCATTTGGGTGACTAAGTGGACAAAAGGAAAACCAAAGAGATCCTAAGACAACTAATTTCTGTACACTAATAGTGTCAGTTTGCTCACTCTTGTAAGATCTCATGTAGAATGTTATAAACAAGTCAAACTCTGGACAAAGAAAATGGTTACTAAGACAGCAAGGAACAAAGACCCTATCTAGCAGGAGGAGATTAAAAGAGTTTCTCAAGTTTCACTTTAGGTGAGTTGTCCAAAAGTGGATATGGTTGCTCTTTGCAAATACAGTGTAACATAGCACCAAGAAAATACCAGAGTTTTTTAAACTGAATGGCACTGCTACCAGTAAAACACTGACTATAACCTATTCACAATTTTAGACTAAAATGCATGTAAGTATTTCAAGTTATTATATTATTTAAATTATATATATATATAATTTATAGATATTATTTATATTTCAATATATTATTTGTATATTATATAAATTATTTATATATATATGAGACATATATATTATACTATACATACTATGTATATGATGTGTACTATAATAACAAATGAAATTGTCTGCCATATAGATATATACACACATACATATATTCTTAACCTTTAATATTCTAGTTATTGTAATTTAAGCACATAGTAGAATCTTATTGCACCTTTAATACATGAACTTGCTTAATGGTATTGCAATAAGAAAATATCAGAAAAGTTTAATTTTAAAAAAATAATACATTGTTGAAATACTTTATTTTACACTTGGCACATGCTCATTTTGAATAAAAGTTTTTATTGTGTTATTACATGAATCTAAGGAAAAAAAAAAGGCACTATTATCAAAAACCTGCATATTAAGAGTGGTCCTCAGCCTCCTAAGCTTTCAATTATGAATTGTTTGCAACTGACCATAATTTAATTTGGCCCCAAAATGGCCAGGGACCATTTCACCAATTTGAAAGGTGAAAATGATCACCCTATGGGACCCAGGACTCTCAGCTGTGGCTAAGGTATGGGTACATCCAGAGTTTTATGGTGCTGTTTAAATTGATTCTGTCTTTTCATGTCCCACATAAGTTGTCAAGTGGTGGTTGATTTAAGTGATTTTTATGTTCCTGATTGCACTGCAGCTAAATCTAAACTATCTCCTTAAGTCTTTAAGAATGCTTACCTTAGTCCTAATGCAGCCTCTAGGCTCATTCTCAGCTAAGACCATTCTATTTCATGTTAATGGCTGTAAATTTTTTATAGTAACTGGTTCACAGAAATATCACGTATTCAGTTGCTAATTGTTACACCATGTTTACTGGGGTGATTTATTGGAAAATATGACTTGATTTCTGCTGCTGACTTACTGTCTTCTGCAATGCTGCAGTGCTTGAAACTGGAGTAAGTGTAGTGGATGACTGTCTTCTGATTTGGATAATGACATATATTAGGTTCAATTTAACCCTCAAATATACCAATATAATTAAGCAGATGCACTCATTTCACTTGGTATTTCCTACACCAATAACACTTAAGCAAAGAATGCTTACAGTATATACAATGAACAAGATTGTATCACTACTAACAAAACACAGCATACAGTTATGTAAATTAACCTAGTGGTAAATACTGTAAAGGGACACCATCCATGTCACTCCTCTCTTCACTTGTGTCAGAAATCCCCTATAGGGATGAACTTGAATTACACTCCTGTCATGGAATTCTTTGTGCATACAATTAAATCTCTTCCCTTTCACCCTCTATAATTAATTTACTGAGGGATTACTTCCCCTTCCCCCCACAGGTATATAATCCTGACCATCTGCTTCCATCACTGTGGCTGAGATCTCTTCTTTGACAGAATAAGCTCTAGCAAGGGATTGCTAATAGCCTTAGTTTCTGAGCAGCTAAGTGACAGAAACATTCTTTTACTGCTAGCAGTCATTACTGTAATTGCATGTTTGTGCTCATATTGTTGTTATGCTGGGAAGAAGGGTGGTCTAAAGGCAAAACATAAAGAGACCTCATAAAAGTTTCATTATAAATACTTGTGTCCTGTGTAGCTCCTGAGACTGTGAACTGTGCTGACTGTAATTCTGCCAAGGTAAGGCTGCATGCAGAGAGGTATGGGGCAGTGTCACTGCAGCACTTCCAGGACTACAATTTCACTGCAGTGAAGAACTTTTCTTCCTTGATCTTCTTACTTCAAGAAAGGGGATTCACTGTCACAGCTGTCACAGCTTAGCCCTGGGGATGCAAAGGGGAAAAGAAGTGGATTTACTTCCTAGCTCAGAACTTACATCCTTGGTGCTTACATTTTAATGGTAAAGTTTCTCATGTACTTAGAGCTTGTATATGACAATAAGTGTCTGTCTTTCCTGGGTTGAACATTTTCGCACATACTTCACACAAAAATCCAACCAGCACTTCCACTTCCAGTCACTGCCTTAGTCAGTCCCGCACAAGAATTTAAGGAATTAGTCCCAGAGTATCTGAAAATCTCTCATTGGTTTTCAAACAGTAGGGGGAGTAGAGATGGTATTGACCTTTGCTTATCTAATAGTAAACACAATTCTTTGAAGAGAGAAATTCCTTCTTCAGTTTGAGGGGGTGGTACAAGATCAGCTTGGAGGCGGTCTACTGGTTGAGCAAGTTAAGAATGACCACAAAGGCTCCCAGCTCCTGCTGTCTGTTGCCCACGTGCATTGGTGTAAATGCTCTGCAGTTGCACTATTGATGCCAACAGCTTTTTGGGGAAAGAAGCCCTAATACCTGTATGACAATTCTCAGCCTCTTCCATGGTTTGTAACATATCAGTAACTCTTGTGTCTTTGTTGCCACAGGAATCACCATCCCCTGACACCACTGAGATGGCAAACCAAATGGCCTTGCTGTCATGCCATAGCTCACACCTAGTGAGCCTGAATTATTTCCTTTCCCCCTTCAAATCTACTTTAAAGCTCTTTAATGAGTCCTACTGATGCCTGTGCAAAGATCCTCTCCCACTCTTTGAGAAAGTTGCACCCTGCCTGTTACCAGCAGCCCTGATTTCCTGTAAAACAACCCATGATCAAAACCCCTAAAACTCTACCAGGCTCAGCCAAGTATTGATCTGTTGGCTCTTCTGGTTTCTTCCCTGGTAATTCCTTATAACTGGAAGAACAGAGGAGAGCACTATCTCTGCTCCTGATCCATTAAACATTTGTCTCAAGCCACTGAAGTATATTGTGATTGCCCCCAGGCTTGTTCATCACTGCCTGCCTGAGAAACCCAACAGTGAGCAGTAATCTGAGGGCTGTGCCAGGGCAGGAGCGTTTCCCATCACATCTTTAACCTGGACCCCAGGAAGGCAGCAAACTTCCCTAGGAGATGGGTACAGTCTGCATACAGGGTCTTCTTTCCCTTGAGAAGGGAGTGTCCTATGGCAACCTCCCATCTTTTTTGCTTTGTGGAAGGTTTTGACACAGGCCTTGACCCCGGTGACACCTCCATACCAGACAAACCATTGTCCTTGTCATTGCTCAGCTCTGTGTGCAGAGCCCCAGACCAATAATGCAGGGGCAGTTCTGAAGAATGATGGATAAGTGCAACAATAAGTACAGCAGAAACACAGAAAAATTGACTTGAATTAATAGATACAGGTAAAAAACAAGAAATATTAAAATGGGAGTAAAAACATTGTCTTAAATGTTTTTATATATTGTAATCCAATTGCTTCTACTTCTTGCATAATCTGAGTTGGTTTTCTTTTCCTAATACTTAGGTTTCTTAAGTTAATTAAACAGCAATATAATTTTATTTTCTTTGACATTTTATGGCATTCAAATAAAAAGTAGGAAAAGTTCTCAACCTAGATAATTATTTTGGTATTGATGCAATGTATTTTCTGAGGCTTCTGAGGCAGAAGACTACAATTCAATACCTCTTTAATCATTATTTTACAGCAATAGAACAGTAATTATTATTTCAATACAAACAGATTTATGTAATCCTCTTTGATATTCTGGGTGTCATAGAGACTTTATCTTTCTAGATAAATCATCCTGAATTACTAGCATTTTTTAATAAATTATCTCCTATGATTGAATTATAATTTTATTCTAAAATGATAATATAAATGGGACAATAATACACATCAAAATGCTGTGAAAAACTCCTGTCAATAATTTTTATTTATTGAAAGAAATGGTAGTGTTTGCCTCACGAAATCTTCAATTCCTGAGTATTTATAGCAACCTTCACCTTCTAAAAATCACGTGCTGGATAGGCATTTCATTAATAATGCAATAATAAAAATATCAATGCAAATCAAATTCAGAAAATAAAATAGCAGATGGTGAACTATTTATTTCCTTGGCAGAATGGCATTCTGAAGTTGCAGGATGTCTGCATGTCTGTAATCAATATATTTAACTGTGTTTGCAACGCCTTTTGATACTGTAAATATAGCTGCCTACTTTTAGCAAACAACAGACGCATGAGTTGCCAATGCATGATTGTATTGGCTTACTTATATATGATGTATATATGAATATTCAGAGGATTAAAAATAATTTTACTTAAGAGTTACTGATGTGGCATGAGCAGAATTTGTTGGAGCTATTACGTACATCATTGTGAACTGACTCAGAATGTATCTAGAACTGTCAACCTCCCACTTTTATGTAATTCACCAATTAAATAGCAAAAGAATTACTTATTTCTTCTTCTTTCCAACCCTGTAAACACTTGTGTTTCAGTTCAGTAAAGGTGTGTAAAGACAGAATGAATCTAATCCAGAAAATTCAAATATGGTGATTATCAAGAGTGTAAAGTAGCCACACTTCAAGGCTAAACAGGTTTTTAGAATATTGCCTGTAACAGGGACGTGCAATACCTTCTTTTAACCAGATTACTGCAGATTACCACAATCACCATGTGTAGAAAGCTTCTCAGTTTGAAATGGAAGCAAAATCAGTAACTTTAATTTAGGGTGCAGAGGAAGCCATGGCTTTCTTTGCTTCTAATTCTTTTAAGCACTGGGATGGTTAGTCTTATCAATGATAAATGCAACACTGATAATAGATCTAGACAAGTATGTCACTTTACCTACATTCACAGTTTGGATAATCTCACAGAGCACTTTTGCTATTAGGTATTTTTCTATCTTTATAAGAGAGGTACCTATAGAATAAGCTGTTCTTTCATGTGTCAGCATTATTAATGGGCTCCTGTTGCAAGAAAAAAAAAAAGTAAAAAAAAAAGTGAGGGGTTTTTATCATCTCTCTTGATGCTTATTAAGGATCTGACCCTATCTGCAGAGGGTCCAGATGACAAGTAACTAGGTAACTTAAGTCTCTAGATGGTACAAAGGCTACACTGCTTAGTAGAAATTTTAACTGAAACCGATGATAGTTTCTTGAAATTCTGTATGGCAGAATAACTGCATTAACTGCTAGAAATCACAGATAACAATAAACTATGCTGATAACTAAAACTTCTGTGTAACAAGAAAGCTCTAATTTTAAATACAGCCCTGTAGATATTTCTCATTCTACCAAGGACCCCTAAAGGAACCTGCATGTCCTGGTAGTGCTGGGCAGTGCTCCCAGGCTAGAGGAGGAACCACTACTGGTATGCATTTCCACTGATTCATGCCAGTAGGTATTGCTAAGTTTTTCCTTTACCATCAATGCCCAGATCTTTGTCTTCTGATATGCATCCGTGAGCTTTCAGATTCCACTGAAAAATCTCTCCTGCAGCTACTTTATTGCACATTCTTTTTTCCTTCCCAAGAGTTAATTGGTTTATTTTGAATGTAAATATTCCCAGCATGCTCTGCTCTCAGTCCTGTCTCCTTTGGTACCCGGGAACTGTCACAGAGGATCAAGGTAAAGCTAAACATCAGCTGCATCTGAGAGATGAAACTTTTCAGCAGGCGTTGAATTTTACATATTTCAAGAGAATTTGCTGGAATTTTCAGTGTGAAGATTCATACACTGTACAAAACCCATTGTATAACTACCAAAACTCTGGATATTGTTATCCAACCTTTTTCAGGATTTGATCTCATTAATATTTTGACATCAAATTTGTACATGGTAATGAATCTCATGAGTTAACATTGCATTACAGGACATTTTCAGTGATTTTTGTTTTCTATCACATGCTTTGTATTTCTTTATGCTACCAGGTGGTGAGATTTCTCCTATTCCTCACATATTTCCTTTCTTAACTTACCTCTTTCCAGTTCAACTTCATTCCTTTTCAGTCTTCCATGCCCACATGTGTGAGGTAGGTTGTAAACCGTATGGTCTGGCAGTAAATTTTATAACATGGATCTAGACTTTTTTCTCAGGTTATAATTGCTACATCAAAACCAGTGTCAGTGCTGTACAAAGCATCTATTCCTCTTTGTTCCAGAAAAAAAAAAAATAAAAAAAAAATCAAGTATACTTATAGACTGGCTCTGGCTGCTCTGCACTGTTGCTTTAGGTACTTGCAGACAGCAGTAACATCTTTCTGAGCTTTCACTTCTCCTGGCTGAAGAAACCCAACTCTCTCAGTCTCTCCTCCTCTGTCCTGTGCTCTGCACCCTGTGGTCAAAGTGTGTTTCCATAGGTCTGTGGTTTCAGCTTCTCCTCGGCTCTGAGGAGTCCAGATTGGGGCCAAGCACTCTCAGTGCTTCACTGGAGGGAAGAATCACCTCTCTCAGCCTGCTGGACGTGCTCTTCCTCATACAGCTCTGGAGGCTGTTGGTTTTTGCTGCAAAGTTGTATTGCTGGCTTGTGCTGAGCTTGCCCACAAAAACTTCAGGGCCTTTTTCTGCCTGACTGTCCTTTAGTCAGTTGGCCCACAGCTTGGACTCCTGCATGGAGTTATGACATCCCAGGTGCAGGACTTTGTATTCACCTTTCTTAAGGTTCATGAAGTTCCCTTCAGCTCACAGCCCATCAAGTCCATCCTGAACAGCAGCCCTGGCTTTCAGCTTACTGACAGCTCCAACAAATTTAGCTTTGACAGCAAACCTGCTGCAAGCTGAGATAGGTTAGTTACAGTTGTGTTAAGAGGGAGGAGCTAAGTATTGACACAGGTTCAGACTTAGGCCTAGCTCACCATGTGGGCATAATAATTTCTAAATGTATATTTTCAAGCTATTGTGAAAAACTTCCTCAACTCTCATCTGCATAATTTTCTTGCTTAATCAATTGAAGAGTAAAGTTTACTTTCCTGCTGTCAAATTAATCTCCACCAGTGTTTTCTGTTCAGCTTGGCATTCACAGTTCCTTTAATTGACACAGTTCTTTTTCTAAATTTTACACCGACCTTCCAACTAATCTTGCTATTTCCTCTTTATTGTAATTGTCCTTTCAGCCACCTTTTATACAACAAGAGTGGCTATGAAAAAAATGGAAGGGATGTGAGCAGTGATTGCAATTGAGAAATGAGCATAAATCCCCAAAACATTTTGGGTGTCCCCTGAGAACAGGTAGCTCAACTAATATATATGATGGAAACTAATTCTGAAAACTCAAGCCATTCAGAAATCTGGTGGGTATGTTGATTTGTGTCATAGTACGTCAAGCAGCTAATTTTATCCAGCCTGGAGATCCAGTAATTTTTTCTCATCCCTTCTGAGCCCTCAGAATGCAGGTGTCATGCATTAAAATCTCATTTGGGTTTTAATGCTGTTATAGGCTTCCTTTTAAATTGCTTATGAAGGGTACTCATTGCAATTGAATCATTAAAGTGGACTTTTTATTAACGATTGTGTCAGGTCACTGGTTTTGCATCAGAAGCTCTTTTCCTGCAACGTCAATGCTACATCTTTCATAACGATAGTTTTCAGAACAGGGTCAGATTTTGTATCCAGGATGGAGGTTAAGACCATGCAGAGTTGGATGACAACTTCCTGGTTTTCTTCATTGTATTACCAAAAACCTGCAGCAACCTTTATGCATTCAGAATTTTCAAAGTATTTCTATATAGCTCTACATATCTACACTGTGCAGTTCAGATAAAAAAAGAAGGAAAAAGAAAAAAAGATTTATTAATACTTTATTATCTAGCCTCAGTGGAAAATTGAGGCAAAACCCTCTGATACCTGAGAGTAAAAATACTGTAAGTTAGAAGCACACAAAAACCCCACCTTCTTTAACCTCTACAGAAAGAGCTCTTCTCTGAGCCTGGTAAGGCAAAAAGATCATATGTCTTATCAGAGAAATTCAATAAAGCAGTCAATGACACTTTTGTTCATATAATCCCCAAACGTTTTTAGATGGATAATCTGTCATTATTCCCTGCTGCTGCTAGTAGAGAATTCCTTGTTGTAGTAGCCTATGATGGCATTCATCTCACCCACTACCTAGACATATTCATCTGAGCTTGTTGCTAGAAGATCTGTTTATAGTCAGGAAAGAAATGTGCTTTAAACCCCATTTCATCTGCTGTATTTTGGGTGAGATATGATCAATCATTTTTTGGAAGAACTTATTTGTAAAGGAAGAATTAGCCAACTAGTACAGGTGTAGATACAGTAGGTACAGCAACAGATGTGTCCCACCTTTAATTGCTATTATGCAAAGCCTAATTAGTTTTGCATATGTGTAGAACACTAAGTAGTCCTTCATGGAGTGGATTTGAGATGTGAATACCTCAGTTTCATGCCATTTCAGCTGCCTCTACATGTGATAACTGTCTTTACATTCAAATGTGAAATGTCTTACATGGCTGGTACTTGAAGATTTCCTTCCTTGCACAGGTGTATAAGGTGCATAGATACAAACCACCCAGGACATATCACCATGTAAAATTTATGAGATGAGTAATTGACACTCAGTTCAAAACTTCTCAATCATCAAACCTCTCATTGTAGGGAAAGCTTTTTACTTTTTCTTTCAGCATTTTTTTTTTTTTTTGTTGCTGCAGTTAGAGTTTCCCAAACCTTAAGATATCATCAATAGCAGCACCTCAAAAGTTAAGCTGTGTATATTTTGCCAGTAATAGTTTTTTTGAGACTTTGCAGAAGAGACAGTATTGCCACAGATCTGAGAGGCCTGTTGCAAGAAGGAAAATTTTCAGGTACAGAACACAGAGGAATTTTCCATCTTATTGAAATTCTAAGCAAATATAAGAAGCACTACTGTGGTGGTTGTCTACTCAGTCTGGTGAAAACATATGTTGTAGGAGGTGTGTGCACCCTGTTTTAAAGATCCTCAGAAGAAAAGGTCTTTTTCTTTTAACATAAAAGATCTTAGTGAACAATCAAACTATTGATTTCTCTCTAGGATATTTGCAAGGTGACCTCTGCTATGGACCACTGAATCAGTGAACATGGTTTCAGTTCAATGGGTACAATATATTTCTGTGTTCTCCAGTTCTTCAACAATTCTTTTTATTTACGGAACGATTAGGGGGTCTGGGGACTTCACACTTCAATTTCTCCCTGGTTTTACAATTTTCTGCTTGAAAAAAATCCACATAACTGCAGTAATTCAGAAAAGACATCACTTTTGATTAAATAATATTAGGTATTCATTACTTAGTTGAAAGTTCCTTTTTATTTACTACCCATTAATATTAACACGTGTTGCGCATGTTGGGCTCTGAACATTTTGAAGTTATTTGTATCTGATTCTGTTACTGAAGGAGGAAACAATTCAGAACAGTTTGTGCCTGGGAGACTGGAAGCAGAAGTCAGATGCTAATGAGCCTTTTCAGACTGTGAGGCTATCTGGGAGGCAGCCCAAGCCAAGTGGAGACTGCAGCGCAGCAGAGGCGGAGTGCAAGGATCCATGGGCTGGAGAACTAAGCTGCCCTGTGCATCCTGCATTTTACACATGTTAAAGATCTTGGTTTTGTTCTGGAAGGAAAACAAAAGCAAAGTGTTTACACTGTCATTGGCAGCTTTATCCAAATCTGCATCTATGAAATGAAGTGAGGTCCTATCACCATGAGTTGAGGCAGTAAACAACGGACCAAAGCAGGCAGCCAGGGTTTGTGGAGCCCAATAGCTCAGCTTCAGGGCACTTCCAGAGGAGCCTCCTCCTGAACCCAACTAGCTACGTGTGTGTTTATCTTTCCGTATTCAAAAGCTGTTTCTGGGGTATATGACTGGGAATCAAATAAGGCACCTAAAAGAGTTCAGAGAAATTTGGCCCACAGACCCCAGAATGTCAATGAAGATGGGATTCACACCATAGTGCAGCCACTTCAGGTTTGCAATGCAGCCATCAGGGAGATGTGCACCCCCAGGTGCTGACAGAGATCTTTGTTGGACTCTCCTGAATTTTCTACTGCAGTGGTTTTTATTCTTTTAATATAAAGAGGGGCAAGAGTAACTAGTTTTTGTGTAGAAGTTAGTTGGGATGAATCCTGGCCCAAATTATTTATTTGGCGTACTATATAAATGTATGTTTTATGTTTCAATGAATTTTGAGCTCTCAAAGGAATTTTTAATAATAATATGAGGTGTAGTGTGATGAATGGAACATAATCTTGAAGAATTGCTTAGAATATGGCCATTTGTTTTCTGATAACAGTCTGTGGGCCTTGGTAATGGCTGCAGGATCTCCTTATTGCTGTTCATGGGGAAAATGCAGACAAGACTGCTCATGCTAGTAAGACAGACAGCCATAATTTAAAAAAGCTTTTAGAACCATCTGACATATACGCATGCGTATATATCTATAAGTCTATAAATAATCATGACACCAGTAGTATTTTCACATTCGCCCCTTAAGGATTGTAGCTGCTGACTGCTGATGCTGACTGCTATTCTGTATAAAATTAATTAGTGCTTTTATATATCTATTCTATCTTCTCTGGGTAATTATCACATCCTACTGCTGCATATGTACTTTTGCACTGCATGCTTCAGTTGGAGACATATGGAAAAAACCAGCATGGATAAATACAAAGATAATTGTTTCTTTGGCATGTATTTCCAAATGGATATAAGCAGGGTTTTTGACATAGCATCCCCTGTAGCACTACACATTTTTGTTTTACTTCAGTTTTTTCAGAGTCCTGTCTAATTTAATTATTGTGTTCTGGAAGCTACAAAACTCTTCTGGCATGAATAACAGCACAATGAGGTTTTCACAGCTGTCTCACAATGTCAGACTAAATCGTTCTATACAAATAATTATACTACTTTTGTACTGCTCTTCACCTGCATCAGCTTCTCTGTTAATATTTGTACCCTTTCTTGTTCTGGCACCATCTTCACATATTGCTCTTTCTCTCTTAAAATGCTTGTCTGAAGTCAGGTGCAATTCCTCACAACTATAACTGATGGGCATGTTGAAATACTAGGAGTAATGTGCATCTTACAGCTGTCTTTGTTTTTGTCCTTTGGAGAGGGGCATGCTCAGCACTGCTGAACTGACAGTGAATGTTCTATATGGTATATTTAATGTTGAAGAGAGAGCCTAAAACACATTTCCAAGTTTCATAATGTCAAAAAAACCCCAAACCAAACAAACCCCACCCAACATCATTTAGAGTTGATGAAAATATTTTATTTTGACAAAAATGCTCTGATTTTTGACAATTTTAAATGTTATGTTACAGTATTCCATACAAAATAAAACAAATTTTTAAAATCACTTTATAAGAAAATGACAAAATATTTTGACAGTGTCTGAACATTTTCCCCTCTTCTTGCCACAATAGGATTGCAACAGAACCTACAAGATTTACTTATTTGATGCATTTATATTTCTTGGTGAAAAATATTCCAGCTAAACTTATTTCCAGCTGACTTTTGCCCAAACTGAAAACTGTGAAAAGCCAAGTTCTATCAGCAAAAGACATGAAAAATTAATTTATTATATAACTTTCAGATAAGCAAGAGGAGCTGCCAAAGACATTTGAAATAATTTCATACTCAAGATCTGTGTCAGAAATCCAGGAAAAAGTTGCCTTGCTTCCTAGGCAGAAACCCAACCTGAAACTGTCACAAAAGACATCACTTCATGTGCGTATTAAAAACTTGAGAGCATTTGGAGTCAATGTACTTCATTCTGTGTTATTCACTGGACATACTGAAGCAGGGATTGCCATAGTGCAGGCATTGGGATGCTAGCAACTTTATACTAGAGTTCTTTATTCTGTAGTTTAGTCTTGGCCCAGATGTAGTGGAAACTGTGGGAGAAGTTTGGGTTTTTGCCCTGCACTGCCTGGTTTCTGGCCAGCAGGGAGTGAATTGGCACGACAGAAGCCAATAGTCTCAGATATCAAAGAAGGAGTCCAGTGAATTTCTGGCAGACTGCATGGCAGCTGTCCTAGCGTGTGGCATCTGTACTGTTATGTGAAGCTTTCAATTCCAGACTTAGGATCTCACATAGCTGTGCTGGAGAACAGAGGCAGAGACTGTGCAGAGCTGGAGAGCAGGGACCACAAATGAGGCCAGATCCCATTACAAAGATGTTGCCGTGCAAAGGAAGAGTACAAAGACATGGAGGTCTTCTGGGACTGCAGCCACAGCTGTTTTCCCTGTTTCTACAGCTAAGTGCATGAAATCTCAAGCTGTTCTTCTCTTAAATCCATCAATGTTGAGTCAAGCAAGGAAGACTGAGGGGTACAATGCAGGAGTCACCAATGGGAGGTTTGCAGCCACTGTTTCTTTAGTGTTGTGCCATGAATATTAGTCACACCAATGTTGTTGTTAGTGAAATTCCACTTTCTCTTTGAAAAATGAAGTGGTTTGAAATGGTCACATAGTTGTCCATTTATTCACATCTTCTGGGAGATTCTTAACCTCCCATAAGGTGAGGTGTTATCACACGGCACCACACACAGAAAATCATACTTAAGTGTGGCCTTTCTCATTTCCAGGAAAGGGTCTGACTTCCCTTGGGATTCTTTACAATGGTGGAGGGCTAGGAGTGGCCTAGGTCATTGCTCCTTTCCTCATGAAGCTGGACTTTCAGCTTGCCTATGGTGGGTGGCACTTGCTGCCTAATTAACTATTCACAGGTTTCTCCCTTTGGTGTGTTAGAAAAATAATTAATCTTTTACACAAGGTCATATTTTTCAGGTGTTCCTGCCTGAAGGACTTTTGGGAGCCAGTATGTTTCATGCAGCCTGGAGTACTCAGTGCAAACTCAAACCAGCTTGTTGTTTGGTCCTAGTCTGTCCTCGTTTTCAAGAGGATGAGATTCAAATAGCCATCCAACAAACATCTTTAGTGCATGCTGAGCACTTTTCAGGCCCATTAACTGCACTGAGTAGCAATCCATTCAGACTAATAGGTGCTTAGACAGCTAGTGCATATATAGGAAACTAATTTCAGATGCCCTCATTCCAAACTGGATCTCACCCAGAGTTTTTCAGTAGCACATCTTCATATCTTTCAGCTTCCTGCCTTGCCCTGCTAATGATCTGGTTCTTCATGTTTGTTGGAACAGAGCATTCATTACAAGATTGGTGACCTATGTTTCGAACAGGTACAAAATTATTACAGCTCTTGACACTTTTTGGTTTTGATCTGTTAATAACTACTATGAGCCCTGCTGCTGCTATAAACATCCTTATCTTATATAACAAAAACAATAACAAAAAAAGTTTCTGCACTAGCAGACAGCTGATAGTGATCAGATGGACAGAATAGCAGCTGATATTTACCAAAATGGAATTTTTCTCCATATGCTTTATATTTGTGTAATAATTCTATATCTCCCTGTGTTTGGAAGGAGATAATGGATAGAACCAAAAGGCCAATAACTTTTACATGAATTTGGATGAATTTGAGTCAAGCAAAAGGGAGAGATGAAGACTGAGTGAAACCATCTGTCAGTTTCTCCATTAAACTAATGGGTGTGAAATATTTATCTGTGTTTACATATGCACCTTAGGTTTTGAAGTATTAGGTTTGAAAAAAGGATAATGGGCAGAACTTGGTAACTTGAAGGACCCTTCTCTGGCAGCAATTAACATCACACCAAATAGTCTCATCTCTTAAAACAGATTCATGAATAATTTAAGGATGTTTCATAATGACAGCACTTCAGAAACCAAGGAAATGAATATACATCTCACTAAATGTTCAGTTAAGGCTGTATTACCTCTGTGTCAGTGGCCCAACTCATTCTAGTAAATCAAGGAGTTTCTTACATTAATATCCTTAATATTTGGAGAAAACAGCAATTTTTATGTGGAAGAACCCCATGGAAAGAATTACAGTATAAACTTGACTGACCTGTGATAATTGAAGTCAAAGGTAATTCAAAGATATAGATATTTATGGAGATATTTTATATACAGTCTTCTTTTTAATTTATTAGATATGACTAGAAGAATTCACAGAGTCACAGAATGGATCAGGCAGGAGAATATCTCTGAAGATTATCCAGTTCAATTCTTCTCTTCAAGTGAACCAGTGCAGGTAATACAAGATCAAGTTCACCTTAGGTTTGAATATCTTTATGGAGGCTCCACAGCCTTTCCAAGCAATGTGTTCCAGGTGTTTGATACCTGCAAAGTAAAATAAAACAAAACCAACCAACCAAACCCACAAAACCTATTTTTTTCTTACGTTTAAATAGTATTTTCTACTTCCTGTAAGTAGTGTCCCTTGTCCCTGTCTCTGAAAAGTGCCTGGCTCCATCTTCTTTACTATTTCCTATCAGAAATTTATATCTTTTGATAAGATTCTCCTGAGTCTTTTCTTGTCCAGGCTAAATAGTCCTAGCTCTCTCAGCCTCTCCTCATGTGTCAGATGTTCTTGTACCTTAATCATCCCCATGATCTCTGATGGACTCAGTGTGGCGTGTCCATGTCTCACACTGAAGAGCTCAGAATGAGATCCAGAACTCCAGATGTGCTTCATTGGTGATAAATGAAGAATAGGAATCGTCTCCTTGACAATGTTTTCCATCATGCAGTCTGGGACGCTGTAAGGCCTGCTAAGATAAAATGGCATCTTGCTGGCTCATGGTCAACTTCTTATTCACCAGGACTCTTGGGATATTGTCTGTCAATCTGCTTTCCATACAGCTGGCTCCAGCATATATGCTGCATGAGTTTTTTACTCCCTGGATGCAGGATTTTGCACTTCATTTGTTGAACTACAACAACAAGAGATCAACAATGATTTTCCTGTCAACTAATTTCTCCAGACCGTGGGGTCCCTCTGAATGGAAGCACAACCCTCTGATATATCAGCTAGTCCTTATTTTTCTATCATGCTTCTGAAGGGTGGGCTTATTCTCATCATCTAGGTCATTCATGAAGCTGTTGAACAGTATTGGCTCTAGTATTGACCTCTCACCACTAGTAACTGACTTTTGGATGGACTTTGTGCTGCTGATCACAGCTGTTTAATAAAAGCTACATTTCAGACCATTTTCAGTCTGTCTTACTGTCCATATGTCTAGACTGTATTTCATAATTTTGTCAGTGGGGATGTTATGGGGACAGTGACAAAAGTCTCCTTAAAATCAGGGTAAACAGCATCTATTTATTGCTCTTAACTCATTTATTGAACTCATCATGTCATTGTACAATAATATCAGTTTGTTTATATGCAATTTTTTCCTTCATAAATCATGTTGAATATTATAAATTGCTTTCTTACCTTAAAAAACATTTGGAAATATTTTCAGGATTATTTGCTTCATCACTTTTCCAGTGACTGAGGTGAATTTACTACCCTCTAGTTCCCTGGATTCCCTTACCTGCCCTTCTTGAAAGTTGGAGTGATTGCTTTCTTCCAGTCCTTAGGAATTTCTCCAAATTACTACAATCTCTTGAAGATAATTGAGAGCGGCATTGCTTCCTCGGGCAGCTCTCTCAGCATTTGCAGGCCTATCTCATCAGGTCCCATTGATCTGTGTGCAGTTTATTGAAATGTTCACTCACCTGATCCTTCTCCACCTTATTTGTTTCGAACTTTTTCACTGTTCTCAAGGACCTGGGATCCCTGAAGGCTGGTACTCTGTAACTGGGGCATGAAGCCATTGGGTACCTCAGTCTCCTATTCCACTTCAGCATCAGTCCACATTTCCCCTAGTTTTCATTTTGCTGTTAATGTACCTGCAGAAGCCACTCTCTCCAGATTTTGGTCTAGGTGGACTTTGGCTTTCCTACTTATGCATGCAGAAAATGTGTCTGTATTCCTCCAAAGTCATCTCTCCCCTCTTCCACCTCTATTGTCAGTAGCTCCTCACTCATACCTGCAGGCTTCCTGCTTCCTTTGATTGATTTCCTGTTCATTAGGATGTGTCACTCTTGAACTTGAAAAAGGTGATCCTTGAAAATCCTTCCTCAACCTCTCTTGTCTCTGGGATCATAACCCATGGGATTCTTCCAAGTATGTCCCTGAACTGAGCAGAAGCATTGCCATACATATCAGGTATGGGTCTGAATCAGACACAAAATGCCTTGCACAGTATTCAGAAAGTAGAAGACCATGTAGGATTCCTTTAAAAGCTAGTAACTTGAAAAGGAAGTTGTTGCAAATACTCAAATACTCAAGAGACAATACAATATTTAAAATTATCAGAAGAACCTTAAAACTGCCTCTTAAAAAAACATGTTTTCTGATAAATATTTATACTGTAAATACATAATCTCAAAGGAGTCAGTTCCTTAAGTATCCTAAAACTGTGCAGCTTGGCATGTCACTTTAATGAAAATTTTATTGAAGCCATCAGTGTGAAATGTACAGAGTAAGTTTCCTATAAATTATCCCACAGATACTTTAGGAGATTGTGGGGAGAAAAAAATGAATCTAATTATATTAGAGATGTTAAAATGAGGCAGACAAACTAAGAAAGGCCCTTAAAAGGCAACAAAATTTTATGGGCTTTGAACCAGTTCCATGGAGAAAAATCTCAGCATGGTTAGAGTCCTTGGCTTGGAAGAGAAGGACTAAAGATGTGACAGCAGACTATAAAATCATAAAACATCTGGAGGCATTGTATCTGGAATGCTGACTCTGTTTATTGCAATCCAAAACTTAGAGAGTACCCATTGAGATTTTTCAGGTAAAGGATGCACTTTGCAAGCAATGCTGAGTGAAACTGATTGATAACTTTTTGGACCACTGGACATTAGGGACCTTAAAAGTAAAAGTGAAAAAGAATAGGCCTGTTGATTACTCTCCAGACATACTGGTTTGCCTCAGGAAAGACACGGACTTCCTCATACAAGTGAATAAGCCTACTTAATATTTCTCCCAGTTCTTACACCCCTCCTACAATTTTCTGCTCTTGACCACAGTGATAGACATGAAACTGGGCCACTTCTGGCCTTTTTTTGGCCCACCATTGCACACCTTAGCTTCTTACAACTTTTACCCAGAGAAATGCACTTTAAATTCAGTCTAAGTTGGTAACTGCTGTTTAGGTTGTGTGAGAGCAACATTTCATTTTATATTGTATTGGGTCTCTCTGGAACAGAATTAACTTTCCCCAAAGCAGTGCTCTTAGTGCTGCACTCTGTGTTTGTAGCTAGAAGGGTGTTGATAACACACCAGTGTTTTGGCCATTGCTGAGCAGTGCTAGAGGAGCATCAACCTCCCCCACAAAGGGGCTGGGAGTAGGCCAGAGGTTTAGAGGGGACACAGGACAGAAGACCCAAACTGTGTAAAGCCATATCCCATAGAATGCATGATCTTGTCTTGAGCAATAAAAGCTAAAAGAAAGGAGAAGAAAGGGGACATTTATAATTAAAATTAATTATTCAGATGTTTCTCTTCCAAAACAACTGCTATGCATACTGGAGCTCTGCTTCTGAGCAAGCGACCAGGCTTCACCTGCTGGTGGGAAGTAGAGAATAAATATTTTTATTTTTGGCTATGCTTCCATGTGCCTTAGCTTTCCTTCATTAAATTATCTTTATCATGAACCATAAGTTTTTAGTCTTATTTTCTCCTCCTAAACTGCTGAGGAGTGGAAGTAAGAGAGTGCCTTGGTAGGAACCTGTCTGGCAGCCAAGGTCAACCAAGGAGCTCAAGAGTGGGGCTCTAGAGGAATTCAATATAATGACAGTAACTGCAAGATGTAACAGGCAAAATAAGGACTTGACATTGCTGGACTGTGGAATTATTGTGGGGAATTTTGGTTGCAATTGTGATGAGGGGATGAGGGGTCAAGAGTGTGTAAATTGTCTTTGAAAAATTTTTACTGAAGACTGTAACCTTCAGGTGTGTACTGGAGAATAGATTCTTAAATAAATAGAAGGCCAGCTTTTGTCTTGATACAACAGGTAGAAGGTCTATCGACCAAAAGAAAGCCTGATCCAAGGAAGTGATACCCCTTTAGACTTGTCTTTGGTCAGTAGTTAAGACAATAGAGAAAACTTAATTTTCTTGGAGAAGAAAATGAGTTAAATCTAATTTTCTTCATCATTAGAGGACAGTAAAACAGTATATCAAATATATAAACATATATACATCTATATAAAACATATATACAGTTTATCAAACAGTAAAATGTTTGATTCAACTGGTGCAAGAAATATTATCAGGTTTTCTTAAGAAAGAGAAGCTGGAGGTTAGCAGAATAATTGAAGACTCAGAATATCACACAGAATATCAGATGAGCCCATACCAGTTACTGATTTTACAAACTTAAAAAAAGTGTTGTCACTTCAAAAGAGAACTGGGTTAGCATTTGGGAGAAAATGGGTGACCCTGTAGAGTGAGGAAATTGAAGCACTCAGTAGTGCAAAACAAGATTTTTTGTAGGAAACCTAAATTCCTAAAGATGAAACTTGATTTGTTTAGGGAGTTATTTATTTGGTGTGCTGTCTACAAAAACTTGCAATAAATCTGAGGCCTTCTCTGCTGCTCCTGAACAGAGCCTTTCCCTTTTTATAGGCTTTGTTTAACCAGCAGAGTCACAAGCATGGGTAAGTAAAGCTGCTATTAGTGCCTGAGAGGCTCACACTGTGTTTTAGAGAGGGAGTCACTTCTATGGGTCCTGTGAAAGCTCCGTGAATTTACACTTAAAGTAGCAGCCACAGAAAAATAGGTAATAGCAACCACCCTTGGCTGAGTAAAGGTCAAATGTTTAGTCTTGGCTAAAGATTTAGGCTTTGGACAGATTGGCTATTGTGTGTTTGTTCACAGTTCATAGGGAAATGAAATGGAAAGTTTGCTGTTAACACCTCTACTGATCTCCTTTCATACATGATGTCTGCCAGCACATGGCTGCTGCACAGGGAGCACCCTAAGCATGCACAGGTCAGAGACTTTTGTGGCTTTCGAGATTCTAGCTTTGGTAATTTATCACTTGATTTGAAAACACATTTCTGGACAATAAGCATATGCAGCTTTGGATTCATTTGGCAGCCTCAACATAGCCAGTACTGCTTGCAGTCTCAACAGTGTGATTCCCAACTTCATTTTTGTATTTTGTATTGAGCTTCTGTGGGCCAAATCAGACAACACGTGTCTCTGTGTCCTGACATGCCTCTGTTGCTGTATTTCATGTCTCACTACCTCTTCCTTCAGTTCTCTCCCTTCAAATATCTGGGTTCATAATGTATAAAGATATTTTTTTGCTTTAAACTTTCTTCTGTAGATCACGTATCAATCAGTTTCATGGCCACACCATAGAGGATTGTAAGTTTCTTTTAATGTTCAGCTCTCAGACCAAAGAGGAAACTCGTATTTTTTCCCTGTAAAGCAGGACAGTCTTTACATAAGATAGTGGAAGGGAGCTCTTGCCCAGCCATAACTTAATTTCCTTTCTCCTTGAGAAATACTGGGCATGAACAGAAAATTGTCATTAGTTTGTATTTTGCTATCCATTTTTTATGTTGAATCTGCTTGAGGTTACAAACATCAAATAAAAACACTACTGAATTAGTAGATTTTTTTCTACAACTACAATTACAAAATTTATTATGAAATTTACTACAATTACAAGTAATTTTTTTCCTAAAATTAATTTCTTACATGCCATACCAAAGAAGAGCTAAACAATTATGCAATGATGGTAAATAACTTTATACATACCCCTGGTTACTTTCCTGTGAAATTTTTAAACCTGAAAACTTGCATTTGCTTGTTTTGGGCAGTCATGCTGAGGATCCCTCCTGCTTCCACTCCTTCAGCATGGCCTCCCTGTGTTCACTCGGGCTGCCTGCACAAGAAAGCCTGAGGCAGTGCCCAGCATAACCTCTGGGTTCTCTCCCAAAACATCACTCTGTCCATTGTACACTCTTTGCCTCCTCACATAGAAGATCTGTTCATTCAGCTTCCTCCTGCATGTGTGGAGGACTCATCCCTGCTCCTTTTATAACCAGAAGAGGATTTATTGGTTTGCATGAATTGTTCAACAGAAGTAGATATTTGTTTTATTCCACTGCAAAAGTCATTCAAGAACAGGGATGAAATAGGATCTTCATCTTTAGTCAGGCAGAGCTCAAAATCAGAGCAGTAGATTTCTTATTATCTGTTTCAGAAAGCAAGGGCTGAGGAGAAGCATCAGGACTGAATTATGGATCATGTTTCCAAGACTGGAATGGTATTCCTGAGAGTAAGGTGCTGTGGGTCAGCATGGTTTGGATGACGCTGCAGCCACGCCTTCTCAATTTATACTGGAGTTTCTGATCTTAATGCTCTTCTTAGATGTATTTCACCATTCAGCAGAGTGACCGGGTCCTAGGGATGTTGGGACATATCACAGTAAGAGAAAGAGATGAGAGCTCTGTCTTTTAACACATCAGCAGCCAGTGCAATAAGTCTGAGGCACACTGTTAACTCACCTTTATTTTAACCTCTTTTTGTAATTTAATTCTGTGAAAAAAGACATCAAGATCTGTCATGTTATCCAGCTTTCCAAGGACAAGCTGGATTCAACAAACTTGTGTAGTTTGTGTGGCTTGCCCCTCCTCTCCTCATTCTGGGACTCAGAGGCTGAGGATAAATAAAAGACCTGAAGGATTAGAGGACCACAGTGCTATGGGAAGGATCTCTGCCATGATTCAAACTGATTTAGTTCATAAACTTTGGAACTTAATCAAAGCAGGATTTCCTGGACTGTTTCACTGCACTGGGCCAAACACAGACTTTAAAAAAAAATGTTTATTTAAATGAAATATTATTAGTGAGAAAATATTTATTTTAATGTTTTATCTCTGGCTCTCTTCATATGCTTCTCTTTGTCTTGATGCAGGCTGCCATTTGCCTATTGTGCTGATAAAATGTCACACTGACCTTCAGAAGTGTCCCTGCTGTCTGGAGACTATGCCTTAAGAGTAGTTCTGATGCCACTGCACACTTTGGCTTGTTTACTGAGCCCTTAACTCACAGAACCTGATGTTGTGTCAGATCATCTGTAGCTAATTGAAAACAACACCTGACAAGAAGATTAAAAGGAAACTTTCCATTCTTACTGATGTCTGCTGGATATTTTATATCTTCACATGACTTTCACAGGATAGTTTCTGCTGTGCATAAGAAAATATATCCTTTTGTTGATTTCTTTTATTTTTCTAAAATTTGAATGTTTCCCTGCCTCCGTTTCTTCCTGGAGTGTCAAAAAGACCCAGACCTTTTTGATTCTTTATGGTCTGAACTAAAGTCACAAAGATCCAATTGATTAGGGAGGGATTCTATAGAAATAGTACTTTGCAGTGACGCACTATTCACAAGGAGAGGGTTTAGGAGCTCCAGAAATAGCAATTAATGCTTTAGATTCACTTGATAAAAGCTCCCTTAATTCATAGATAATTGATCTGCAGAGAAGTGCAGAGAGAATTCCTCCTTCTCTGGGGATGAAAGAAAAATAAGATTTCATATAAGCTGAGGTTTTTGTTATTTTTTTTTTTAAATTATTTTTCTGGGCTGGGGATATTTATTTGTTTGGGTTTTTTAATCAGTGAAAAAAAGCAGGCATAGCTCTGGCTTTTGTTTGTCTATTGCATTTTCAGGTTGATGGGCATTGTGTACCTGCCCATCCTATCCTTCCAACCCTTGAAAAGAAGGAAACTGGATTTAAAATAGGCTAGCAAAAAGTGGCCTACCTAAATTTCATTTTTGAGATCTTCAAACAGCTTTCCTTGTGTATGCAGACTCCAGGATGGACAGTCCCACAGGTGACCACCAAAATCAAAACCAGTGAGTCAAAATAGCTTTCTCCTGTTGTATATATTGAAGGAGTTGCTGTAGATTAACCTCTGAAATGGGTTTCATAAAGCGAATTCAGAATGTTACCTGGAAGTACATGCTCTTAAAGTTTCCTGAACTCATGCCTTCTAAAGCATGGAAGAGAAGGACAGGTAATAAAACAACTTCTCCCTCAAAATCCAGGTCAGGGCCTTATGTCAATTACTTATTCACCATCTTATTTTTATAAAAATGTTCACAGAAATGGAGAAGGAGAATGGAGAAGAGGGATTAACTAACACATCTGGCCCTGAAATATTATTTCTTAATGTCATAACTTGAAAGGGACTACCACAAATAGCAATTGTGGTATAGTTACTGTGCAATAAATTCTACTCTTGTGTCAGCACCTGCTGAGCAGGGAAGAGGGGAGGAGACTGAACTGAACCTTCATCTCATTCATATAGCTTGATTATACATGAGCTTTAAATCCAGCTCTCATTCCACTTTATATTTTCATCTCCATTCAGCTTCCAGTGAAGTGTTCCTGTGTTCTTGAGAAAAAAGGAGGATGTGATTAGGTAAGAGAGTAAAACATGCATTTGATTACAGAAAGCATTATCATCTCTTCCCTAAACTGATTAGTTATTGTTCCCTTAAGTAGCACTAACTATACTCATGTGCTCTGCAATCCAAGCCATTAGGCATAGGCACTGGCCAAATGCCAGCACAGCACCCACTGACACCATTCATAGAAGACAGAGCCTGAAAAGGCTCTGGTGGAGATCCTCTGAGGAGCCTGAAACTTTGGTTCATGTTTTTCAGGAATCTTCTTTTTGACAAGGTTTCTTAGTGGCCTTTGTCCATGCCATGTCATGCTCATTCACCAGCCAGTGTCAGGTAGGAAAAGAGCCTGTGGTGTCCTGATGAGCTCATTTATCAGCCTGATTTTATACAGTAGAGGAGTACTAGCTCAGCTTTGATTAGGTTTATCTTGAGCTGATATTACACAAGTTTCTGTATGCTTATTGTTTTTTTCTGGAGAGGTTGCTTACGCAATAGCAGACACTTTTGGGATTTTTATTCAATACTACTGTACGGGAACGTTTCATATTTTATGCATTTTACTGTGGTAATCATCCCTAGTAAAATAAAATTGAGAGGATGAGGATAAAAAGAGTAAAAGATAGTGTCTAGGGACAGCCTCCTCCTGTATGTCAGTTTAGAGAGAGAGCCTTCAAAGAAAGGCACTCAGCTCCACAGGAAACCTGTTCCCCTGACAAGAAAAAGCAGCATTCTAGAGCTTTTGGGCTTCTCAACCAGTTGCCTTTTGAGAGCTTTACTGGGCTAAAAGGGGGAAATGCAAAGCAGCTGCAGCTGGGGGAGAGTGTAAAGGCACCAGACTGCAGGATGTATCGGCTGACTGCAGTCACCTAAGGTTTCCTTCTCTCCTCAGGGAGCCACCAGGAGCCCTATCAAAGTGCATTCTCTCTTCCCAGGGAGACCTGAGAGCAGCATTGGGCAAGGCAGGGCAGACACTTACTGCCTTTTGAGTGTCACCATATATTTTGGCATCAGCAAGTAAGGAGGGATATATGAAGAAAGACATTGGATTCTTCTAGTGTGTACTAGTATATAAAAATTTTAAAAAAGAAAGAAGAGAGACATAAAAGACATTATATTAATTTCTTCCTCTGTCTGCTATTGTGTTACTGTCTGTATACATAATTAAATCATTGGAGTGTGTCCAGTCTTGCATTTTTCTAACATATCTGATGCACACTGGAGGCTGCCTAATATTCATTATTAGTATTATTCATTAATTATGCATTATTAGTATTATTAGTATTTTAGCCAGTAACTGGCTAAAACAAATGGTGACATTTGGGAGAACGCAATTACGTGTGGTTGTTTTTTTGTATAAAAGTTTGCAGTGCTCAAAAATTTCTTTGCTTGTAATTTGGAATCATGCAATTGCCTGACAAACTAATATATACCTAGAGGTTATTTTAATGGGCAGCAAGTCCTACAGAAAGTTAATAGTAAGCAGATAGATTGCATTTTGAAATTTTGATCCAGGGCTTTTAAAAGTGAATGTGTAACAAACACCAACAATTTCTACTTTTACAAACTTCAAAACAAATATTATTTGTGTTATTTGCATAACCATGAGGCTCATGTGTCATACTCCAGTATGGCTATCTCTAAACATGGTCCTAAACAACAAGATCAGTTAGATAATGCAGTTACTGAATCCGCTGACGATCTAGAAAATATCCTGTGAACACATTAACAAGATATCGAGAAAGTTCATAAAAATCCAGCCTTTACTTGTCCTAATTTAGTCAGTATTTATTTAGTAAGGTCATACCACCAGTAGAGAATGAGCAAAATTAATAAAAAGTGAGGGTTACATAGACAAGACTATCTGGTTATTTGTGTGAGGCAGAAGCATGTCGTGAGAGTTCTCTTCTGAAATAAGCTGACAGTGAACACTAATATGTCACAACATACCACAGATTGATTTCAATTCAGTCAAGCTCAGATACAATGATTAGTACAGATGATATTTAACTCTGCAATTTGCATTCTATGGATTAATGCTAAACCTGGGTGGTTACCATAAGTAAGACATTCATCTCTCCTACATTCCTTCATCTACAGATATTTAGGCACAACTTAGTTCCCAGTGAGCAACACTCACTACCATGATGAGCAATAGGAAACGAAAAGTTAAATCCAAAAGCAAAGAATCATCACTAGATTTATGAATTTAGCATTCAGATCAAGTAACTTATACAAGTCTGAACTGAAAATACTGTAATTATTTATATCTCCATGGGAAACTTATTGCTTTCATAAAACATCTAAATATATTGACAACCAGTAAATATTCATCATTTGAAAACTACTATCCAGCTTGAAGTTTTGCAGTAATTAATTTAGTTCTGACAGGGTGAGCAATATTCTTGCGTTTCTTTAAGACTTAAAAAAAGGTCAGATTTGATTCTCATATTTTTCTTGTGAAAGAACTGTAGAAATATATATTTCAAGAAAACCAAACAGATTTGTAGGCAGCATCAGGAAATGTAATGATAGCATACCAGACACATATTTGATTGAAAAATATGTTTTTCAAGCTTTTTACTTACTGGTTGCAGTAGTAGGTGTTAACTGCTACGCATGAAAAATCTAACAGATTCTTGAACTTTGAAGATCTCAGCCTGAAGATATTTAGTATTTTAAATAGTTATCTTAATATATATTTTGAAGTTTGGAGAAGCTAAGGATTTTCTGGTAACATATGGAGTTCTGTGGTTTTTGGGATGCATGCATATTTTGTAGTTATGATCAGCCATTAGAGCCTATAATGTCTATCATCCTAGAAATTTTATCTTTATTTCAAAGGTATATGTATTTATAGACCAGAAAAACTATGGGTCCAGATACACGGCTACCAATATTCGAAACATTCTCAAGCCCTCTCTCTCTGCAGTGATGTGCTATTATCTTTTAGATAGAATGTCTTCTTGCTGATACTAAACACTATTACTTTTAATATTACTTCCAAAATGCAGTAGTACCGTATTTTCAGGGGTATCACATCTCTCAGAAACATATCCTTCAAATATCATAATTTCTTTCTACAGCATCTTGCTCTGGTGCAGAGAATTTCACAAGGAAAAGAAAGCAGCAAAATGCTGATCTTTTGCATTCAGCTAACTTTGGATCACAATATATGATCTATTTTAGGGATTTCAGTCTACACCCAAGGTCTAAAAAGAGTCACAGGAAACATCTCTTGTGACTTTGACTGTGATAGGAGAAGTGTTTAAAATTATTTTCTATATGTGTGTGGAAGAAGTCTTGATGAAGATCTGACACAACAATACTGTGTTTATCTGACAGACCATGGACAATACTTGCTCAGTGCCACCCCTGCCAGAATAGCTCCTTGAATCTTCTGAATGTTTTCACTTTAGAAAGACTGTGATCAAGATACACAATATGACACATGGCTCTTCTCATTGCCACTTTGCAGCATGTAACTTCATGCTTCAGGCTTCTCACCCATTGTGAAAATTCAGTGTGTGCCAGGAAAGTAACAGATAGGGGGAAAAAAAATAGGAGCTTGTTCCATGCACAATACTATGCATGAGAAAAGCAGCAGTGAAATATTCCTGTTTATAAACTCCTTGGTGGCAGAAACTCTTCCACATTTTTTTTTGTATCCACTCTGAGGAAGTTCTTCGTATGTAGAGACAGTCAATTTAAAAGAAAAAATTCTCCATTGCCTGAACTAGTTTTCCTAGTGCAGGATTACTGGCATTTTTTTCAAATCTGTAGCTTCTAATTATAGTTATAGGGAAAGAAAATTAATTTTAAAAGGCATAACTTTTTTTCATTTGATGTATGTGTTACAGTAATTGTCCTTTTACAACAAAAGAAATGTTTACATTTGTGTTTCCACTTCGAAGATGTTGTTTCCCTTTCTCTGAAGGAAGAGAGCCCATCCCTCATAGCAGTTGCTATTTCAGGACCTCCAATGACTACAGGAAGATATGCTGTTTAAATTTGTACTCAGTGTGAACAGAGTGCAAAAGCCAGTACCAAGAAGATATGGATTTAAGTGAGATGTTTGGAAGACTTTATTCTGTTCACTAATGTAGCATGGAGTAGTCAGCCTCAGTCTGGGAAATAACTTGCTATTGTCACAATGTTTGCAGCTGGAATACAGTTGACTCAAATTGTAAAAAACAAAATTGAATTTGGAATACACTAGAGAAGTATGGCTTATTCTGTCAAAAATTATTACCCACTGAGAAACTGCTGACAGTAAAGTCATGTATTTCCTGCCTTCCTTCCTTCCTTTTCTGTTGTTTCTTCCTTTCTCTCTGTGATAAGAGAATCTTAACACAGATAACTTAGCACTGATAAGGAAACTTAACAGTTTTCCTAACTAGAGCTTTCTTCCCAAAATATCTTCAGCTGTAAGGACGATTGCAACCTCCTCTCCAACCCATAGATTTATTATGCTTAGGAAAAGCAGAACACTTAGGAAAAATTGAGAGCTATTTATTTATTTGCTTACTTATTTATTTTTGGTGCTCACATAATTACACCTGCCATGATTAGTTTTAATATGATGAATTGCAAAGATAAAAGTGTAGCATGCTTTGTGCCCATTCATTTCACTTGCAAATGCAGCACAGATCTTCCTTATTGCCTGTGGTGCAATTTCACCAGTAGTACAGCTTTTAGAGAATGCTGAAATCAGTCATCTGAAGCCTGTAGAAATGTGGTCAAGTCTGGTATGAACCCTGCAGGGTTTTATTTTCATGTTTGTTTCTGAAAACAGAGCCTCAACTATGACAGATGGTTCTTTTGCCTTAGTGTGCCCATAGTTCAGTTCTCAACAAAAGATCAGGAGATAACAAAAAAGGTCTGATATCCTGTTTGTTTGTTATATATATATATATCTGTGTACATATCCTTCTGCAGAACATTTGGTTTCATCTCGGCAGGTTGTGTCTTCCAGTGACCCACACTTTTCTGTTTAAGAAAAACCCAAATGAAACAAACATCATATTCAAAACCTCAGTTGAAAAAGGTTTTCTGGAACTGAACTTCTCCAAAACAACTTGGGGATAAGTTCCTAAACTTATCTTCACTGCAGATCACTCAGGAGAGAAGCTGGATGTACATCTCCCCAACAACAGAAGGCAGAGATATTTTCTGCGACGTCATCACTGCATGTTACATCAATGGTTTCTCTTCTGAAAGGCTGTGATATCTATGGCTCATAAATTCAGATAAACTCTGAGACAATGTTTCTTTTATGAGTGGAAGTAGATAACAAAGCCATTTCTTTGGTGCTATAGATGGATCAGAGCAATAGTTTATATGAAAAATATGTGCAAGCAGTTAAAGAATGCTTCCTTTATTTTTTCTTTGTGCTTTGTAGGGTGTGCTCTGTGATTGAGGTTGGTGATGAAGGCATAGACAGGATTAGTAGATTCTAAGAACATTTGGTTATTCCTTCATGTTTGTTTCCAGGCATTCTCAGGATAAATATGCTAAAACCTTAATTGTAAAGATAAACATACTCATAATAGTAATGTGGCTTTGAAGTAAAAGATACATACACAAAAAACTCAATTTCTTCCTAATGTATTTTCATGTGTTATATAAATTAAGCAAATAAACATGAGAATCTTATCAGTTTTGAAAAAAAGCTATTAAATATTACAATACCATAAACTTAAGTGCATTTCCCTAAATCACAAGTTACAGCATACTCTCAGTCTTTGAGAATTAATTGTTCTGTTTCCTTAGTATTGAGCAGAGGCTGAAAGCTGGTACAAACCTTGAAACCATAATTATCTGTTTTTTCTGAAATCAAAATTAAAACAAAGGCTTGAAGTATACATAGCTAAGAAGCTTCTACCTGAACAAGACCTAATAAGTTGCAAGGAACCCAAATACACAGCAGTACTCAACAGCAATAACTTGAGAAACATTTTTCTCCAAACACTTTCCTTTGCTCAGAGAAATCTCAAAGCTAAAAAGAAGCCTGGTGACTTTCATTACTCATTTTGAGAGCAATTTCTGACATCTGCCTTGTTATTTAAACTTTTAACTAATTTAGAATTAAATCCATGCATTCAGTCTTAAATATGAGATTTAATATACTGGGCATAACTTGGTTTGGCAACTCTTGCTGAAAAATGATCTGTTTAGTATAGCAGCTCTGTGGAGAACACAACAAAACCCCTTTAGCTCACAGAGTTCAAGGAGATAATTTCTTCAGCCTGTGAGTTTTGAATCTTTAACCAGCTCTTGCCTTCATTATTACTGTCAGAGCTACCTGAGCAGTGAAAGGAAGCATTAATAATCAGCCACAAATGACAGCAGCAGTGCAGTTCCTCACCATGGGACATACAGCACTGAGCATTAAGTCAGGATCTCTGCTTTTGACATACAACCAGTAGCCCTAACTCTAACCTTAATTATAGCCCAGGGTTCCATCTCCTCAGAAAATATGTACTTAAGGTATGGGACTTAAGAAATACCTTCCCTCTTCCTACTCTCAGGCCCATTATCATTCAGCAAAAAGGGTATTTTATATTTTATATTACTTTGTCCTAAATCTTAATGTAATTAAATATGGGGTAGCTACCCCAGCAATGAAAAAAAATATCATCTCATACTGCATAGAGTTGATACAAAACTTCTGCCTCTCTAAAGATCTACAATTTTTTGGATTAGAAAATCCTGACACCATTCCTAACTTTTACCTTTCCATTCTAGCCAAGGGAATCCATCTTTTCTGAAACAGTGACTACTGAGGGTCACACCTGCCTTCTTGCAATCAGAGTCATTTAGCACACAGGGAAAAAAGGAACTCTTTAGTTTTTAGATTTAAAAATACAAGCCCTAACGCTTACTGTCAAATTCATTCTATCCCAGAGTTCCATTGTGAGTAGTAAACCCATCAAAATACTGCTCGTCAGAGGCATCTACTTTCATTTGAACTCCGAAATGCTAGTCAGCCAATAGCTTAAACTGCTAGATCCCAAAAGCTAACACTAGCTGTCAGCTTGACTTAGAGGACCCCCTTCTTCTGGAAAAGTGGATGTGAAGTACTGTATGAAAGTGTCTTTGTATTCCTCAAAAACTCTTAGAGCCATTCAAAACACAAGGAAAAAGCTTCTCATTACTCCTTAGACTCATGTGATTTAATTCTAACCTTCTGTCTAGCAAAGAAACCTAACCAGATGGTGAAAGGGAGGTAATGTATTGGCCATAACCAACTCTAACCTTGTCCTTAGTGGTGGAGATTGTGCAACATCCAGTCTTACAGTGAGATCTCTCTCCAGAGACCAAGATCCTGTCTGTCATCTTCACTTTCATTCCAGCCAGCCGAGCCATCTGAATAATAAAAGAAAGCACAAAGATTTACCACAACTTTTTGCCAATAGATGACCATTTCAATTTCAGTCTGTGTGGGCTCCAGAGCAGAAAAATTACTTTTTCAGGCTTTAGATTCCCCAGCTCCTAAAATTCAAGAGCAGGACAAACTAGGCTGACCTTATTTTCTTCTGTTGGGGACAGGCATGTCACACATACTAACAGAAGATCTGCTAGGTTTCTCTTTTATCTCCAGACTTACTGATACTATAAAGTAATTTTTAAAATATTTTAAAGCCACCCATCATTTACAGGCACATACTGGGTCATGGTTCCTACCCACTGGGAATTACATGCATTCTGTACCTACCTAGTATAGAGAGCCAGAATATGGGTTTTGTACAAGTCCTTTGGCAAAATTCTTGATGAAAGAGGCCACTGTTTTTCTGGCATCTGCCATTGGAGATGCTTTCTTGCAGTGATGACTTACAGGAGATAAGATTGCTTAGACGTTGCTGTATTGATCTAGTGTTCAGTAATAGCTAAATTCATTACTTCCCAAGATCTTCACTCTTTATCTCAACGTCTCTGATCAATCCTCTTGGGTAACAATCTGTGTGAGAGAACATGCAAAAGACAGATTGAAAATCTGAATGTTAATGAGGAAGTTAGTGCAGCGGTATCAAAAAGGACTTCTAAAATACAGCCCAGCAATCACCAGGAAGCAATTTTACTTCTTCTAATATATATTTTGCCTTCCACATGGTACTGTTGAGGGTAAATTGATTGATGTTTAAAGTGCTTTCCATTTCTTTGATGCAAGTTGCTATGGAAACAGAAAGCATACTTATTAGATACTTGCAGTCACTTTTTGTTAAATTCAACTCTTCTAGGTTTTCTTTTTCTCAGAGTCTTTCTGCACTTTTCAGCATCTGATATCATTAGCAGACCCACAATAGGAGATCTCCTATGCTGCTCTGTGTACTCACTTTCCATTCTGCATATTTTAGCTGGATTTCTTAACAGCAGAGATATAAACTCAGCCACTTTCGGCACTGGAGAAACCTCTGCCAGTCATGCGAAAGATTTTCATGATGATGCATTAAGCAGTTCAAAGGTTGAAAAGGCACTATGTTGTTATTTTAAATATTTATAGTATCTTTTGCAGTATGTAAATTCAGTTAAACTATTAGCCTTTTGTAACAACTGCCATCAGATGTGCCCTGTCAAGGCATTTGAGGCACTGCAGCCATGTGCATACAAATATAGACATTGTATGTATTCAGCCCTTCAGGACTTTGCTGATGCCGCTATTATTCAGGACTGTCTTTCCCTTTCCAGAACTGTGTCATTTATAATCAACAGAAGAGAGGAAGGAATCTGTTTTTCTTTCTGTTTGATTTATTTACATTTGCGTACTTTCCTTGTTATAACTCTAGTTACAAGTTTTGAATTTTTTATCGATTCTTTCCTGTATTTGAGAGAAGAAAGCATGATTTAATCATAAAGAAAGGTGAAAAGGTTTGTTTATGTTAGGTTTTTTATACTATTTATATGTCTGTAAGGGAGGAATTTCTCCATGATGCCGCCAAGGAAAGCAAAAAAGGAGTATTAAAAAATGATCTAGCTTTTTATTAGGGTCTAAGTTACCACTCTGAGGCACAAACACAAATACCTTCTGAGCTTACCTATGCAATGGACAATAGACCTCCAGGAGCACATGAAAAGAGAAGTGAAACTTCAGTGGGAAAATTCTTGTAAAAAAGAATAAAAAAAAAAAAATAAAGTGCCTACATTAAGCATGCGCCCCTATTGTTCTGGAATGGAGAGATGTTGGCTTATAACCTTAATAGTAGAAGGTGCAGGTGCAGCTGATTTGCATTCAGAGCTTTCTGGGGAGGTGTAGATGGCTCTGGAGCAAAGACAAGTAGGAGGTTCCTTTTCCCAGGCAGGGAACATTTCTTCTTTGCAGTCACTCTCGTATCTCAGCTCTTGGTTGCTTTCCTTTCATGTGAGTCCTTAAGAAAATATTAGAGGATAAGTGAAGGTTGTGTTTTTGTATCCCTTCCTAAATGTACCCTCTGATGAATCAAGAGCCCCCTTCACTTTCTTTCCCATAATTTAAAAATCTTACAGTGTATCATATACAGTAAGGGAAATACGAGTGTTTTACTATCTCTGTTGCTGAGACTGTCAGTTTCTTAGCAGTAAAAGCAGAAATAAACCCATTCACAATGAGGGCAGATGTAATAAAAAGTGACCTTCATCTATATTTCATTTTTTTTAAGGCTTGAGGAGAAAAATAAAAAGCTTGCAGCTGGGCTGTCACAAACAGCCTGTAGAACTGCTGAAAGAAACTTACTTTCAGGGTGTATTTCTACTTTCATGCTACTAAATGCTTTTATGTTTTAAAAGGCATTCTTCTCTGTTATGGATTTGCACAGAGACTGCTAGAGCTGTACTACATCTCTCCATCCAGACAAAACACAAAAAAACAAAACAAAAACCCCAAACAAATAACGATAACAAAAAAAAGCAAAATCACATTGCCTAGTTTTTCCAAGATTAAACAGTAATGCCAAAATAATTTCCAGAGCAAAAAACCAGCTATCCTGTAATTTTTACTAAAAAGATTGTAACGTTAAAAGAGTCATTTTGGAAGGGGAAAAGCTATTAACAGAAGGGAAAAAAGAAACCCCAACCAAACCTTTTAAAATTCAACACTGTTTCCTTTAAATTGTGAAATATGTAAATGCATTGTGCATTCTGCAGGACTGATTGCGAACTGCAGCTAAGGGTCATGGGGCCACTTCAGGTGAAAGGCAGCAGTGAAAAAGAAGGGCTGTGGAAAGGTTGGACAAAGCTGACTCAGTGCTTGATTTGCCATGTGCTGAGCAGCTATGAGATAACTCTTCTCTATGTCTCAAAGGTCTCCCTTTTGTCCTTTACAATGGATGAAAGAATAAAGGGGCTGGAGAAGTTATATTCAGTACTTGGCAACCTCACTAATTCAGACTGTATCTCAGATCCCGCTGCTCCTTTTATCTTATTTTTTTGGGTGACTGGGTGGGTGGAGAGATTGTTCCTCCTTCAACCCTTTTTACAAACAGTTATATTTCCCCTTTTGTAACACCTGCAGTAAATAAAAAAGAATAGTGGCTCTGGTTCTTCTATTCTCTCATAACGATTGCTTGGGCTCCATCAGTATCCTTGAAATGGAAATGCACCACTCTTTCTTACTCCACCCTAACAAATATTTGGAGATGGAGACTTGCACTGTCCCATCCTTCATTCTGGGGCAGGGATTCCCTTGCAGCCTTGTTAATATTTGATGTCTGCCTTGTTGCTTCTCTGGTTATTTCTGATTTATTCCTAGTAATGTTTATTGAATAAAGGCTTACAGCTCGGGTGCTGCATAGAGTGAAGACATATTGTGTGGTTCTTTGTTTGCTTTGAGAGAAGAGATATTTCACACAGTGCATAGTCATGGCCTACATGAGACTTATGTATGGGAATGGACAATTTAAAACAGAATGAATTTCAAATTTGAATAATTTCATTGTAATTGTTTTTAAGGGATATACAAAGCAGTACATTTGTAAATATGTGGTTTGTTGTTGGTAAAACAAAATAAAGGAAAATTCTCCTTTTCTCTGACATCATCAAGAAAATAAATCTTCATAGCAAGTGCTGTTAATAGGGAGGCAAGATACTTTAACAAGAAGCAACAAATCTACTGTGCTGTAATATCCATTTCAGTACCAAAGGATTATTAAAAGTCACCCAGATTTATTTCTCCTGTCTCATTTCAGCATCAGAATATGCTGACAAAACTTTGGAAATTTAAGCATTGGCAGGTTTTCCAGATATAGCTAATTCATAAAAAATGATGGGAAGGTATATGACATTTATATGCTGAGGGTCAGTACATCACAGTATTGTATTACTGATTTTCAATGTCACTTGAGTTTCCCCATGATTTTGCTATAACTCCTTTTAAGTTTTGAGCTCTAGAGGCAAATACTTCAAGCAGATGGCCATAATTTCTTCTGTGATGTTGGTGAAGTCTAACAAACAACTTGTTTGAGGGCATATCCTCGCACCAAAAAAATACGTGAGCTAGCAATATTAAAAGTGAATGCAAGGGGAACACCCTAAAAGTTGAGATTAAATTGTAAGTATTAGTATTTTTTATTCTTATCACGAGGCATGACAGTAAGTTTTTAAATGAAAATAAGGTCTTTCAGGTGCAATAAAGAAATTTGTAGAGTCTAATGTCAGTAGAGGACATACTGGAATAAAGTGCTAGATGAAGCTCTGCTGCTGACAATACCTACATAGGTGGGTGCCTTTTGTTGCCTCAATCCCTTCCCAGTAGTAATGGGAAAGTTCTTTAGTGACTATCATCAAGCAGATCAATTAGTAATTTATGTAACTGGACTGTAGCAAGAAGTTAACACTGATGAAGTTGAAAACCAATAGCTGAGTAACTGACAAAATATTTTAGACTAGAAAACTCCTTGGCTGATGGAACATATTAAAAAAACAAACAAACCCACATTACAGTGTGCTGTGGCTGCATTTCACTTCAAAGGGGACACTTAAGCCAGGAATTTTAAGCAAGCAATAGATGCCAACTACTTGTCAAAGTTCAATAGAGTAATTTTTGTTAATGTTATTTTAATTTAATTAATGTTAGAGTAATGTAAATTTTGTTAGAGTAATGAATCAAAATTCAATAGAGTCCTTTCCCGTAGCAGTAGCATTCCCCTCAAAACAGGTATAGTTTCTTGCTTCACCTCATAGATTATTTACCATCCAGTGAATGGGTATATTGTTATGTTTTGTTCTGTTTTTGTTGATAGGGGTGGTACTTTGGGCCAGAGCAGCAATAAAGGATTGCAGCAGCTGGGATTACTGGACATGCTTAGGATGGCTGTAGACATTTGACCTGAGATAGTACAATGGGTGGAAAGCCTTTCAGGTGTCACTTAGGCAAAAAAGACTGTGGATGTGCTACACCTCTCTATTATTTGTGGAGCTTGTGTGATACACTTCTCTATTATTTGTACACCCTTAAACAATGATGGAAGGAGTTGAGGGCTAGTCTAAATAATTCGGAACTATCTTAGTGTAAATGTAGGTTTTTTCCTATCTGTGCCAATGAAGACCTCATCCTAAAATGAGGACTTCTTGGAATCCATTTAAACATCTGCAACAGAAAGATATGGTTTTCACTTTTATCTTTCTCAATAGTTGTTTCTTCATGGTGTCTACAGACAAATACAGAGGTATTTTGTCTTTCAAGCAGTATGTGCAGGAGGTGGAGACCTATAAAATCATGGTCTTTCCATCTCTGCTTTGGTAAGAAATATCTTTGTGCCACCCCTAACTGAAGGCTGTGTTTATCAAGTTTACAAAAGCTCTGGATAAGACAAATCACTAACACAGACAGTTCTTAAATCTAACATACATTTCCTCAAAGTTTGTCCCTTTCTGTAAGGGAAAGATGTAATAAAGCTTGCCCCAGGCATGCACTTTGATGCAACCAGCTAGTCTTAAATGTAATCAAGAAACTATTGTGGGTAAATAATTGTAAGTACAGATCTACCTATTTCTGAATTATCACTAAAAATCTGAAAGGGACAGGGACAGAAGAACTTTCCAGAGATGATCTTCAATATTATCCATTTCTAAGGCAGTTGCACTGAGCACCACACCATCTGACCATGCATTCAGGTAAGGTATGCTCTTCCAGGACATAAGTCATATTATCATATTCAGAGATTCAAGCAGGACTGCATTTCATGCAGTATTTTCTTTTGCTTTTCTAAAACTTTTCCTCCAAAATATCACCTCTAAGATATATAGCTGTGTTTTCACAGTATATCTCCTCTTTCTGTTCTGTGCCTTACTCAGGTCTTAGATAAATCTTTTGTAATTTCACAGAGAAAAATAAATAACTGAAAAACTTTTCATTATATCACAGCAAATTCAGGTTTTTCTTGGATGAAAAACATGTTTTCCAACTGCACTATTGTAGTCCTCATTTTTTCTTTAAAGGTACCTAATGTGGTTGGAAAAAACAGTGCCCAATCTATCAGTGTGGTGTGCAGGCAGTGTCTGCAGGTGTATTTTACGACTGAACTGAAATTCAGGTATTTGAAGAAAAGTTACCTTTTTAGCTGTTGCTATAATATATACAGTTTATGCACATTCACTTGTGAAAAGCAAAAAATCCTCCCTCACTGACCAGTGAGGATGGTCCAACTTGTGAAAGTCAAGTGGAAGACAAATGTACTGTTGAATGTCCTTCAACATGTAACACCATTAAAACAGGATTAAAACATGGCAGTTTTATTAAGCACCATTAAACCACTGTGTAATATGTGGGTTATACTCTGCTACACCAGCACTTTACTGGAGCAGATGTCCCTGGCTTTAAAGATCTCAGACACCAGTCTGTGATGACAGGTCCTTAAACAGCCTCAATCAAGTTGCATTTAATTTCTTGCTCTAGATTTAGTAGACAATGCTAAAGTGCCCTTGAAGGAGAAACTAATCAAGAAAAAAAACTTATTATAGTTTACATGAGACCTCTGATTTATTCACGTTGCCAAAATCAGGCTTTCTTCAGTTATTGTTGTTGTTAATAAAACAAAAGGAAAAATGGAACAAAAACAGCAATTCATGTACCTGTCATTCTGCATCTCCACATGCATTATCCTGTAGTTCATTTTCCTGTTACTCCTTGCCTTCAGAAGCACACAGTAAAATATAACTTGCTCTTCATTTTTCCTCCAGCGAGGTAGAACAAATTTTAAAAATTAACAAAGAAGTGCTGCAGATTTGACAGCTGCTACTGGCTTTTATTAGTTAATTTTTGTGTATTTATTAACACCTGCCAGTTTCAGAGACCAAATGTAATTTTACTCTGAGAATCTCAGTGCTGTGGTCTCTAATCTAATATACTCTGATCATCTTCATTCTCATGACCTTTAACAATTAGCTAGCTTTATCTATGGATTCTGAACGTATTTTACATTAAAAAATATTGTACCACCCCCTCCATTATTTAATTATTCATTAACTGACTTAAGTACATATTTGTTATTAGAAATTTTGATTGAAACCAAGGATTAGAAAATGGAAATGTGTTCTGGACAGCAATAATGACTCATAACTCTTGAAGTTTGTCTAAAGATATGTTTTTATTGTAAATTAATTTGCAATAATTTACAGACTAAAACTGCAAAATACTTGGAGAAGAAGAACAAAACCCAATACTCCATCAAGCTTTTGACAGCATGTATAAATTCATCTAGTAAAAAAATCTTTGCTGGCACTACAAAAAAATTCTACTTTTAAGTTATTCTAAATTTTATTAATTTCTAACATTTCAATTTTTTCTGCTTTATTTTAATTGAAGTCATATAATTGTGAACACAGTGATTCCAAAAGGTTTTTTGTTGTTTTAGACTATTAGGGATTTCAGATGTGGGTAGAAATTTTCTCTTTTGACAGGTTCTACAATATCAAAACATTAGAAATAATGAGGCAGATGGAACATAGAGGTGTCCCCATCACACTTGCAAATAAATATTCACACACCACTGTTATGACAGAGACATTTCTTTTACCCCTGCTCTCAGTTTATGCAGTTAGTATTTTGGAATACTTGAAATAGAGAGAACGACATCTAAATGTGCAATAACCTGTACTGTAATGGCAATGCATGCAGGTCTATTGATTCTGTTTGAGTTAGCATAAAATTTCTGTGTTTGTTCCTAAATTTGGAATGTTTAGACCCCATAGCTTTCAAATGAAAATTTCTTCAATAGATGAAGAAGATCCTTAAAACAAAATTTCCAGTCTAATTTTCCTTATGCAGAAAGGGAAATGTTATGTTATGCATAACAGAAGAATGAGTGAAGCAGATTTTTTTGTTGAGAGATGATTTGTAAATAAATTCTATTGATCATAGAACCTCAAAATTCCATAGTGTTAGGCACTTGTAGAATCCCTCTTGCTGCAGGATTTCAAGACAAGTTGGTAGAACAGCTGTGAAGATGTGGACTGGGGTTGGTCTAGATGGCTTCTGGAGATGCTTTCCAGCCCTGTAATTGCAACCCAGCTGCCCTAGGAATTTGCCAGCGACCCAGCAATGCACAGCTGAGTCCTGACTGCTCAGCTCTGTCATGCACATCCAGCAGTCCATGGGCTCTCAAACACCAAAATCCTTTGTCGCAGCTACTGTCACAAGAGTATCTGTCCCACAAAATAACCAGTGAGAAAACCCATTTCAAATGGCAACTTTATTTCAGTGACAAAAGCAGCAGCGCAGAATTCGGAAGGCATGGTGATAATTGATGGGTAGAGGCAGCTGCTGGAAGCAACCCACTAAAGTTAGTAAAAAGGCAAAAGACTGAATATTGTGTTGCCAGGAGTTAGAGCATGATTTGATTAGATGTGTTTTTCCAATAATTACATGTTGTCTGTGCACCTCTATGGATCAAAAGAACTGTTGGCCAAGCTGCCTGTGGCTTGTTTTTTCTGTTTACTAAGCTTAAATTAGTCTCCTGGCTCCTAGTATACTAGACTTGAAATTCAAATTTCTTCTTTATATCCATCGCTGTTAAGTTAGGATTAGTACGATGGCTGTGAGTATTAATTAAGAAGAAAAATAAAAAAGGATATTCCTGGAATGTATAGCCATTTCTCTCAATGTACTTTCATTAAGTAATCATTGGAATAAAGTGATGCCATAAATTATCAGAAATTCAGGTACCTAGAATCCATGACGTTTCTTCTGAAAGGAATTCTATGGTGGGTTTTTTGTTGTTTTGGTTTGTTTTTGTGGTTTAGTTTTGGCTTTGTTTTTTTTGGTGGAAAGAGATTATCAACTTTTTTCCACATTGTTTCAGGAAAGGAGTTTTTTCCACTGCTATGTATTGCTCCTTTCCCATTAGGTTTGGCTACATAAAAGATATCCCCAGTACATATAAGCATTATCTTTGGTTCTTTACAGACAAATGTCTAGAAGCATACAATTAGGGATTTGTTTATTAACTCATTTTTAAAGAAGAGAAAAGAATTCAATTTCTTTTTCTTCATTGAAGACAGATTAAAAATTTGAGAAGGGAGGCAGCTTTTAAACCAAGTCTGTTCTTGCAGCAGTGAATTGTCTTGGTTTCCCTATATTGGGTTGACCAATTCCAGACAAACGTTTCAGGTATGATAAAAGCTTAATAAAGGTGACAAATTAAGAGTCTCTGCATTCTGGTTTCAAGACATTGACTGTGTCACAAACATCTGATACTACTTTTCTTTCCAAGCATAGGAGTAGTGCAGCAATCGTGCTTTCATTACTGTATGGACATCTTGGCTGGGCTGACACATTGCAGGAGCAAGTCACAGCACTTTGGAAAGGGACTAGTTAAAAATAAGTTGACAGAAAATTAGCCATTCCTTTTGCACAGATATGATTAATTCCACTGTACCAGTCCTTGAGTCCACTCCCAAGTCCTTTCAAATAATTCCTGTGTCCTATGCCACTTGGCTAAGTAGGGAAAAAACAACATTTAATTAAAGCCAGTATTAGGAGCAAGAAATGAGACTGCTGTTGTAAATGCTTCCCTAGGGCCCAGTAGTAAGTGTTTGTGTGCAGTAAAAGAGTAGAAATTAAGCTAATAATAATAAAACTTAGCCTTTTCCTCTCTCCAAAGTGCTGATAAGTCTAAGAAATCTTTACGCTGCTGCTGTGAGTTGCAGAAGCAATAGATAGCACAGTGTTGAGAAAGGGTTAGTTTTCTCTCCATGCTGACAAAACCATGTGAGGAGTGCATCTACACCTCCAGCCCCTGTGTTGCTTTTGCTTCTAGTGTAGTGGAAAAAAAAGGCTGCTGAGAAGAGAACTCACAAGAACTTATTTCTTCTGTTTTTTATGGCAGCATTCAGCTCTAAAATGATAAATATGCTTAAATGATATGTAAGTTCAAAAGCAATATTCAAAAATTCAGAAACCCCCTGCAAACAATGCCTTTTAACTTTTTATCTAGCACTAGGAATATTTACATGAAAAGACTAAAATATTTCTGCTTCTTAAGCATTTATCTAATCCTGCTGTGCTGTCCTCATCTGTTACAGTTTTCAGCTGTTCATTTCAGAGCAATGTTTCCCTTTTTCTTTTTGGAGAAAGGCAGTGTCAGGACTGAAGTGAGAAAAGCAGGAACTTTGTACTTTAGGCTGTGTGAAGAGGTTTTGAGTGTTGCAGAATGAGAGGAAACAGCTAGTATTAGTTTTAATGAGTTTATTCTGTTTATTCTGGAAGAACTATATAAGCACAGCCCAGCTTTGGTGGTTAGCAGCACAACTTCACAGCTAATGGTGTTGGAGGTCAGCCTTCCCTGAAGGTCTTTGCTTTACTCAGAAAATTCAAAAAGTCTGCGTAACACCAACTGGTACCGGACATCAATGCTATCACTTCTCAAAGAAAGGGAGCACCCCTGTCACTTGAGTTTGGTGTCTTCTATGCAGGACATATGAAGTAGAACTCGCTTAGGTGAGTATTTGTCCTTCATTCAACTCATTAAACTCATGCCTTTGGTTTTGTTTCTGGAGCCATGCTAAATACAGACACCCAAGGATGACTTCAGCAGAAGACAGGCTTTTGGTTGGGTAACTTGGAGATTTATGACTAATGCTTTTGGGAGACAACCAGGTTTGCCCTTCATGTATAGTCCAGAGTTTAACTGATGACTAGATTTGACTTGAGAAGAAATATTATCAGATTAACAACAGATTAGCAGAGATGCTTCTAAGGGAAGATGTTTGTTTTGTTGTTGCTTTCTACAGTAGAACACCGTACAGTCTATCTGAAAATGATTTCTGATGAATTCCCAGTATTGCATGCCCAAAAAAAAGTGGTGATGATGCTCTACTATCACACTCTCCTCATGGCTGCTGCTACTGTGCTTTACTATTGGCTTTATATTTGCTATAAGCTGTTCTGAGATACGGCGTGGATGTTTGCTAAATGTTTTGGAGCTACCTACACTTTTTCCCCCCACTTTTCTGTGAAGTATGACTCTACAATTAAAAACACACTTAACAAACAAAACTTGGACATCTTGAAGTTGTTTGTATTGCATTTCTGTCTTCCAAATCTCCAAGTAGATTTAAATATTCAAGTGTTTTAATTCTGTACCTTTCTGTTACTTACATATTGTTTTCCACTTTTTTCAGGCTTTTTGTATGTGATCACTGTGTCTCCCAGTGTGGTGCCTGTGGCATTAGTAAGAATATAAGAACTGTAGGGAAAAGGATTTTGATGTGTGGGATGAAAGTTACAGCACAAAATGCTTTTAGTAAACAAGCCAGCTTTGCCACTTCATTGTAATTCACAGGGATTGTCCACACACTGCAACAAGCAAGTCCTTTTTCTCCCTTTGTCTTGATTTTCCTAACTTTGAGTGTGTAGCATGGTAATAATTGGTGTAAAAAAGAGCTTTCTATCTTATACTTAATAAGTTTTCTGTTGTAGTTTAGCTGATGTTGTATCTGAAACCTTTTTGTGTATATGGACTGGCTTTAAATAAACTGTGACTGGTACTGAGGATGACACACCTGTGACATCCTGGATGCAAATATCTAAATATAGAGATGGGCTCAGAGATAACATTATGTCTGGGAGAAAAAGTGAAATTAGTGTATGGAGACCTCACATTTTCATGTTGGATGACTGCCCTGTAAAATTGGCTCTGCATACAAGTTTAAATGGATTTCAGATTGCACTGAACTACACAGCTGTTCTGTTATGGACAAAAGAGCAAATCAATTTAAGGCTATTCATGTCTACAGAAGTGATATATGTACCTTCTGTGTTGTATTGTGGATATTATGACTGTTGGCTACGGTGTAGTTTTGCTTTTTAAAAAATGTACACCCCCAGTGGGAAAGCAAACAGTACAAAGCCTGAGGAACAGCAAATCAAGGTTGGATGGAGAATGTTAAGGGAATGAACAAAAAGATATAGGTTTGTTGGAACAAGAAGATGACTTTTCAGGCTAGAAACTTCATCAGGTTTTGAAGACTGTGACTTAGAAACAACTCCCAAGAGATTTCCTTGTGGTAAAATTATACAGAAGACCAGGTAGGACTTAATTTTAATTCTTTTTTTAAATAATTAAAATTAAAATCATTAGATTCCTCTAGTGTTTTGATTTGAAGTGTCAAGGCATATAGACAGTGATTCAAATATAACTACGAATAAATTTCCTTCAGAAGTTTGGCATAAAGAAATGAGTCAAATGGCAAGATACTTTTTATAACTAACTGACTATAAAGCTGTGTGTAGATTTTAACCAGAAATGCAGAGGTCAAAGATTCTGTATCTCATTCTGTTCTGCCCACACAGTTACACACCTTGTAGTTTTTCCATCTGATACTTGATTTGACCTCTTGTACCAGAACCGATGGTAACTGGGTTTTTTCCTCTTTAGTATTCAATTAAAACATTCCAAAATTAATGAAGACTTCTAAACCTGTAGTATCTGCTTATGCAGCACCAAAGCATGGAACATGAAGGCAATATTTTCTTTTGACTTACTATGAACTAGAGGATGTGAAAACAGCACGCAGAGTGATGGAGGGGGGCATACATCCACTTGGAGGAGGGTACCCAGCGATAGGTAGGACCCAGCTTGGTGTGCTCCTTAAGCAAATAACCTGTGCTGTGTGGGGTGGGGCGTACCAGCCTGCTTGGCATGTCACACTGCAGCAGCTGGTCTGCTCCCACTTGTGCTGGCGCTGATCTCGTGCTGCTGCAGTGAACTCTGGAAGCGCACAGAGCATCGAGTTTCATCTCAAATTGCCTGACGTCTCTTCTTCAGAAAAACATTTCAAGTCTCTTATTATGTCTCAATATGATTATTTTAAGTGGGTTTATGTGGTGACTTTCCCACAAAACTGCTGTGGTGCCAAAATTGGTAGTGTTAAGGGCTCCATTTACAATAGAAATCTTAGAATTGTATATAGGTGGGATCTTCAGACAGATGTCTTGGTTCCAGTCAGGGTTAATTTTTGTAGTAGCCAGAAGGAGGCCAGGACACAGGACCAGGTTATTCTATACCACCTCACATGATTGCTGGGAGTAGGGGAAAGAGACTATTTTACAGGGAGGATGTGTTCAGTCAGGTGGAGGGAGACATCCAGTATTGTCTGTTATATTGTCTGTTATAATCTGGTGTTTTTCTGCATGAATAATTTCTTATTTTATACACTCTGTTGTTGGTATTGCTGCCATTTAGGGCTTGTTTTCTTACGTCATTATGGCTTCCAGCAAATTTTTCTTATCTCAACCCATGATCTTTGCCTTTTGCACTTCCAATTTTAGGGGTGGGGGTAGCAGCATGTGGTTTTAGTAGGAGCACTAAATTGAGGAATACCATCCCTAAACCAGGACAGCATAATACAATTATAAGCTATGCTTCAGTGCAAATCTACATGACTTCTTGTTGTGTCCTTTGCATGCAACAGACTTGCAGGTCTACTTTTGAGCTTCTTTCATAAACCTCTTTGTGGTGTCTACAGCATGATCATTTGAAAACAGCTGGTGGCATCCATCCACTCAGTCAATCTGTTGCTGCATAGGGTGGATTTTTGGCTAGGAAGTTTCTGAAGATGTTAGATCTGACAGGTGTGGAAGACACAAGGGTGAGATTTCCCTGTGGCAATTCCCAACCCTACCATCATTCTTCCACTCGCTCTTGCATGACCACTCATTTCTTGGCTCGGCATAACTTTCCCCAAACAAACAACAGACTCTAGCAAAAGTTTCAACCTACTCTTTCAATGAATGTGCAGTAATTACTGTTAAACCTGCAAATGTGGTTGGTGGCATCAGATGAAAATATTTACGATATTAATTTTGAGCAGAATGATTTCTCCATTGACATTCATACTTTCTTTTGGTTATGGTAAAACATTTAACGTAGCAGATGTAACTTCTTTGGGGCTTTTGGAAGCCATGCCCTATTTGTTGCAGGTGTAATACTCTCTCCTGGTGGTCTGCCACTATCTCTGGGTGGGGCATAGATTACAGGTAACAATGGCTAGTGGGGCTTTGCACTGAGAAAAGCAATATAAAAGGTAGCTGTGTGGAGTTGAGAGGGAAGTGAGAATGTCTTTACTCCTGGGGCAGCCACGCTGCGACAGATCCGCGTTTACCTACTCAGCAGTGAACAATGATGAAAATGCTATGGCTTTCCTCACTTTCTCCAGCCACTACTGCCTTTCTGTGAAAATACCAAACATTTTCTACTTTCATTTAAAGTTTTATCAAAAGAAATTATATCAGGTTTAAAAAATAAAAAAAAGAAAAAAGAAAAAAAAACCCACAAAACTAAGAGAATTTGCAAATGAGAACTGGGGAACTGCAAGAATTCACCCAAATTCCAGATATTTTTGCCCTTATTTCAGTAACAATGCAAGCTTTCTGAGATAATGGATAAGAAAGGGTGTCAGGGTGCTGCATGGGGTCGCTCCCCCAGAGCAGCTGGGAAGCTGGGGCTGAGGGTGGCAGCAGGGCAGAGGAGGTAATGAGGTCACCCCAGACTCCACACATGAAAAGCCCTCACCAGCTGCCCCTTCTGAAATCCACTGATGTTTTTTTCAGGAGAATCTTTCTTTCCCTGTGAGAACTGGGTGCTTTTCCTGTGGCCATACCATTTTCCCATGAGTGTCCCATGGGGTCTCCCTGATTAGCTCCAATGCCATGCATGGATGGGAAAATGCATGTAATGGGCTTCTGAAGGAGTATGGCTTGTTTGTATTGCTTCAGCAAATTGGGGATGATTTCCTAAAGCCACAGAATTAAATATGTGGTTCTTCTGTAAGTCAAAAAATATAAAAAAAAGAGATGGCAAATAGATGAACTTCAAACTAAAAGCTTTTTTAATTTAAAAAGAATGGTCTGCAAAAACCTTTTTGTACCCTACTCCTTTCATGAAAACAGGATTATTCTGCTTTGGAGAGGGGAGAGGAAAGGAAATAAGGAGATGTGGGGGGAAAAGAGTGGAGGGGAGAAGAAGAGAGGAGAGGGGAGGAGAGGTCCATTGATGAAAACTCCAGCAGTTTAACTTCAGTATTCTGTGGGGTATCCTAAATATCAAACATATCAGTAATATAACCCATTGATCCTTGTCCTATCCTCAATGAACAAGCACTGTATTTCCCTGATTTGTTGTCAGGCTTTTATACAATTGATCCTTTTGTGAAATAAAAATTATGTGGATATTTCTTTTACCATGATATTTACATAGCACATTATTGAATTTTTGTCTGTTTGGTTTTCATAAGCCTATCTTATGAAACAATTCCTTTTTTCTGTTAGTTAGAAAAGGAGTGCTTATAATGCTTTGGGAAAAAAATTCTGTGAAAATAGCTGCTAGCTAATTTCCAACCTAACTTTTAAGAACTGTTCTCTTCCTCCACCCTGTTTTTCCTTTGAAATGAAAGTGGTAATCATCTGTATAGGAGGGAAAGGGAAGGAAAAGTGTGGGAAGAACAAATATGTGTAAATGAGATTTAAAGTAGAAGACAAATGCCCTTTTATGCCAATAGATTTACTATAAAAAAAAAATAGATCCCAGAAGTAATGGAAAAACTCGAATAACTAATCTTAACTGATAGTCTGAATAAAAGAAATCATAATAACTAAGAAATGAAACTGAATGTACTGAGATTTGCATAAAGTTAAATATTTCCAAAAGGAATTCATACTGGGAACAGTACAATATGTATAAGACAAAAAAGAGCAAGAAAACCAAAAAAACCAAACCCTCCTTAAACAAAACTGAAAAATTATTCAAATTTAATGTTTTTTAAACACCTGAGTTTTCTTTTTCATATTTCATATAACAGAAGAAAAGAACTTTTTCCCATAAGAATATTCATGACAATGCCTTCTACGATCTACTTCAATATTTAGTATGGGAATTAACTTATACATATATATATCCCTATTTATGTGAAATATAAGTGGTCCTACAGTGCTGTTTTGTCTACTGCTCTCAAGTGTTTATTCAAGAAGTGCTGCCTTGAAGCAGAGATGATAGCATACGTCTTCCACATTCACTTCTGTGATGCAGGGTTCTGGAATAGGTATGTGATGACACACATTTTGCTACCAGAAATGGAAGTGAAACCTTTTCTTCTTTCAGAGATTTTGTATAGTTTTTTTTAAAAATCCATGGCATTTAGGCGATTGGTGTTTTTCTCCAAGATGCTAAATGAGGAACAGGAAAAAAAATTACTTACTATTTCTAAGTAATCACTGGAAAATAATGTGTTAATTTATAGTGACTGTAACATATCAGCACTTAAAATGCTTGTTCAGGTAGTACTGTTGCCATTTTTCCTATATCTTTAATGGAGTTATAGACATTTATAAGATAGCATAATAGCATAACAAAAGCAACTTTATGTACCTGAAATGTATTTACACTGGTCAGTTGATGCACTTAAACTTGAGATATGAGGTAGCAGACAACTACCGGGCTCCTAGCCTGGAATGGACTTTTGTACTAAAGCTTCAAGACAGCAGGAGTGTAAAAGACCAAATTTGTTGTAGTTTTACAAACAAGTCAGAGTAATTTTTGTTTTATTGAGTATAATTGAGGGAAAAAATCCTTATAATGAAATATTCACTTCAGGCTGTTTCTGTTCAATCATATACTGATTGCTTAAGCAAAATTATAACTTCTTCAGCAGAAAAAATGTAAGCTATTTTGTGAAATGAAATATTTTTTATATGCATTGACTTGGGATAACTTCAATTATTTCATATTTCAGCAGATGAGTCCTTCATCTTCAAGACACATTGAACCACCCATTACTAGTCTTGGTTCTGTAAATCCAACTGCAGACATAGTCAATTTTCAGGGGAAAGAAAGAATAGATGGGGATTTTCAAAAGCCAGTTTTATTTTTAGAGAAAGTTGTGGTTCTTGAGTCATTTAAACACTCCTGAAAGTCTTTACCTGCACAGAAATTATTTTTCACCCTCAACTATAACTTTTCCCTGTATAAATGTGGGCTATTGGCCCTATAAAGACCCCTCTGCAGAGATAGGAATAAGGGCCTTGAAGCAACACCGAGGGAAGGAGAATGGCCTTTGCAAAAGAACAAAAATGTTCAGGATTAGGACATGGTTTAGGGATGGACTTGGCAATGTTGGATCAACACTTGGACTTGGAAACCTTTTCCAACACAAATGGTCCCATGACAGTGAGACCCTTGACTGATAATGTGATTCTTTTGGTATCTGGTTCAATCTAAAGCTTCATTTTTGCTGTTTGGATTGTGCTTTTGTTGTGAAGGAACTAGAGTGAATTCCTGGAAGTCACTGACAGTGAGCTAAAAAATAACAGATCATTTACAGGGAACTTTCTCATAAAAGATACCACAGAGCTTGAGCATATCAAGTTTCTCTTCTGCCTCCTCTACTCAAAATTACTCAGTTATTGATAGTTCCTTTTCCTCCTCACCAAGGGAAAGCTATTCTAGTTTTACTCCTGCTGGCTGCAAACAGGAACTCAGTTTTGCTTTTTTAAAAGGAGTACTTTCATATTGGTCTGCTAGTTTAACAAAGACTGACTTTGCTCCTATGAGATTGATTCTATCAGAAATTTGCTCACAGTTCTCTACAGTCTTTAGAAATTATTCCGAAGCATTTTACTTAAAAATTAAACCAACTAATGTAGAACTTTGTAGCTCAGATGTGATTTGAACCCACAGATTTCTTGAATGAGTAAGGAAATGCTGACAGCGCAATTTAATTGATATAAACTTTTTTTTTTAAAAAAAAAAGAAAGTAATATTCATTTTATATCCAGACCAAAGACTTTGGCAAAACTTAAAAATAGGTAATTCGCTGCTTAAGTCAAAGGAAGACTTTTAAACTGAAACCATAAATAATGATTGAGTCACACATGCAACAAGTAATAGAGATATTTTCAATGTGGAAGTGTGATCAAGTCAAACAGAGTTTAAAATAAATACTGCTCCAGTACAGCAAGGAGAACGGAACAAGTGAGCATTGCAGTTCTTTTTACTTGCACTCTGTTTGCATGGAGCCTTTTTTTTTCACTAGAATATCCTTGGGAAATCTAACTATCATCACAAACTGTTCTTATAAATATACATGGAATGTGACTGCTAGAGACCTCATCTTAAGTGGAGACTCTTATGGCGTGTTTTTCTTCAGGAATATTTCTTCCAGTGTAATGGAACTTCTACAGGGGTACATTACTTCACACAGACTGGTTAGCATATCTCCTCTATATTTTTTTTTTGGTAATTTCTGCTTCTCTGTTGAGCATATAATTGATATCCTAGGAAAAATCACTCCTTGAGGACCAGATTGAGGTCACTGATGATGACTGGAGGAGTGATAGAATGTGATTGACCAGGGTGATCAATCTTAAAGTGTGTGGGGGGAAATATCTCTATGTATTTGGATAAAATTCAGACCATCCTGAACTCCAAGTCAAAATTCCTTCAGGGTGTAGTGACATCATGATCAGACATCCTGAGAGAGATCATGACAGTTTTGAAGTACCCCATAACAAAGATCAAACAGCACTGAATATTCATTCATGTATAAGGACACTGGCCACAAAAAAATAACAAGGATAGGAGAAGAACCAAAACAGATAAATAGGGTTGATGTCCTGAAAAAATACAGATACAAATGAGCTGCTCAGGAGTTGGTGCCTTGCCATATTTCTGGAATCAACGAATCACTGACATTTTAGCAAAGAGTGAAGTGTTTTTCCATCTTGTGGTTGCTCCATATGGAAAAGTGTTGTGGCTACAACTGTATATTGGTTTAAAAGGTGGATGTAGAAGATTTAAAACCCTTTCTGATTTAAGGAACATGAACTCAGCTTGTTTCTATATGATTCTTCCTTCCCATGCTGGTTTTAAACTTTGAGGAGCAAAGGGGATTTCTCCATACACTCACCCACTGCTGGAAGGAAGTATTCAGTATTGGCCAGGGTTGTAATGACTAATCAGGAAACTCAGATTTGTTAGCACAAACATGTTTTAGCTGTCAGACTGTGTACTTGGTAATCTCTATTCAGTGGCCACAGTTCTTTCAGAAGACAGCATGTGTCTGTTACTGCTCAGGGTCCATCTGTCCAGTGCCCTCGGGTGAATTAAAGCTGCATAGGGAAGGTAGCAGGTCCTTCCTTGCCTCATTGGATAAGGAAGCCGAGTGTTATCAGAGAATATGGGTGATGACAGAGTAAAGATTAGAAAGGTTAAAGAAGATGAATGTAAGCTTGGGAAATTGTCTTCTGTCCCTGCCTTTCCCACAAAGTTAGTATATGAGAAAGGACAAATTACTTAAGCAGAAATCTTCAGAACTGGACATTGAAAGTGCATTATCAAGGGATCTAACTTTTGATACCTGAAGCTTCTTTTAAATAATTGCTGAGCAATCACAGCTGCAGGCAGAGTTGCTTGGAGATGTGCTTTGAATATATAAATTGCTATGAAGATTTTTTCTGCACCTTAGAAGACACAGAAGTATTTCTAGCCTATTACTGTAAAGCCAATAGTGACTAGAATCTCATTGCTTGTTCACTAGCTGTAAAAATGAGAAAAAATAAAGTTTAATCTTGAACCATCTCCTTTTTGCATCAAAATACATGCCCACAAGAAGATAGGTGATATTGTATTCACTGTTTCAGTAGAAGGGCTGGCAGATCTAATGACTAATGCTGATTAAAGAGTTAAAAGGATTGGATAAGGATAGTCAGGAACTTTAGAAATCATCTTTCAAGAAAGTGTCAAAAAAAGTTTGCTAAGGCAGTCAAGTAATTTACATTTCTCAGCTTTTGAATAATTTGGTTCAGACACATCCTACATTCTTTTCATTTTTTAATCTTCTGTGTAAGATACTAGCTGGAGTAGAAAAGATTTGGCTTCTGCCTAGAAACTTTGTCTTAATAGTGACTTAAATTGTGAAGGCTACAAAACGTGTTCTACTTTGGTTCATGGAATCAGTGCATGAGGGTGGTGGGAAGTGACGTCTGGACATGGTCTTGTCTAACTGCCCTGCCCAAAACACAGCCAACACAGACTGTATAGAGCCAGCAGGGTTTCAAATATCTTCAAGCATGGAGGCTCAACAGCCCCTTTGGACACCACGTTCCAGGGTTTGTCTGTACTCATGGCAAAAGATTTTTTTTGCTGTGTTTGACTGCAACTTCCTGTAAAAACTTCAAAAACTGTAAAACCTCAGTTTGCGCTCATGGTCTGTATTTTTGCGAGGCACTGTTGGGGATGGTGTAACACTAACCAGCCTCACCCATGCTCTGCATTGGGCAGATGGAGGAAGGCAGATGAGTGAGAGACACAAAACCTAGACGGACTTCCCCGTAACTTGCTGTGCAGATCCTGTCCATCATTGCAGTACCAACATGGGTTCCAGCCATCTGAAGGGATATAAGACATTACATGCAATATTTGCTCTCCTTTCTTTATTCTGTCTTAAGCTATTTTATGAAGCCATTTGTTGTTAGGTCTTTGTTACTAAGATACAGAAAGAGCCCTGTGCCCTCCCCTCCCATCATTCCCCTCCTCTCCCCTACTCACTCCCCAGGCTCCCAGGTGGCTCATCAGTCCTCCCAATATCCATTGATTCCTACTTCTCTCTCACATAAAGCATGCTTGCCATCCTGCATGAATGATAGCAGAATAATTAACCTGATAAGGGACATGCCATCAGCATGCTTGCCAGAGGGTTAGGGTTTTATGCTAAACTGTGCTTTAAAACATGTTTTTTATAGGAATAATTTAGTTCTCAGTAGCAGGTCCACCTAATGACTTGTTCTTGCAAGACATGAAAATGGCTTTTGAAATGCAGCTAAGAAAGCTCTTGACGGAGGTTCCCCAGCCTCAATGCCAACTGTCAGATTTGGATGCAACTAATCAAGTGAAAAGGCAAGACATAGAAACTCTTGAGGCAAACCGCAACTTCATCATTACAGCACCATACAGCATGTTTATGTGGGAAAAGCACATCGTTACAGAAGGATATGGCATATACAGTGATGAAAGTAGCTATGAGCTCTGACATGTATTGGAAGAGATCTTCCATTTCATTACCCTCTGGAAAATTTCACCTGGGCTAATTTATTCAGAATAACTAAAAGTAAGAGAATTTTTTTAATACGGTAATTCCCCATTTATTTTCTATCTCTCTCAGCAGAATCATAAGAAGCTTGAAATTATTCTGGCAGCTTTCCTTTTCCAGGTCTCTGCCATCTAATGAAGGAAGCAGGAGCTGTTTTGAGCAATGCAGGTGATCACTTGCACAACTCAAAATGCAAATGATATTTTGATATTTTAGTGAGTGCTTATGGTAGTGTTTGCTTGTACAGACAAAATCCATTGCTAAATTTGTCTTGAATTTATCTGTCCAACCTGAACCCAGTCAACTCCAGTCAATTAGAAACAAAAAGAAAGGACCATGTTAGCAGACATTTTCTATCAGAATGAAGTTAAGCTCATACTCAGATGATCTGATGATGGATCCAACATTAGAGCAGTCAGATTTTATCTTGTACTTACAACTTTAGTAGAAGCACCAGCAAAACTTGTGACAAAATTTAGATAAAGCAGAAAACCTGACACAGGGTCATAAGAAAAATGAGATGAACAGACCTCAAAATATCTGCAGATCAACCTCCCACTCCAAGCAGCAGCAGGTTTGAGATCAGAAGTTTTTCAGTGATTCATCTAGTCAGCACTTGAAAACTGCCTAGGATGGCAATTGGACAAACTTTCTGAATGATATTTCCAGTAGAAAATCAAACAGGAGGAAAATAAAATGTGTTTCTGAATGGAAAATAAGGAAATACTGTATGTCTGACTTTGTGTTGTTATTGGACCAGGTTGATTTAACTGCACGCTGTGCCTTTCAGAAATAGGTGTGTACACTGAGATTATTAGAATTGATGTCAGGCACTCCAGATAAGATCAACAGACAGACTTACTCAGATGTCATACTGTCATGGGGTGACTTTACCTTTAAGATAGTTTTGGGAGCTAAGGAAGTTGAAGCTGCTGGTGGCTGATGGGAGTCTTTTCTCCTGACCAATTATCGGTAATTTCTAAGAATTGACAGCAGTTTTGACCATTGAAAAGTGAGATCAACTTGTGAACACCACCTTAAGATGTAAAGCCAGAGTTCTCTTGATCTCTTTCATTTCCAGCTTCTGACAAGGTAACAAGGCTCTGTCTCGGCCTCCTCACCCCCTCCAGGCCGGACAAGGCCTCAGAGGGCGGGGGAGAAACGGAGCCGGCCTGGCTTGGTTTGTAGTTTCTGCTGCTGGACTGAAACCTGACACCATGAACTCTTGCAGCATTCCAAGACTTTAATTCTTTTACTACCTAGCTAAAACGTACAGATTATTCCTTTTTCCCAGAGAGACAGAGAGAGACACAATCAGAATGAAAAAGACATCATAAAATCATCAAAGACATTGAAGAAAAGAGTTAAGTTTTAGATGGGGAAGAGAGAATAAGGAGATGCTTTATAAGCTGAAATATTTTTCTGTTAAAGCTATGGAGATGGACAATAGTGTTCTGAAAAAACTCCTTTAATTCATGACAGAGTATATAGGGAGGAATGGGGTGTTCAAAGTTTGGATTTTGAGCAAAAGGTAGAGTAATTGTGATACAGTGAGGTGCTGGAACAGAGTGAAGCGAAGATTTGAGGCCTTGAGGGGCAATGAGAAAACTGTTTCCAAGGAAGCTCACAGAGACAGAAGAAGAGGACTTTTGCCTTTGAATAACTCATCCTTAAAATGATATCCCTAGACTCATGGCCCATACACACCTCAGAGTGATGTGAAATGGGAGGAGTGAACTGATGACAGGATTTCCAGGCAGCTGGCATCAGAAAAATAGAAAGCTATAACAGAAATAGCTTTCTTGTGAGAAACTCCATAGATTAGCAGAAGACTTCTGTTTCTCTACAAAGGCTGATGAAAAGACTCTAGCAGGAATTGGGACTGTTTTAAACACCAAAGTTCCAAGGTGTTTTTTCTCTATGTTGTCATGTGAACAAGGGAATGGTGGGTAGTGGGGGATAAAAGGGTTTTCTGGAGGTTTGTTCTGGTGTTCTTATTCTTGTAGTTTTGTTAATAAACTTTCTTTATTCCTTTTAAGTTTAAAGCCTGTTTTGCTCTTGTTCTAATCCATATCTCACAGCAAGAAATAAGTAAGTTTTCTAGTAATTTTTTTAGTTACTGCTTTAAAACCATGACATTTATTTGGTGTGTTGGCCGGGAAACAAAATTAGCAAATCTAAACCACTACACATACTTAATTTATAAGAAACTACCCTTTCTCTAGAAGACTTATAAAAGAAATCCTACAGCCATGCATGTGAAATTGCCACCCTATTAGCAGAATGGAGAATCTCTGTAGTTGTCTGCCTCTCAGGGTTCCCAGGAAAGGCAGCCCTCCAAAGTCCCTAAAGGGTTTTTTTTCTGGAAAAGGTAATATAAGCAAGAATAGCAGATCCCAGCAGTGATGCCCAGAGCAGAAAGTACAGCAGCCTTTCAAACATTTCATTATTAGAGGTAAATTGTTACCGACAGAAGAATTCAAACTCTTACTTTTCATGGTTCAGCCCTGATTTGAAATTAGATTCAGGCAATCAAGCCTCTATTAATTTTGGCATGCTAGCCCCATTTTATGGAGAGAAATTTAGCATTTGAAAGGCAGGAGGTCGACAAGTCAACAAGAAGTGATATGATCCTGTCAGATAGGAGACTCCCCTGGAAAAGAATCAACTCTAATTCCTATCAATGCCTCTCATACTGCTTTATGCAGTGATCAATCACCCTCATAGTAAAAAAGGGATGTTCAGGCAGAACCTCCTGTGTCTCAGTTTGTGCCCATTGTCGCTGGTTCAGTGGCTGGATATCACTATGAGTCTTCTTCTGTCTTCTGCACACCCTTCCTTCTGATGTTCATGTACACTGATAAAACTCCCCTGAGCCTACTCTTCTCCACATTGAACAGCCACAGGTCTCTGGACCCTCTCCTAGACTCTGAAGTCTGTCTAAATCTCTTTCATACTGGGGTGCCAAGAACCGGTCACAGCACTCCAAGTGGGTCTCACCAGTGCTGAGAAGAAGGCAAAGATAAATTCCCTTGACCTACTGGTAACTCCTAATGTGGCCTAAACAAAAGATTCAAGGTTCTTCAATAGATAATCCTTGCTGTCACGTTTTAAAAATTTAAGTGAATTTTCATGAGAAGGTTAAGATGTTAACCATGGAAACAGATATTTCTAGGGTTTTTTTTTATTACTGAATAAGTTACCTAGATAATCTGTAGAGGAGAATTTGCAGGGAAAACATGAATCTTATAAGAATCTGCCCTGTGTAGGATTTGCTTTAGTGCAGTTTGATTCAAACAGTACATTTCAGAACAAATGGCTTGTTGTTGGTTGAATACGTTTAATATATCTCTTCAAGTGCAAATGAAATCTGAAAAAGATTAGTGTGACTAATGTTCCTTGAATTACTTCAGAGACAGATGTTTTAGATCCGAATTCTGCAAATGCTTTTCCTTAAGTATAACTTGACACTTCTGAGGACTGATCATTTTAGTGATTATTCTGTTCCAAAGCTTTCAGCTGGGGATAACTTGACCTATGATAAAGCAGTCTCTGACCTTTGTTTCAGTACCTCCATTCAAAAAATGTAAATAGGGATAGAATTTAACTGCCTGTTCTATTGTTACTGCAGTTGCCTTTTTTATTTATTATTTATTTTTTTTAGAAGAGGTATAATAATGAATTGTAAACTAATTTTCTTTATCTATGCAATGGTTCTAAACCTTTGATCCTTCTGGCTTCAATAAATTTTTATCTTAAACCCTCCATGAAATAGCCAATTTGAAAAATGGAGAAGAGTAAGAAGTCTCAGCCATGGGATGAGAGAACCTTGATTTTTCTTGAATTTGGATCTATATCAGATTTGGATGAGCTGTGAAACTAAATGGTAGTCCTATATTTTGATTCAGGTTATTGGTGTTAATTAAGTTGTCTCAGAGATTGTGGACATTGATTTGAGAGGACATGGCTTGATTAGGACATCATGAGAGATGGTAATATAATATTTTACCTTAAAAAGTCTTAACATTACTTTGTTTTTTGGTCAGGGCCCTGATGCTGAAGCATGACTGGAAAATGGTATTTTGCTGCATATGAAAATTTGCAACATGGTACTTGTAAAGAAAAACATTTTGGAGAAATATTACATAGGCCTGTACTGTACCCCATTTCCTTTTCCTTAACAAAAATAACACTTCTTAAATTAATTTCTCTATGAAACCACATTTTAGCAACAGATTTGGGCCATATTTCTGTGTGTAGAATTTGCAACCCAGTTCTAATGAAGCAAACTTGCTCAGCTTCCTCTTGGTGCTCCCTCAGTACAGAGACTTTCAGGCTCTGGCTTTCCTTAGAGTCCTCTTAGCAGTGACTGCCAAACTACTGTCAGTTTAAGAATGTACAGGGATTTATATTCTAGTTCTGAGGTCCCCTGGGATTCTGCTAATTGTACTCATTCCTTGCCTACACAATAGAATGCATTTATAATCGTAACCTGCGAAAACACTAATTTATTAGTGTTAATTTATTAGCACTGAACATGGGTTGTTTCACATAAGATAAAGTAACTAAAATTGAAGTCAGGGAGAGACTTTATTCTAAAGGCCCAGTGAGCTGAGACCCCTTGGATATATTTATGTATTCCAGAAACTTCAAATTATCTTTAAATACTGTAGATTCTACCATGGTTTGTTCTGAAACTCATACCACTTCTATGGAACTCCACTGATTTAATTTTCACTCTACTCTATAGTGTTTTTTACTTAAAAAAAAAAAAAAAAAGTATTATTTTTCGCAATTCATTTATCTACGGGAATTTTCCAAGAGTATATGCATTATAAAAACTATTTTCAAATTTGAGTCTGACTGAACTGATCAGATAATTGTTAGTTGAAAACAGGTAGCTGTTTTCTTAGTATGCAAACACTAAACACATAATTTTCCCCCACACAGGGGTGAATGACAAGATGTACAAAAATGTTCTGTTCTGTTTCTACAGATAAATTTGTTTTCCAAACGAAACTAGAACAATATCTGCCCTTCCCTTCTGACTTTCCTGTGTTAAGAAACAAAAGGCACAGAAGTTCAACCTGTGGCAGTTCTTTAGCCCACATCTGCAATTAGTACAGGCAAGGTGCAGTACTTGTATTTGTTCAGCAACTCCTTTATGCACATTGTGACACAGAACTTCCTTCATTTTATAGCCAGGTTGCAATTTACAGAGTTCACAATCCAGATGCCAAAGTAAAGTATAGGAATACTTGCATCCATCCATCCATCCATCCCTCCATCCATCCATCCATCATTAGTTAGTTGACATTTTAGAGTTACTGCAGTTGGCAAATTACCTTTGGGGTGGTAGAAATGTCTGTGCAGTCACCACTGTGCTGACAGCTCTGCTGCTGCCCAAAAATTCCACTGCCTTAAAAATTTATCCCAAAAGACATTATCACTTCCAGAAAATAAATTAATAGAAATTTGTATTAATCTTCTCTCCTCCCAACCCCCCATTTCCTTATAGCTCCCTGTTGAAAGCAGAAGGTGAGTGCAACTTTTGGAGGAGAGAATTTTTACTGTAGCACTGAATTTCAGTTAAAAAAAAAAAAAGGTTTGAGTCATTCACAACACATTTCCACAATTTAACCACTCCAGGTGCTTCTCAAAAAGCAGATGAAAAATTTTAAGGACCTGATCTCTTGTGAGCAAATTCTCTAGAATAGATGAAAGAAAAGGTGTTTTGATTAAAGAAACAGTTTTTTTGTGTTATGGGGTAAAAAATACTGTCCCTGAATCACCAGTCCCACAGGATGACCTTTGCATAGAAAGTATACAAAAAAGTTTATCACACAATATGATGACAAGGGAAATAATGGAATCTGCCCACCAAGACAAAGCATCAACTGAGTGGTGAGTGAGGATCTTCCTTTTGTCTTTTTCTTTTCCTCTCATTTTTATAGTTTCATGATAAAAACCATCGCTTTGGTGGAATTTTATTAAGAGTCTAGAGAAACTGAACAGTCTAGAGAAACAGTTTCAGGCCAGTTTCACTAAATGGCAGTAATGGTTTTCTTTCCTCTTGACAGAGAGAGTGGTAGGAAACATGCGTACATGGGATACAGGAAGGGCAGCTCCAAGTAAAACTTTGCCAGTGATAAGGTTAAGAGACTTATTGCCATAATAGTACACCAGCTAGGGGCTCTCTTTGGGTTGTGAATTATTATAATGATTTTTTTATTTCTATAGTGACCTGGCTGCATGTAGCAGCCACTGATTTTTACAAACATCTCCCCTGAGATTGCCATCTTAATCCTTTATTATCTCTTTTTCTTAATTCACAATGACCAGAAAGTATTATTTCAATTTCATGGATAGAAAAAAGTTGTATTGGATTCAAGTTAATTTATAGTTTATTTATCAATCATATCCAAACTCTTTACTTTTTCTTTTTTTTTTTTTTTTTTGGGGGGGGGACAGTTTGGGTGTTTGTTTTGGTCTTTTGGTGGGTTTTTTTTTTGTTTTTTGTTTTTTTGTTTTTTTGCCACTGACCTTAAAAAAATCCCTTTTTATAGATCTAGTTTACCCATCTAGGAAGCGGAGTTTAGGGTATAACACTATCAGCATGCCTATTAGTGTTCCCTTGAGAAAATATTTAGGAACTCTGGTTATTATGAATTTCCATTAGAAGAATTGTACAAATGAAGAGCTGAGAGTTTCAGAAGTTTTTGAAGTATTACTAATTCGATACATCTGCTTATTCTCACTCTCATTGAGTAAAATTAATACTTTGTCTTAATATGTGATTTTTGCAATTGTTTTTCTTATGCCTGTATTTAAATTAGAAGTTAGGATCTTAATCTACATTTAACTGCTGACTGCATTGTTAAATTTACAGACAAAGTAGGGAACAAAAATATCTGTAGTGAGAAAAATTATGCTGTAGTACAATTATTGAACTATGCATCTGTTCTGATTAAAATTAAAATACTTATGGCTTTTTTAATGTGGGTTGTTCCCTCGACTGCTTTTTGAAACAAACCTATGTCAAACTGGCTTTTAAAGAACAAAAGTTTCTTTCTCATGATATCATGAAAAAAGAAACAAAGAAAAATCATTCAATATAATCTTTCACTGGCATAATTTATTGCTATTCAGTTTAGGTTTGTTTTGGCTTTGTTTGTTGTGGCTTGGTTTGGTTGAATTTGTTTTCTTTAATCTACATTGTACCTTGATATGGAAAAGAATAAAAGAAAAAAGAGTAGAAGAATAATGTTACTGTTCATATGTTCCTTTCTAAAATGTAATTACTTTCTGTCTCCTCTTTTTCTGTCATGCTATGGAACCTAGGTGTAACTTAGGAGAGAGGCAAGATACAAGGGTGCATATCTCAGATCAGTGAGGAGGAAGGAAATGTAGGAAATAGTTCATCCTGTCCCAAGCTGATGTCTCTATTCTGATGTGTGGATGCCTCCTCTGAGTGCCTGCCTTCCACCACTTTCTGTACCTGAGCCATCTAGACACTTCTGACAGTCTGTTTGAATGTTCCTCCCTCCTGTGGCTTCCAGCAGAGAGGGGAAGGATAAAAGGCAGAGAGATTGGTCCAGTGCCTTTCACTGTTGTGCTTTCACAGTATTTCTTTTCTACAGGACCCTGTTGTGATGATTCAGGAGTGTCTGGCAATGGGAGCAGAAGTGCACATCATTACCTACATTCCCTTTTGCGTGTCTTGTTGCTGGATTCCCACCCTTCTGCACTGCTGTCTCTGCCCAGCCACATTCCTGGTGTTAATCCCCAGGTCTGGTACCCTGAGCATCTCATCATGTGGCTGAGGGATATGAGCAAACAAGCCCATGACAGAACAGACAATCTGTCCTGTCCTGAGAGTTTCAGTGACTTTGGGAGTACCAAAGTAACTTTTTATAGCTGATAAATAGGAAAATTGAGTATATTTAAAATTTGAGTATTTTGCTTGAGCTGTTCCTTAAACTGTTCATAAAATTTACAGAAATGTAAATTTTTGATTAGGAATTTTTTTTTTTTATGATCTTTATGTGTAGCTGTGGTGACATACAGCTCAACATGATAGCCAGTCTCATCTAGCTGTCAAGAAATTGGCTAAACTGACCACTGATATTTTTAATTGCTTGGAAGCATCCATGATAATTTCCTCGTTAGCTGAAGAGAAACGCCAAAATCACTCCAGGGAAAGAATCTCTATTTGGGCAAGGAATTCAAAAGCTGGTGTTCAACAATATTTTGGTCTTCTGTAAATTTTGATGAAGACACAATATTCTCCACTTAAAATGCTGATGCCATATAATTTTGAACTTCCAGAATATTTTTAAACAAAATCAAATGTTGACAGCTGTAATTATCCCATGGCAAAAGCATAATGTGGATATATATATTGCAGTAAGTTCAATGTTAAGTATTATCTTTATGAACAACATTTTAGAAGTGGAAAATATTTTTTTTAAAAAAATTAATGGATAGAAATGGGTAGAGCTGAAAAAGCAAACTTTCTTGGATTGATGTGCTTACAAATTTATGGACCTGCATTAGGTCAATCACACTGGGATTTTATGTATATTTAATTCAATGTATACAAACTAATGTGTGTAATAACTGTAATAGTGCTCAAAATGGTTCAAATTTTTGCATGATTGCCAGTGTAAAACCTCGTGGCAACAGAAGCCTAGTTTTTTTCCATTCATAGCATTCAAATAATTTAACCTTCTCAGCAAGGTCAAGTTTTAATGTGCAGTGGACATCCATGAAACCCTGGAGACTTGTAGACCTTGAGATCATGACCTGTTTGTAAAACCTTCCCAGGGTTTTAAATAGCTATTTATAAGAGCACTTATTATGCTTTCATCTGTAAACATTTAAGCAGTGATATAATAAATATTTTTTTTCTGGAAAGAAATATTGACAAGTAATTATATACAAAAACTTGCATTTAAAAGGTTTCTAGACTTTTCAGAGCAAATTGGCCAAATCAATAGTTTCAAGATGGAAGACTGTAGCAATAACACTAGTTCTGTTTGGTAGAATAGTTTTATTTTGTTTAGCTAAGATATGCAAGGCAGGTAGCCTGATGACAAAATCTTAGGTTTGCATTTATTTCACTTTTAGTTTTCAGCCTTGATAATGCTATGTGGTGCTGTATTTGAACACTGCAAATGGCTTTAGTGGTTTTACAAGGTCAGAGTAAGCCAGTTAGGTACATGGTCATATTTGTAATCATGTTATATTATCTCTGGTGATACAAGGCTCAGGTGAAAATAAGGGTCAAATAATCTAATACACTATTACAGCACATGAAAATGTCCTCTCTAAACTATTCAACTCTAGGTCTTTTATTATGTCTTTATTTTGTGAATATTCATTGTAATATGATGTATTAAAAAACCTTTCAGAATTCTTTCCTTTCTGTTGTGAATAGTGATGAAAATGATCTGAATTTAGATTGAACAGTGGTGTGTTTACTTTAACTTATAATCTCATATCTGTGTAAATGGATTTTGTCACAGTTTCTAGTTGTCACTTGCATATATAGTAGCAAGTCACTGTTGCAGCAGGGTGGTTTTGTCCTTGAATCATAGTCAAAGGAAATAATATTATAGGTACAAACTGAGATCTGAAATGTACATTTCTGCTGAACTGTGTGGATCACTTGTTTGAATACAACTAAAAGTATTTAATCTATGGCTCAGGAAAGTCCAGATTTCTTATAGCAGTTTCCACCGTGTTTAAAGCATGTCCTTTATTTTTTTAATATGAAAGATTAAGTGAAAAAAATGAGCTTCAGGAACATGTATTACTGAAGTTGTTTGTGTGTCTGTCTTTGGTTGCCCACAGAAATACTGGAAGTTGTTCATCAACATGTTAGACCTCTATTCATTTTCTGCTTCAGCAGTGACTAATCGATTGAAATTTGACTTGAATATGTCACATTGTCAATGGATGTTTTCTCTTTATGCTGTTCATTGTTTGGTATACACCTTTTCCATTCATACCTACTTATTTTCTTTGGCCGAAAAATTCTAAGCTGCTGTTTAGCAGAACATTTAGCCTATTAATGTAATAAAAATCAATGTAAGACCATAAGTGAGGCCAGGTGAAATTTAAATAAAACTTCTTTCTCTCATTCGTGCTCATTGTTTCACAGGTTTTACTCCCTCTCTCACACCATGTTCGTAGGCACTAGGATACATATATGTGTATAAATACCTGATGAAGGGAGTAAAGAAGACAAAACCAAATTCTTCCCAGCGATATCCACTGATGGAACCAGAGGAAACATGCAGTTTGAATTGGAGGAAATCCATTTAGACATAGGAAGAAGCTTTTTTCTTTCTTTTATTGTAGGGGTTACTGAGCACACAGGCACTAGTTGCCCAGAGACATAATGGAGTCTTCGGCCTTGAAGAATGGTGAGGAAAGCTAAAGCCCTGTTAGAATTAAATCTGGCAAGGGACTGGAAGGACATCAAGAAAATTTTATCTAGGTACAGTGGGGATAAAAGGAAAACTAGAGAATATATAGGACCTCTCCAGAAGGAAATGTGAGACCTGGTTGCCCGGGATATGTAGCAGACTGAGATGTCTTTTTTACCTCAATCTTCATCAACAAGTCCTCCAGTCACACTGCCCATGTCACAGAATGCCTTCTGTGCATTCTGAGGCAGGGGGTAGGAGAATTAACAGTCCAGGTTTCACCTGAGCTTTGACAAAAAGGATTTATCTGCACATTCATTCTGTTGAGATCCATAAAAAAATTTCAATTACATGTGTAAAATGTGGGGCCTAGCTCAAGTATTCACTCTGAAGTATTTATTTAGAACTTAAAGAACGTTTGGCAAATGGACTAAGAAGTACTTCCAAGTGCCTATATAAACTGTTAGAATATAAATTCTAAGTATTAATGGTTTGCTTTGATTTTATACAATTTAAAGTTGAATCCTAATGTTTTTAAAAACTTTTAGTAGTCCTTAGTGTACTCATTAATTTGCTGTCTTCTTCCTCACTACCTTACAGATTTTCTATCAGGATTTTTCAGAAGTACACCAGCAAAAATATTGACCATGCTATGACTGTCATTGGAAAGATGTTGATTGAAAAATATCAGAGAAGTTTATGTTGCCCTTCTGCTATAGGGTAGCTGTTGTACTGTGTAGGCCCATATAATCGGTGGTAGATGCAATTCCTCAGGAGAAAGACTTTATGTCCCTGCCATGCTCTTCTACCATTCAGAAACAAATGAGGCAGGGGTTATATATGTGGGTCTTCTTTGGGAGACACATATCCTCTGTTCCCGAAATATTAGTCCTTCAGTACAGCCAGAGAGGAAGGATCCTTTAAAAAAGTAATACGCGGTTCCAGTGTTGGAGAAGGAGAATAAAAATGTATATAAAAATGGCTGGTGAATTTTTAGTCTATAAGAATTTAGTTCTGAAGTATTTTAAAAAGGCGTAGTTTAATCTTTTATAAGCTGCATACAGCTTTTAAAAGATAAGCACTAAAGTCATTAGAGCATATGGTGTTATATCTACACCTGCTGGGGTCACCAACAGGAGTGAATGGTTCTTCATCCTCTGCAGAGGCTTCTCCCACTTGAATTAACAAAGTGTCTAATGGAATGTGACAAACTGCTATCACTGGACCTGTGCTCAAGGAGGGCAGGGTGCTGTGTCCCTGCATGACAAAGCTGCTGTGCTATGCTGCTGAGAGCAGAGAACTGGTGAGCACAGAAATTCTCTATTGGATTACAAGGTCTTTGGTCACTGTTTCATCCAAGGCTCACATGTTGGGTCTTTTGCCTTTTCCCCAGACTGTCTTGAATTGCAGCTTCCCATCCCTTCTCATCTTTTTGCTAAGTAGTTTGCGTTACTGTGTCTCCTGGCTTCCAGTTCTACTTTTTGTCTCCCAGGCATTTACAGATTTCCACTTTCCTAATCTGTTTTGTTCTTCTGTTATAGAGTTTTGCCCTGTTCCTGACTACCGCTGCACTCACTCTTACCAAGAGGTCTTGCTGTCTCTCCACACCTTCTTCAGCTCAGTTTCCCTTACCTCCTCCCCACATTACATCAAACGCTTTTTTGTTTTTGATTCCACCATCATCCTAGTTTTCAGTCTTTCTTCTTCTTCCTAAGCTTTCTGGAAAAGTTTCCTTTCTCCTTTCAATTTTTCTCTCCTGCGTTTCCAGTTATGTGGCATCATACTAAAAGACAGTGTAAGAAACAGCGTGTAGTAGGCTGAGGCTACACTGGGGATATAAGGAAATAAATGACTTCTGTTTCAAATTTCATCTCTCTCAACTTCTGTTTCAGCAAAGCCTACAGGAGCCCACAGCAATCCAGGGCTGAAATGGCAGAGAAGGAGCTTGAGTTTGCAGAGATTTTGACATAGATTTTGACAAGAGGCATAGATTTGCATAGATTTTGACAAATCTATGTAGAGCCCTCACTGATAACTGGCACTTATGAGGAGCAAAAGGGAGACGTGAAATGGGTCTGCAATTTGGACACTCTACTGGAGCTTTATAAAGAAATCATCTTAAACTACCTACAAATGGCAAGTGAAATTTTGCCTCAGTTCAAGTTTGGATAAGTTGGCTGAAAATGAGGCTTTGGAAATAGGGGTCAAAATGAATACTAATGTTATAAAGTCCAGCTACATAGTCAGGAAAAGTAGAGTATTAATCATTGCTATAGTGCTGAAAGAGATAAGGCTCTGATTTAAGGGCTTGTAAGAAATACAATATATATATGATATATATATATAGAGAGAGAGAGAAAAAAATATACATATAAAGAAAAATTTATAATCAGAAGGAGAATATAAGTAAGAATTGAGAAGTGTTAAGTAACTGCAATTCTTAGTAAAATAAGTTTGTGCAAGAAGTAGTGGAACAATTATACACTGGACTTTTATCTGAAAAAGAAAAAAATAATTCCTAATTGGCAGAACTGTGTGTCTAAAACTGATATTTTATTCAGTCTTTTTGAAGAGATGTGTGATCATACCATATATATTTGGTAACCATCTCTAAATTATTCAAAGGACAGAAGAGGGGAGTTAAAACAAAGAGAAAACAGGCAATATGAGGACATGTAAATTGGGATGTAGAAGCATGACTGAAAATGGAAGAGAAAAGAAAATTTGCTGTTGTAATGAGAACATTTTCCTCTTGTTATCTCATCTTGTCGTGGGTGAATATTAGGGGGAGAGGATTTTTACAATACATAATGTTCCTTTTCTTTTTTGAAAAAAAAATTTTAAAAAATATAGAACTTCCTCCAAGGGAAAAAATTAAATAATAAAATTCAATCATTTCCTGATCTTGTACTGTTTCAAGGCTAGATGCATTAAGCATTCTTCTCTTTTAATATATGCCTACATATGTCCCCAAAGACAATTTCACGTTACACAGTCAGTTAATGATGCAGCTTCTTATAGGAAAACCTTCTTTTAAAGTGGTTTAATTTAGCATTCATTGAGGTCAATGTGTCTCTCATCTTTGCAAGCAGCTCTCATTCATGTCATGGACAGTTTAACGAGCTTAAGCTCCAATAGCATCTTCTGGTCCCAAATGCCTCCTGACAGAGCACAGTGTATGCAAAGCTACCAAGCTCTGCTGCATATGAAATTAACAAACATCACAGTAGAGAACTCTATAGAAAAAGATAATAACTAGAGATGTACAGTAACAGTGGAAACATGATAAAGGAATTGGGCATGTGGACTCATGCAGTACCATCTCCTTAATGGTCTGTTCATGTTTTAGACAGTCCTGCTTTTCTCAAAAATAAGAGAAAATATATCTGAATCAATAGATTTAAATAAATTTGTGTCTTCTAAAGTGTCTTCTTGCACATTTTTTTGTAGGGAGGGGACATTACCTATCAGGTTTATTGAGTATTTGTGACATATGGCGTAACCTTCACTACAAAGTACACAAAAAAGGAGAAAGTAATCCTACTTTTGTTATACTCCTTTCCTGTGCACTTTACAGGATCAAGAAAACTGTTAAATTTAATGGGAGTCTTTAGTATGCAAGTGTTATTAGTTTGAAACCAGAGTGAAGGGTATTACAGATTTTTCTGAATATTAGTCTGAGATGGATGGAAAGATCCTGCGGAGAGGATTGGCTGTCCATTTATTTCTTCAGACTTTGGGATAATGACATTCCTCAAGGCTTTGTGAGATTTCTAATATTTGTTAGATGTATTTGGTGTCTATGCATACAAAATAATTTACATTAAAAAGTATGTTTCACTGCAAAATCAATTGTCTGGGAATGAGGAAGTGTCTGAAAGGCCCTTTTAGGGACTTTTACTCACCTGCCTTCAATTCTGGAAATGCATCTGGAGACAAGGTCAGTATCTGGTGCAAAGTTCGTGGTTACCTATAGTGGAAAAATTAAAATGAAATGTCTCTTGGAAAGGCTATATTGGGACCCTATGAAGGATCTTTAGCTTTGTTGACCATATAATTTCTGTCTCTTCTTCAAAGCAGCTTGGGCCTTGCTATCTGTCGTAGCAACACTTGCTGCTGAGCAGCCAGGCTGCCTCTTGCCCACACAGCTTCACACACAACCAGGCTTGCTGCTATTGCTGCTAAGGGAGCATAAAGCAGTGCTGTGTGTTTTGGGGAAAAGGGAGATGGCTCCCCCAGTGGCATTTATCGTTTCTTCCCACATTCTCTTTCACATACTGTGGAACGGTCTGTCCTGGCCCTCTGCTGTGGGTGTCACTCTGCTGCAGAATTAACCTGGAGAACACAGGCAGCTAAGTCAGTCTTTGGGGACAAGACACCATCAAAGATCAGACCTTCTGGAATGGGGGATTGAAGGTTCATGAGAGATGTTAGAGAGCTTACCCATACTCCCCCACACTCCTTCCTTTTCATACCTTACTCTTCACCTCACTGCCAAAATTCTGCTGACATTTTTGAGCCCTTTGCTTTTGCACAGATCTCCTTATCCCTCTAAATCAAATAGACAAGAAAATCCAAACCACACTAATACTTTTTGGCTTCCCACAGTCCTTCTTTCCACTAGTAGTTAGCCTACAAGATTAACTGTGCTTTAAAAATGAATCAGGTTTGTATAGTGCATGATGGTCTGGTTTAGTCCTTTTCAAAAGCAAAACAAATTCAAACAGAGCCAAGAGCAAAAAGTCAGCTCTTTCACAGTTGGCCACAAACTGTGAGTTAGTTTTATATTTCTGCGTGCTCAGCATGAAATATCCAGGAAGAGATCTGTGGAAGCCTTGAGCACACAACTGTGGCTGAAATCACTTTAAGTTGTGCTTTGAACATACAGGGTCCTGTGAAATGCTAAGTGTTCAGGAGGATGATGGCTTAATGCTGTTAAATTAAGTGTCCCACATTAGTGAATGCTTCTGATAGTTTTAGCTTTAACTTATTTGGGTCTTAGTTCTCAGGGGGTAAAGTGAAGATAAGACCAGGTAATTGGGAATGCTGTCAAACTCAAATAATTAAAGCCTCTAAAAGATGGAATTTGCGATGGAAAAGACAAAACAAAACCCAAGTTGAGAGCAACGTTTTAGTATTCAAACACTAAATGGTCTTTCTTTCAGAAGGGTAAACTATTATTTCTCCATTCAAAATCAATCCTTATTTTTGTGATGTGGAAGATGCTTTCTTGCCTGAGCTCCAGAAAGTCTATTCAAACCTTCTTTATTGAATCTGCTTAGACTAGGTACTTGATATAGTTGCTTCAAGTTTGGAAAAAAATGGAATGGGAAGCATGATTTAATAGGTCAGAGGATGCCTGTCTGTAGCTGCCAGAAGTGGATTGGACTAGATTGTCTTTAAGGTGATTCTTGCCCAAGGCATTCTGTGATTCTGTGAATTGTTGTCATTTTGCTTGTGTTAATGCCATTATTGAAGATTACAAAACCTATGTGCCTGTGAGTTATAACTGCACCACTCCTACTTCCTTACACTTAGGCTAGGATCTTAGCAGAGGTGGGATTTGAACACTCACAAACGTTTCAATGCAGGTGAAATTTACTGTGGAGAAGCAAGGAGTTTGAATCCAAACTCTTGCCAAACTGCTCATCTGTCTCCACTGACCTTGTGCTGGGGCAAGTTCCAGGTTGTGTGCAGTACATGGTCTCAACAGATGGAGACTTTAACTCTTCATTCTCTAATTAGTATAAAATACTTACTTGTTATGGTCTACCAACACCCCTAGGCCTGATATGAGCCTTTTCATACTCACACAAAAACCAGCTTTCAGTCATTGGATTGTAATGCGTATACCAACAGTGACTCTGGAATTTACATTCATCTAATTTTCAGACTCACTTAATTGTCAGCTTTATTTCTCAGAAGGCTGCCTTTTGATAAGCACTGTAGGATATATAAGCTTTACCTGACAGTCCAGAGATATAAAACTATAGGATCTTCACTGCTGTGCTTTATTTCTGAAACAGAAGTTAAACTTCTTGTCATGAATTACAGCTGCCAGACCTACATACAGTAGGGACGGCTAAAATTTTATGGCCTTGAAATTGTCACTCAGCAGTTTTGCTAATGTTAACAGCCATTCACAACCAGATAATAAAACACAATATGCTCAGAAAAGCTATGAAATTTTGGGCAAATCTTGGCACCTGGTCTGAGAACATTTTATATTGAGTATGTTGCTTGCTGTCAGTGATTCACAGAAGCTCGCAGAACTAATTCTGCTATCAAGAAATTATTCCTGTCAATATATAATTCTTTATAAATCCATTTATACTGACAAAGGGGAGGACATGTCTATAAATAATATAAAATATTAATAATATAATATAATACAATATAATATAATTAATATAATGTTGCTAGCTAGGGTGGGGAGGGAAAAACATTGCTGATTTTTTAGTACTTTAAAATTGTAAATGCATCTAAGGTTAAGTAACAGGATAGCCAATTGCTGAGTCATGCCAGTTACCCATATCTCTCACCTAAAGCAGCAAAGAAATATTTTTCTTTATCAAAGAAATAATAAAAAAATCTCCTCATGTAAATCTGATTCCAAATGGTGAACACATTGTCTAATTACTTTGTAAAGAGAGGTGTGATCAACTTCCTATTTAAAAAAGCATGACGTGCTGCATAAATTGCAGAAATTATTTTGAAAATTGCACAACTAGACCATGAAACCTGTAACTCTTTTGAGGCTGATAACATGCAGTCCCTGATTAGCATTTAAGCTTTTTTTTTTGAGGCAAAACAGAACAGCTTATGAAAGAACACATTCCCCATGCAGCATTCTCTGATTTCACTCATTCCAGGTGGCTTAGATTGTAAACAGGATTTTAAATAAAGGAAGGGAATTATCAACATAGCTTAAAAACTTTCTCTTACAACCAACTCTAGCATGGTTTAATGCACTGCTGCTTTGCAAAAAATCTTTGTGAATTAATTTGTAAAGCCTTAGGGTAGCTGTACTGTACTGCTTTAAAAACAACTTTGAAGGAGCAGTGTGGCTCTACTGTGGCCAGGAGTGAAGGGTTGTTGGAAAATCATGTTGTAGTCCAATGGAAATTATGAGGTTTCCCACACCTAACCTTCATCACCCAGGAAAATGAGTAGTTCAAATAGTCCAGCTGAAGGGAAAAACCCAAGCAATGTTGTCCTTCTAGCCTGGAATTAATCTCTCATGGGCAACATTCTCACCGAACCTAATACAGATCTGGAAGGAGAATAACCACACTGACTGAGCATTGAGTTCAAGCTTAGTGAGTTTAAGTCAATATGCCTTACTCACCTGATTTAAACACCTTCATACAGCTTGTCCACATGCCATAAGCCTCACCTGCACGTAACTGGATGCTGACGGTGTTTTCAGAATTGTATCTCCATTTTTTTTAAGAATAAAGCAATAAAGTTTAGGTCTTGGGCAGCCTTAAAGATTGTTTTCCAGTGCTTCTATTATAGAAATACTTTGGAAATGCTTGTAGTGAACAAACTTGACAGACTGTTGGAGCCTGACCTCCTTTTCAGAGCAACTTCATCATCATGCCTGCTTCAGGAAGCCTGTACTGCCCACATAGACTGTACACAAAGTGTGATTAACTGAGCATAGGGATTTTACCGGTTAGTGGTTTGTGGTATATCTACTATAAGCCCACAATCTTATGTTCTTGGAAAGTGTAGTGGGACATGTGCAATATGTTTCTCTGAAATGGCTTACCTGATGCTTCCCTTAACATTCCCAACTTGCTTTAATTTCAACAGCAGTTAGTCTCTGGTGACCACAGACTAGGTATGAGTTGTAGACCATGCATGAAAGTGCTTCACTTGATCTCTGCTGTTGTGTTAAAGCCTGCAGAGAGCAATTTTCTGAGACGGCTAATCTCACAAGGTTTTCTGAAGGAGAACCAACCTATTTCAAACTGCATTTATGAGCAGATCAAAGCTCTGCTCAGTCAGAACACAGTGGCACATGACAAAAGTCACTTTGTCAAGTGCACCACCAAACAGTTTCTGTGGCTTCCAGGAAGTGTTAGAGTGTCAAGTCACATCTGTTCAAATAATCTAAACTCCAGATGATAAAAGCATAGGGAGCCACCAAATTTTAAAAACTTTTGGCCAGCTACCCTGAGATATGAAAAGCCTGGCAAATGGTGGTTCCAGCCTCAAAGAAGAAAAGAATCTACAGAAACTAAATGCATGTTATTTATAATCAATGATGTAAGAAGTTCATAGATCCTCAGAAGGGCTCTCTGTCACGGCAGAGATGTAGGAAACTACAAACAGATGCAATGTAATTCTGTGCCCTATTCTGAAGCTAAATACAGCACACAGATGTTGCTGGTTTTCATTCATGAATTGGTAAAAACATTTCTCATTCTAGAAATTCAGACTTTACTGAAATTAGCATGAAGATATCTTTATTTTATTAGGGACATATGCAACTCAATAATGTTTTTTTAAAAGAGTTTTATTTATCATCTCCACTCATTCTGTCCTTTGCACTCCAGTGCAAAGAGCAACCAAAGAAACCAAAAACAACTACACAAAAGATAATATGGATTCTCGTTCCCTTCTTCCTTTCCTCCTTCCTTCCTTCCCTCCTTCCCTTGAAACAACAAAAAACTTTGAGGAATGAAGCAAAGATATTAGGATGAAGTGTAATAGCATTCATTAAAAGCTTACAAAGAATGAACCTCTGTTTTATAGCACAAGTTTTTTGTTAATTGAAAATGACAAAGAAGCAGCACGGGGCATCCTCATCAGAAGATGATGACAACCCACTGATATAATGTGGGCATGGAAAACTCAGGTGTCAAGATAATGCAAATAGTGATAAAACATGTTATAAAGTTGAAGGTGAATACTTTTTGAGGTTGTGTATTACCCAAAATCAGGGTTCAGTCAGTTCTTGTAGGTATCAAAAAAGGTGAGTTAATCTCCTTTGTTTGCTTTCAAAGCCTGTACACTTTTGTGATATCATATTCAAAGAAGATAACTCGGATTAGGACAGATTTAAAAAAAAAAAAAAGCTTTTAAATTGAACATATCACTGAACATCCTACTTCATAAATACAATGTGGTAAATGCTTGCCTGCAAGCAGTCAAGTCACTCTGTCTTACTAAATTAGAACTCATCAGGTGAGTTATATGGTACATTAAGACAATACATCTTAGGAAAAGCTGAATGCTCAGCATGGCAAAGCAAAGCTTTTCTTGAGTCTCATGATGAAGATGAGTCTGGTGGTGGATGAATTCTGGTTTTAGATTCCATTTTGTAATGACAATTGATCAAGATTTTGGGTGAAATAGCAGCTTTTTGTGTTTGTAAGAGTGAGTTCTTAGGATTAGTTTAGCAAAATTGAGTAATGGAACAACATTTGAAAGTGAAAACCAAAAAAAACCCTATTGCTTCCAGACTTAAATTTTATATATGTATATATGAAATATATATTATATTACATATATTTTATATATGTATATATAAAATATATATTATATTTTATATATATATTATGTGTATATTTTAAATTTAAATTATATTCATATATGCAGGTATATTTTTTTTTATATATCTCATTTAAACCTTAAAGCAGTAAGTACTTAGCATATAGTGTATATGATATGTAAAGCCTGAATTCTTTGTGATTTTCATGTTTTTTGCACCAGAAACCAGGACACTACTTTTTGGGAACTTTTGAGGAATGTCTCCTTTTATATGGAATGACAGCTGATACTGATATTTTATATGATATTATATGAGTATTCAGCAGCTGGTTAGCAGAAGGTTGTATTCTTTGTAAAACTCAGTTATGAGAGTCACTGTCTTAGAACAGCTGAAGGAATAGCAGCTAATGCTGTGAATGAAAAACCCTGATGCAGCAGGAATATGGGATGGAACAACATTGTCTGTATCATAAATTGTATTAACTCAATTACAACTGCTTCTGAAGCACTTGTGGTTTCCAACACTGCTTGTGGGGCTTTGATTAAAACAAACATTTCATTAATTTTTTCACATTTAAAGAGTCCTGTGTGGGTGTGGGGGGAAAAAAGTACTGGTTGGACACATTCCAGATCCTAAAAAATGCAAGATCTGATGCTCATCATGCTTCTGTCAAGATAATTGTATCTCAATAACATTAATCAAGACTGAAGTCCAAAGTTTTATGCAGGACTGAAATTTCTATCTGTTTTCGTTAGTACCCACACTGACCATGATGTGGTCAGTATTTTAAGAAGAAGCAGTAACAGAGTAGACAGCTAAGATGTTTTATAATCTGTATGTTATGTCTGTTAAATTCTGTATGACACAGAGTAAAAAATGCTTTATATTCAGTACAAGAATTGTCAGTGCTGATGGACTCAGCATTTGCTCAGATCTGAGTCAATATTTAAGTTCTTAAATAAATGAGCCTACTGATCTTCAGAACTGCCAAAAGTGAACCTGACGCAGATTTCTGTTGAGAGCCACAAGGGACCTGAATAGTTGATACTAAAAACTGAGTTGTGAGAACAGTGACTGGTGTTTTTTAAAATGAGAGGTTGATCCAAAATCAGTTTTATTTACATAAACAGGCTTCAGAACTTCAGCCTCAGACTTTTTTTCTGAGTCTTGATAAGTGGGGATGTCTCATGGAGGTGCAAGTTTGAGAGTAGATGGGTAGGATAAATGCTAGTTTTATCTCGGTTGTCCTCTGCAGCCACTCTCTACCTCTCTTGCTGTCTTAGTTCATCAGCTGGAGAAGTGTCAGTAGTGTATCCTTTACTGAGTTTTGGCTTCCTCCCTTGCTCCATTTCTGTTTATATTTTCAGATGGGTCTCCTACCTGCACACCACCTATCACAGTTACACCCATGGTTAAGGGGTGACTCATGCTTTTTGTCCAGCCCTGGAAGAAGTGAGACGATCTGAGAGATCCAGTAGGGAAGGCAAGATGGGAGGGGGACATAGTGGTCTGGGACAGCATTGGTTGCAAGGCCAAGCATCTGGGAGCAGTGCAGGCAGCTTCCTTCTAAGACCTATGTGATCTTGGAGGAGTTAATGTTTGTTTTGCAGTAACTCCACTTTTTAGCAGAGTGACTTCAGATGCAAAGATGAGACCTTGTGAATAAACCCCATAGCAAACTTCCTTTGATAACCTACTAAACTTGCAATATTTTCCTTTTTGAGTATATGTGTTTGCTCTTGTGTATGTTTTCAGAGATTGCAGCCTCTGGAAATTATCAGTAAGTGTAATTAGGCATCACAGTACTGTCACTGTAAACCACAGGCTCACTGATACAATTTTTTCATTACACTTTTGGAAATTAACTTTGGTTCATTTTTATCACTCTGAAAGGGCAGTGGTGGAGAAAATATCTGTGTCCCTTGGCTTTCTCTGGAATCAGTACAGCATCTCACACTCAGCACCTCTGGAGAAGCTTTGTATTAAGTACTTGACTTGAGTATCATTCAGCGCAACGCTGTGGGTACGGTTAGGAAGACAAAGACTGTGCCGTGGCATTGAACCTTTTCAGAAAATGCCAGCAGTGAGGGATAGCATCATAAATGCCCCAGAATTATAACAATCTGAATTAGTCCATTGCTGAGGAAGGTGAGTAAGGTTAACTCACATCTGTAAAAAATTTTGGCTTGTATTGCAGACAAGTCTCACTGTGATTAACCTCTTTCAGAGAGCAAGGAACAAAACTGGAGTCTGCTTGGGTTTTTGGCTTGCTTGTTTGTTTTTTTTCAGAATTATTTTTTTGTTTTCTTATCAGTGATTTCAAATTCCAGCTACTAACCTCTAGTGGTGAATAGCACCTTGTAACAGTTACAGATGAAATGCCAGAACATTGTTCAGGTATTACAGAGCAGGTTGATAACCTTAAACACTTCAGAAAGGAGGATTGTGAGATAATCTTCCTGCTGGCATGTGTAAAGGGGCATTTTCTGATTCAGGGAGACTACTCCCTGCAGATGTGATCCTTTCACTCCAGCTGCAAAAATGCAGCATACTGCTTCCTCGGGGTTCAGTCAACTCTGCTAGTGATGGATGAGGAAGAAGGTGGCCCCATGGGTAGTTTAGAGTGTAATATCTGCTGCAGTGTCCATTATAACAGATGTCTCATAGAACAGTGCTAATTTTATCCAGAGGAGGATCAGAGAAAAGAAAACCTGGGTGTGACCTCCACCTTCCTTTGCAGTTCTAATTAGTCAGTCACTGCTCTATGCCCAAAGTACAAGGGACTTCATAGTCTCTCTACATAGCACCTTATGGAGTAGGGAGTATTGATTGTAGGATATTGTATTTGGCACACAACAGGGGTGCAAAACAAAACTGAAAGACAACCTGAGTATAGGGCAGGTATAAAGCTCAGTGTGATTCATTGTGGTTATTTGAGGGGGTTATGAAATGTCCTATGGCTGCATACAGCACTCTGCATACTCTGCTGAGGGTAAGCAGGTCATCTGTTGCTCTGAAGGGAAATTTTTATGTCTTCAAACTCCCATCCTTTTACTGTGGCATTTCCTGAACACTGTTTGTGTTGCATGCTTCTTTTATTGTCCCCACTTTTCACACTCCTCTGGGATACGTTGTATGTGGAACTAGTTATGACTGCTGTAATCTCTAAAGTCTTTGAGTTTTGCAATAGACTCTGGTATCATTAAAGACATCCTTTTGCTGGCCTCCTGCCATGCTTTTCAAGGAAGCACAAAGGTGAGAAAGGTTAGTACTTCAGTACAGATAATAGCTAAATGTGTCTGAAAGGAATGGAAGGTTTTGTGCCTCTGCACAATGGTTATGTCCTTTCTGCAATAGAGTGGCAGTGCTCTTACATTCTGATATCCCAGGAGCCTGCAGCAGGCAAGCTTCTCTATTTTATTTATAAACCCTTTTTGAATCCAAGATAGCTGAAATCACAGGATTTGCTTCCTGGAGTTTAAATGATTTCCAGTTGCCACACAATCATATTTCTCAGTGTCCTCATTTGCTTGCTGCTTTATCCTTACAGTACAATCTAGACCTTTGTCTGTTTCAGGATTAGTCCTGACACTACCTAACTTTATTTTGTGGTTAAAATTATGATGGTTCCTTCTGTTAAATCAGCCAAAAACCTCAGACCTTGCCAGAATACATATGGCCAGACCATCTTTTTGTAATGTGCATTTCCTGACATATACTTGGATTCCTTGAGTCAGGATAATTAGTGCTTTTTATCAACTGAATCTCCAGTCTGTCTGTTTGGTGGTTCAGAAAAGGGACTAAAAATATTTTATTTTTTTTAATGTTTACAGAACTGATACTTGACTTTGTTTCTATTTGGCTGCATTTTATTATCACATTTTTGACACACAGTTAGCTGTGCCTTTTATAAAGCTTTGAGTATAGGAACAGTATTGAAGTGTTCATTAAAATGTTTGTTTCTAGGGACACATGCTGCCAGCACTTCTCAACTGTTAATCCCTGCATTTCTGTTTTCCTTGGCAAGTCCTAGCCTTCTCTCTTAAATTAAGAATAGATCATGTCTCAAAATGAGGCCAAAGGACACTAAAAATTATTAGTGAGCAGTCCTTGCCCTTTTCAGCTGATGGAAACATCTCTGACATCTGCAGCCACAAAACCTTGACTTCCTAGTGCCTTCAGCTACCAGTCTTTAACTTAGTACTTTTCCCTACTGAACATTTTTTCCACTAGGAAAAAACCATTGTCAAGGTATGAATTTTGGATTAATAAAATACCTCTGTTACCTCCATTGAGAGCTAAATCCTCTACACCAAAGATAAAAAGGTCAGGTCTTTGTGCAGTTCAGGTGAAACTGTATCCCCTACCTAGATCATACTACAGGAGTTAATAATTTTTTGTGAAATTTCATGCTCTCTGTAGGTCTCCTCATCTTACAGCAGCCAGTTTACATATGTGAAGACTAATTCATTTCCCCTTGCCATATTGTCTTTGGCAAAGGGCTAAAAATTAGTTAAAAATAGTCAAGGCTTGCAGGGATCCTATCCTGGACAGGGTAATTGTGTCTATGTTTTCCTCTTGAAGAGATCACACGGAACTAGAAAACTAGTCTGGAATCTCAGCTAGATTTTAGGTGAATATGAACAAGATAAATGAAGAGCTAACTAAACCAGTACTCAGGGCAATGACTAAAGCAAAGATAAGAGTCTGTACATCAGTTAATTGTCCAATTCTTCCTCTTTAGGGTTGCTTTTAGAGGATTTCACACATGAAGTGAATTCTGCATAGCTGTCTGTACATCCTAAAGACAAGTCCTTCCACTGTTTATGGAAGGATGGGCCCTAGGTTTCCTCATTGCCAACAGTCTCCATCTCTGCAGTTGCATGGCACCTTTCTTTTTTCTTCCTGTCTCTGTCCCTGGGAACCTGCTTGCTCTTGGCATGCTCAGTAGTTTCCATGACAGACAAACTCTTGCACTATGTTCAGGGGAATCAACTTGATTCAAAATAGCTGCCGAGACAAGGCTTCCTCCCTGCTATCCTTCACCATGAAGAAAACACAGTACACGACATAGAAAGCGATGAACAAATTAACTGAATGCCATGCACAACAAACCCTGGACCCAGTCTGGAAGATTTGCATAGGTAAAAAAACCCATCAGCTTTACAAGTTGCATTAGGTGAGAGGATGAGACTTACCTTTTTTTAAAGTAGTATCTGTCAGGAGAAATGAAATATGCATCTTTTACCTGCACTGAAGGTTTGTACAGAGGACAGACAAGAAAAAAACCCTTCAAACAGTAAAATAATATGCAATTTTCTTCTGTGTTATTAAAGTAACTTAAAAGCACACCAGTGATAAAATGTATTATCTATCTGTTGCTTATTAGACAGACAATTTGCTTTTGGAGAGATAAAAAGTGCATTCTGTTTGAGGGTGTTTCAAGGCTGCAGTCCTCAATCCGTCTGTGTCATGCTGCAGTGCTCCCAGACTAACCATGTCCTGGCAAAAAAAAAAAAAAAAAAATTAAAAAAAAAAGAAAAAAAAAAAGAAAAAAAAAGATACATCCCTTACTGGTCAGTCATTCACAATAGTTCGTAACTAACAAGATTACTGATGTTTGTTATAAATCCTTAAATTACACCATCCAGCATAAAACAGGTTTCTGTTCTCAAGGAAAATACAGGGTAGATTGTGTAATGCTGTTTTTCTCTCTCTTGTCTAATGTTTGTTATTGATTTCAGTTTGAAAAGAAGCTGTGAATATTTTGAAAATCGTAAATCCTTGTCAAAATTACTATTGACAAAAGGCTTCAGAAAGTGAACAACCACAATTCAGAAGGTACAGACTGCATGGTGTCAAAGGTTTAGAGCAAACTAGATAATGATTTTTTCCAGACCATTGAAGACATTTTTCCTTTCTTTTTGCTAAGTAATAGCTTATTAGCGATGCACGAAAGCACTGAAGCATCGCACAACTAATCATACTGACTGACAAGGCAAAGTATATGCTTGACAACTACCATTCAGTAAATACAATTTAAAGTTAAATTATATGTTTTGAAAAACAGCATTTCCTTCAGGACTTTTTAATGCATTAAACCTTCTGTCACAGAATATCACTGATGCCAAGAATTTACTAGGTATGAAAAATGATGAAGCATTTATGTGGATGGAGAGAACATCCATGCTCATATTAGGCTGGACAAAGATTATAATTATTTTTCTATTAGGAATGTGGTATTTGATCATCTTGTTAAATCAGTGAGGATGGATCAGGACTGTGAACTCTTGTTCAGAAAATAAACCAGTAATGAATTTTATGGAATAGAGGAAAAAAAAAACCCAGCTGTTCTGCAGCTATTTACTGTAGGTTTTCTTGCAACTTCCTGTCAAGCCCGTAGCATTCACCAGATTTAAGGGAAAGGTGATGCATTACTTGCAAATAATTTCAGCAAGCACGAAGTCATAAGTATTGCACCTTGACTTTCATCCCTCTCTTGACAGGTTCTATTATTAAGATTTGTAATTTTCTTTTCCTCTTCTGTTCCTGTCCTCCAATTTTCCTTCATTAATTTATCTTAGCAATATCTGTTAAACTATGTTGAAATATATTCAGGTTTTTCTTGCCTGTATTATGTGAAATTGTCACTCTTTGTATTCTTTGTTTTATCATTTGCTCAAATACTGTGGGTTTCTTTCAAATTCTAAGTCTACATCCTGCTATTGCTTATTTTTTCATGTCTAAAAACTTCTACTGATTTCATATTTTGAGATCTTAGACTAGTTCCCCTTTTTCTCAGAAAACTCATATGGTTTTGGGGTTTTATTTTTTGTCACTGCTCTAGGCAAAGATTTGATTCAAACACTAGTTTTGAAAGGATTTAGCAGAGGAGAAATGAAACTGAGCATCCTTAATTTTTCCTAAGTCTAATGATATATCATCTTCTTTCCTCATTGTTATTCTCATAGGGCATCCTTTCATTGACAGTGGTAATAGCAGTTGTTAGTACACAATGTTTCTGTAAGCTTATTATGGTTAATAAGCTGCAGTTTTATGGTTAAGATATTGAGTGTCTGTATAGCTCCTGTGGGTTATTCGAGATTCTTCTTTCACGCAGACAAAGAATGGAGGACGCCTGTCTGTTTTCCTGGTAGAGAAATTTTCTTCTTCTTTTATCTTTCTCCGAACCTGTACAAAATTTTCATTTGAGGGGTGAGTTTTGTCTACTGTACTTGCTCTTAGAAACTGCAGTAATGCCAGGTCAAGGTGCCCCAAAACAGTGAGCTGGAATACTGGGATTTGGTAAAATAGAAGAGAATCCCAACTGACCCAAGTATCTTGTATTGGCTTCTCAGTTTGTCTTTCCTGGCTCTGTCATTCTGTCTTGATTTCACTACAAGACTGAAGAGGAACACAAACTTGATATACAAGTAATTGCTGAATCAGGAGATGTTTCAGATGGCCAAAATACGATGGGATTTTTGATAATGCAGTCACTACTGGCTATTAAAAAGTGTGTGTGAATCGGGACACACTTTTGTGTCTTTCTCTTCAGGAAATCCTTGTGCTACTGTAAGTTTTTACCATGAGAAGTACGGCTCTTTACTCTGTCTGCTTCATTTCTGTCTCAGCAACTAGTCACACTCAAAAGCAGGAGTCTGGATGCATGAGTCCTTGGAATAACAGTTGTTTGAGCAGATTTGGAAGCTTTTGTGCTGACCTTCTTTCTGGTCTTTTTCCTTAATCAATGCTTGTCCTCCTCCCTTCCTGGTTATTATTTTTCAGAATTGAGACAAAATAACTATTCTAAGTGTGGGATAAGAACCACTAAGAGAGATGTGTTTTTACTGAATAGAAATTTTGGGGTTTGTGTCAGTAATCAAGTGACTGTGAATTACAAGACTCTGGCAATTAGGTTGGAGGGTATAGTCTATATTTGCTTTCATTAAAGAACATTCAGATGCTTTTGTATATCTAAAGATATATGTTACTTCAGGCTGCTCAGACAGCTCCTGATTCTGCTAGGGAAAAAAAAATTGTCTTGCAAAAATGGCTGTATTCCCCCTTTTGCAAAAACTTTTCTCCTTCCATTCTTAGGCCAGTGTAATTTTGTACTAACCATCTTCTAGTTTTAGACTATTTTGACATATGTGGAATTACGCAATTTCATTTGGTACCACACATCAAGTAATCAGAGAGTGTTTTCAGAAGGCTAAGGAGTTGCAGTTGTAGAAAAATTGTACGTGACTACCAAAAAAGTATCCCCTATACTGTTCACAGACTACCTAATCATTAAAACACTGAAATTTATGATACTGATACATAAGAGGCTGGGAGTCACAAAGGGTGAGACAGGTGACCCATAGACACATTTGATGCCTTAAGTTTTAGCTTTCATATTTTTCCTAGGTGTGTAGTTTTGAACTTCATATTAAGTGTTAGTGAGCTCTCTTCACAGAGTAAGTAGACAAAAAATTCCTTTTCTAACTTGATACCAAGGACAATTGTTACAGTTGTCCAAAATTTACAGGCCCAAAAGCATAAACAACGGTGGACTGAAGAGAGAAAACAAGAGGGATGAGACTTCATGACCTGGAGATGTGATTGGACAATTAATTGACCCTGATATGCAGATGGACCAAAACTTATAAATGTGAGACCTTGGGACATTTTGTGACCAGTTTTAGGTCCATCTTGGGAGTAGGCCTGGGCAGGCTCTTGTACTGCCCAAGGTGTATCCTTTAAGGCCTTTTAATAAATACCTACTTTATTCTTAACTCTGTCTAGCCTCTGTTCTTGGTCAGCCTTCTCAATTTTCATATTCAGTTCTCATATTGATAATATGATCTTTAAGAATGCACCCACTCAATTATATTCAATACTTAGAGAACACAATATCACCTTCTAAACTTGGACACCAAATGAATAGAAAATTAAGTATAATCTGGGAAAAAGAAATTTTCAAAATAATGCAAAGGAGTTGCCAGAGAGATTTTATCAACTAAACTGCATGTTGCATGATGATATGATTGAAAGATAACAAAATACTGAATGCTTGTGGAAAACAGTTTAAAATGATGGTTTGGCCAACCAACTCTATCCAATTGTCTATTCAACATGAAATACTGAACCAATAATTTTTGTGATTCAATATGCACTTATAGGCCCATGTTTCCAGCAGCATGTAATTATTTTTGTTTTATGAGAAGACTGGTTGACCAAATGAAGTGACCCTCTGAAGAAGTATCAAATATATCTGTTAGAAGCTCCCCTGAAACTTATGTTTCTCTGTGAAGACTACCACTCAAAAAACCCTGATCATGCAGCAGCATCAGAGGTAGTTTGACTTTAAATTAGGTATTAAAATTGAGGTTTTTACTTCCAGCTTGATTAAATCATTATTGTGTTGGTTTATAGCAAGACAGTTGTCCTATTTATACATCTTAAGAAAATTCCCATGACTGAAGAGAGTTTGACTGTATAAGGGCATTGGACAAGGTGACCATTAAAGATTCTTTCAGATCCGAACTATTCTACGATTCTATGATATCCCGATGTCAGTGGGTGCAGTTGCTGACACATGTGGAGCACACTGCAAAGACTGCATGTTCCACAAAGTTATGGCACAAGGAATTTTTCTTGCCCAGTTTGATTCCAGCTTGATGTGGTGTCCTCAAAGTAAAGCATCCTACGAAACATAATGTGTGGATTTAGGGTTGATCCTTGGGCTGTGTTGTGCTGTGTGTCATGGGAGTATCAGATTAGGAGGATAAGACATAGTATGATTTTAACAACATCTCCAATGTTTTGTTAAAATGCAGATCAAAGGGAGCCTGAAATAAAGGAACTGAATGAGCAGAAAGTCATTAGTGATTTTTATGGAGCCGTGTCAAGTTACAATTGTACAAAGTGTGAATGAAAAGGAGTCCTGGGGTTATGGGCAGAGAGTGAATTAGCACATGGAGCAGAGTTTTTCTTTAAACCATTGGATAATTTTCATAGTGCTCAAGATGATGAATTGAGCAAAGAGCAGTCTCTCACCTATGTTGTATCTGTTTGGCATTCAGTAAACTGGACAATATCTCCTTAAGACAGATGAAAGAAAAATTATTGGGAATTTTGGCTCCCTCAATTTCCATGCACACTGATCTGCTGAGGTCAGGATATGCACTGGAGAAGACCCAGCCAAAACTGTGCTTGCAGTATCTCATACAGTAAATATCTTAAAGCAAGTTAGTCTTGCTGCTGCAGAACATGGGGTATTTAAGTAATTTACTTGAGGATACACTTATGTTTTGCATTAGGGAAAGAAGTGCTATTTTTCTCTTAATCAGTCAAACTGGTGGAGCATTTTCTAGAGAAAGGCTGATTTTTAAAAGGTGACTACCAGTTAGTCTTGTGGTTCATTTGACAAGGCAGTCAATTACAGACAGATTTCTGTCTCTGCAGTACTAAACATCATCTTCCAAAAGAAGGACGTTTACATGTAACTCAGGTCTTTTTTTCCTTGGTTTCATGCTTCTTTAGACTAATTTGACTAATTTCTGCAGTGTAACAGGTTAAACTCACTGACAGGAATAATCTAAAAATTTTCAGTGTGGTCTTCATCTCAGTGCTTTCACAGAAAACTGCAATTTTCTTCTCAAAACCTTGGTTCTACAGCATCTGACCCCCTCCCCCTCCCTCTTTAGGCACAGTTTTAGTAAGATTTGATAGATTTCACTGAAGGTAAAAAGATGCCAATGGCTAGCTCCAATAATAAAACAAAGCTTTCTATGAGTGTATCTAAGTGAACTTAGATCTAAGTCAAGGTTATATTTAATGAAAGGTCATCATTGCTTGTGGGTTTTTTCTGAGGACTGAAAGGGAAAAAAATCAGTTTTCATGATGACCTGAAGAATAAAGAGGCAGTCTCAAGTGATCTGTGACAGCAGAATGACGAAGTACTCAGGAGAAAGTCAATGTCAGTACTGATCTTGGAACCAGAAAGGTAACGCTTGAAGTTGAAATCTTGTATAAGAAGACAAAACTAAACTCATCTAAAGCTATCAGGACTGAGCCCTAAGGATTTCCATGATGTTTTGTTAACATCTGTGGGTAACAACAGAATACAACATATCTTGTGGGGATTTTTAATCCAGCTTTATGAATTTCAGCTTTTTTTTTTTTCAGATGTGAAAAATAATAATAGTTAAAAAAAAAAGGACCCATTATCCTTTGTAAGTAACAATGTATGAGAGATCCAGTTTAGGGTGACTAATAGGTTCCTGCTGCTCAGTTTGTATGTATGTGTGTCTTTCTGTGTGTATGTTTCTCTTGGAAAACTATGAGAAAATATTAATGTAATCTTGAGTGCAATTGCTCAGTTTAAGCCCCAGGTAAGCATTTAATTACATCTTTTTTAATATATATTTATGGGATGAAAAGGTAAGAGATGAAAAACAAAGAGTAGGAGAAAATATCCTACTTTATTAGAAAGAAGAATTTTTTCCTTTTTGTTTTTAATTCATATACCACCTCTCAGTTCTGTAGTAATTGTTTTTCCTTGCAATTTTTACTGCATTTTCATGTGCAAACACTTTCACTGATGGCCTAAAAACTATTAGGAATTTAAAGTGTTGGGTTTGTTTTGTGTACAGCACAGGGATCAGCAAAATCAAACTCTTTGAAGCAAACAGACACGGCTGACATGTTCAAACAGACCCTGTCTTATGGTGCCTCGTGAATCTGTGTACTGATGTGGTGTGGTTTTTGTTGAGGATTCAGTTCTGTGTGAATACATGAAAACAATTCTTGTTGCTGTTGGGGAGAAATGATGATGTTTTGGAAGTAGACCTAACAGGACTGATTTTAAATTTGGCTTTGCAACAGGCAGGATATATAACTTCATTATCATCACAGTGTCAAAGTTTCAAGGCAGCGATCTGGTGAATCTACATGTTTGATCACTTCTGATGCTTGAGAGACTGTTATAGGTAGAGTAGATACATGGGCAGGTTCAAGACCTTCCTCATAGTCCTTGATATTCTTTACTTACTCTCAAGAAATAAAGCTGACTGTTTATCCTTGAGCATGACTGGAGAAATGGAGCTTGCCTTGTAGGAAGGTCAGTGGCAGACGGGAACCATGGAATATTGTACCATTGCCTCAGGGCAGACACAGAATAAGGACAATTTAAAAAGCCTCCCATCACCTTGGTATCAAAAGACCTTTTGGTTAGTAGGAAAATCTGCCCTGTCCTGTTTAAAGTTTTTGAATATGAATTAGTTGAAAGTCAGATATAAATTAAGAAAATGTTACAAACAATTGTTAAATGTCTTGTGAGTATTTTTTTGATTAATTTTGGTTGAATAAATATTGGTTAGATGCTTATTCAAGAATCACATTGGATTAATTTGTATAAACATGTAATCTGAATAAATCATTACCCTTGTCTGACTCAAGTATCAATTGCTCCAGTCCTCATCTGTGTCTTCTTTAATTTCACTAAAAAACTAACTTTATTTTTAATATATGGTAGGGCACACTTTCTTAATGGTCATACTAACCATTTGCTAGCTTTATCTAGAGTAATCTCTGTCAATCCACCTTTTCTTTCTCAATCAGGACATGCCATGGTAATGTTTATTGCTACACCTATAACCTTTCTTATTGATATATTTTTCAATGCTTGCCTAACTATACACTATAGTGTATATAGAACTGTATATTCAGAAAAAAAGGAATTATGAAAACCTGATATTAATTGCAGTTATACAGCCAATTCGTAACAGCTTTTGTTGTGAATAAACTTCTATATACAAGATATTTAATTTCAGTGTTTTGAAGGAAAACCTTAATAGTTTCCTAAGTACCCACAATGAAAAGAAAATAATCTTACAATAAAACAGAGTATTTTGATTAACTTATTTATTTTCCTTTCTCATTCCTTTTTTGCACTGCTCAAATTCCACACAAAACTTGTTTCAGTCCGCTCAAGCCACTCTTCTCTCTGCTGTTCAACAGCCAAACTGAAACATCCTCTATTCCCTCAACTCTGCCTGTTTGCAAATTCCAGCTTTTTATGTCAGCTTTACTCCATCAGTTCATACATTTGAGGGCCAACAGAGATCACTAGATCACTTAGACTGAGCTAAATATAACCCCAGCAATTGTACCAGCAGTACAATTTCACCTAGTTAAGCTCTGTAGTAAGCCAGATAACGTGTAATGGGCTCAAGCTTGTCCCAGAACATCTGTCAGTCTTGATTTGAGGATTTCAGCAACAGGGGAAATATCATCATTTTACTTGATGACTCTGATAGTTAATCACCGATGCAATTAAAAAATTGCCTCCTTATAAGTTTGAATATGTCTAGCTGCAAGCTCCAGACATTGATTCTTGTTATGCCTTTCTCCACTAGATTTAGTAGCCCTTTGGTGTCCAACATTTCTCTCTGTTCTGCATAAAGGGTGCAGTTTTAGGTTAGTCCATGCCAGAATAATACAGTAAGCCTCAAAAGATGTCACATTTGAGAACAGTTAGCCACTGATGTTTGGATGCTCTCTTTATTCTTTAGGTTCTACAAAATTTACTCATAAAAGAAAACTTGGCTGTAGTATTTGGCATCTAGTCAGAAACACCATTGCTGAGAACATAATTTTATATGTTTTTAACCTTGCTTTCTAAGGAAAATGGGCTTTTTAAATCATACTATTTCTGTCCCTTTATCTTTTCCTCTCATTTCCCAGAGAACTTGGGAGCTGACTGAATAATTCCAGCCATATATCATCATATATGTTGATAGGTTCAGTAGAGATCGCAAAGCTTTTGTGCTCCTTTAGTTTCTTATAGAAGGCAGAAGGAGGAGAGAGCTCCCTCCAGTTTGTTTCTGTCCACTCTTTTGTCACTGAGCAGGGAAATAGCTGCTGCAGGCTGTTAAACTTGGGCTGATGCCTTCAGGATCTGAGTGTTTCTGTTTTAGATGTGACCAGGAGCAGGATGCCTTCACCAGCCGGGTGCTGCAGGACCAGTTTAATTGGTGATGAGGAGAAAAGATGGTTAGGGCATGGTGGGAGGAGATACTGCAGGAGACAGCAATCACAAGGGTAAATGCTGGAACTCCTGAACTGGAGCAGGTTGGAAGGGATTTGAGGGTCATAGGAGGTTCCCTGGAGGAATGCATTTTTCTTTAGTTTCTGACTCAGATTGTCACAACAAAATATATCTGTGAAAAGTCAGTGTGCTGGCTCTGAATGTGTCAGCAAACCCTACAATACATTTATCATGATCACAACAAAGTGTCTTTTCATTATATTCTGCAGCTTCTTATTCTAAAAGGAGTTTCAGGTTATTTATATGTGTAGTTTATAGCCATAAGATAAATTTTTGATGTCCACTTGGTATGCAGCATGGTTGGAATGCATTTTTTAAAACTATTTTCACAGCTTTAATCCTGTCTTTGTGGCAGAAAAAAATATAATTTTCCTTGTGCTGTCATCTTTGCAAACTATTTTTTAGGTCCAAGACATAACTTTGCAAATCAAAAAATCAGGTTTCTTGCTGTCTTATTTTTCACCTTTTCAGTATATTTTCTCTTCTGTCAGGCTTATTTTACAGGTTTCCTTCACAACTAAAACATGTGAAAGGAAAATAACCCTTCAGGACTCATTAATAAAAACAATATGGCGGGGGTGAAAATGTATTTTAATTTAATTAACTATGTCATTTACTGGTTGGAATTGTCACAGCTTCTTATTAAGAGTTTTCAGTAAAGGGTTAGCCCAAAAGTTATGTTAGGGTACAAATAGCTGACTCCTGAGTTCTTGACAGAAACTTATAATGACCTAATTTTACTTCCAATCCAAAGCACTTTTCTTTCCAAAGCCATCTCAACTGCATACATCTCATGCTGAAAAAATGGCTGAAGACTTTAAAACTAAAAAAAATTTCTTTACTGAGGAACCCCCCCTTCTGTGGGAAGAGCACACTTCACAGCATTATCTGGTGTGTGTAAGAGAAAGCTAAGTAAGTATGGGAACTGAGACCTGGACTCCTGGCAGAATTCCTCCATTGACTTCAAGAGCAAATCTCACACTTCAGAGTAGTATTCTTGGGGATTCTGAAAAGAGATCATTTCTCAAGTAGGTTTTGGGTTTTCTCTTTCTTTTTCATTCTTTAGGACCCTCATCATTCATGTCACATGTTGTTCTTCAGTTCATCCCTCAGAAAAACAGTGAACCTTTTAAAACTATTTTTCAAAAGACTATGAAATAAATTTCAAAGGAAAATTCAGATTTGAAACTCAACTGTTAAAAATAACACATTTCTTAATTGCCAAAACCTGTAGACCATTCCTACAATTTTTATGGGAACCTGAGTAGGAAAAGCAACTCGCTATCCTTAATATCATGTGTGTCCTTATTCATATGTTTTTGAGACCTCAGAACACTAAGATATACAGAAGGTCAGGTGAGAAGCATTTTAAACTGTCTTCTACTCCTCTTAATTGCATTAACTTCACCCCTAGCTGCATCAAACTCTGGCCATTACAGACCAATCTAAATATTTTTTTTTAAATAATCAATAGAAACATTTCTCTTAACTTCATTGGTGCTTGGTCTAGTCCCTAATTCAAGTACCTCCCAATTACAGACTTTCATTGCCACTGCTAATATGAAATAATGTGTCCCATGTTAATCTTCATTTCCCAGTTTTCTCAGCCCTTGCAATGAAGAACAAACGGACTAAACTTCATTATTGCGTTTCTGAAGCAGTCTCTTTTCAAACTGAGAGCAGTCAAACAATTACACAGTTTTAAATAATACTAAAATTGACCCTTTATTTTTGCAAACCACTCTGTCATCTTTTTGTGGTGTGTTTAGCTTAGTCAGTATCTGGATTTCCTAATTCACGCTTCTTAGATCGTTAAAATTTACATTAAACCTCTTTGCATCAGTTGCCTCTGATTGCAGCCAAAGGACTACTGAGGGATAATGGAGCATGGCAGAGCCAGACTATATGATGGCTGATGAAGGAGCTTAGTTTAAAAAGGACATAAAACCTCCAATGAAACAAAGAAGAATTAAAATGTGACAGTGGATGAAGTAATATCATTAAGAAGAAAATGAAAGATCAATGAGGAAGACAGTGCTAATATTGATAACAGCAAAAACGGTGCTGCAATCCAATTAGTGCCTAATGAAAGATGGGACAGAGAGTGGTCAGTTAAACACACCAGTATATAAAGCATTTATCAAGTGGTTGCAAGATTATAGGCAACCAAATAGAACAATTAACAGGAGGTGTGGACAAGGTGAAATTCAGTACAGGGTAGACTTAGAGAAACGGACCTGGAAAGCAATGATTGAAACAGAACTATGAATTGTGTGCTGCTCATGAAGAATGAAATAGTGGATTACCTATCCTCTTCTATTATCTTTAATTGGCAGTAGAAAACTGGGAGCATTTCCACAGTTAAAACAGAACTCCTCTAAAAAGGCATAACTGGGGAAAGAATTAAGACTTCTCTTGCAGTAGCGAATGATTGGATCCTGCTGTTGAATGCCACAATCAGACCTGGCTAATTTTTCTGCAGAGACAAATGCTGTTGGAAATCCTGTCCTTATAAGAAACATTAACTTCCGAAACAGTTGTCAGACAATACACATTATTCCTAATATTAAGGTCTTCTGATTCTAACAATATTTTTCTTTTTTTCTTTAATGGGGTCATAATGTAAGAACAAGTAACCCTGTCTTGGGCCTGCTTTAGTTAACTGATTCATCTATAATCTAACTATAAGCAAAAAGATTTGGATCAACCTTCTGCACTTTGATTGTTTAATTTTGGTGAAAATATAAACAGGAGGACTAGTTCTGTCCAGATTTAAATTTCCAGAGGGAATTTAAAAAAAAAAAAAGTATGAAAGGACTCAGCATTTGACTGCACAAGAGGTCCAGGGTTTCCCAAAGTCAAGGGTATTTATACTACTAAGTAACTTTATCTCAGTCAAAGGAAGAGTTTTCAGGGGAGAGCTCCGGAGGAATAAGGGAGGATATTAAAAATAATTGAAGCATATTTTGAGAATAAGAAAGTCTATGCACTATGACAGAAGACTGCCAAGTTGTCAATGAACATGGAGATAAGATGAAATCACCAGAAGATGATTCAGAGAAAGGGAGGAAGGGCAGAGGAAGGGAAGAAGCGAAGGGAGGATACAGATTGTAATGAGGAAACATGGGTAAGTTTGTTGAAGTGTCAATATGGCTCATACAAAACACTTCACAAATCTGTCAGTTGCTTGAATTAATCATGGGCAATGTGATCAAGCGGAATCTGGGTGACATCTGTTCTCCGAGAAGTGGCCCAAAAAGATTCTCAAAGAAAAGTCAGTGCTACTGGGATTATAGAGATGATCACTACATAGATAAGCAGCCTGTTAAAAATTAACAACTGGAATTGATGGACAGCTTTCTCAGTGCAGTAAAATGTACAGATGCACAAAGTTATCTGGGGTATGAAAAATGACAACTATTGCATAGTGACAGAAAGGCATTGTGATACTGACGGACTGAAGCAAAATGACAGGTGGAACTCAGCACAGATATATTCAAGATATGGAGAGAAAAAAATCATGCCTTTTAAACAGGTAGTTCTTGTACCTGTTCTGTCTGTCATCATTCCAGAACGAGATCATAGAATTACAGCTGATGCTCTTGTTAAAGGTTCTACAGAAGCAACCTAATTCAGCAGATGTGCAGGTCTGGCCAGTAGAAAATTACTGCCACATACAGATATGGGCCTGTGACTTCCAGCCTTCTCTTTCCTCATCTTTGGTCCATTCCCTAAAAAATTTTATGCAAATATTTTACACAGTCCCACAAACCCTTTCTGGAAACTCATCAGAAACTTCACACAAATTCCCTGAAATATTCCCTAACTCTCAAGCCTCTATTCCTTATCAGTTATGATACTCAGGGCAATTTTTCAGGCTGTGCCCAAGCAGTTCCTTTGATGGCCATCAAACAGTGGCCAGAAAGCTCTGCTCTTCATCACTGTCCCCATGATCACCTCTTCCGATTGCAATGTATGAGGAAAAGTATCATATTGCATTTGTTATATACTTCTTTCTTTATATCTCGTGGCAATTATTTTAGGAGGCATGACATTGGAATAGTATGATATTTTCTTGAATATATTATATTATATTATATTATATTATATTATATTATATTATACTATATTACATTATATATTTATACTATTATAGAATATATTATAGAATATATAAAATATTATATATAATTTTATTATATAACATATTATATAATAATATATATTATTAAATTATATAATATGTAATATACACACTGTTATATATTATGTATTTCTATTATGTAATTCTGTGGAAAATGAAGATTCACTTGGCTAAACTGACAGTGAAAAATACTTCTTGTTAGCAGCTTCCAAAGGAATTTATGCATTAAGCTAGCCTCTTAGTAGCCAAGATCAATGTGTAACTGGCATAGATCTTGTCCACAATGGTCTGAACACTTTCATATTCAAGACCAGTGCAATTTTGGGTGTGAAATACTTTATGAGTCACTCACCTAGAACATATATACATTACTGGGGCCTGGAGAAGGCAGAAGAAAATAAATCTATTTATTTTCAAAACCCAAAATCACAGAGTCATAGCACAATTTGGGTTGTAAGGGACTTTTAAAGGCCATCTAGTCTCATCCCCTGGCACTGAATAGTCAATTGAACTAAAAAGTTATGCAAAGACCAGTTGACCAAAGAAGAAGGATTCATGCTGAATTTCTTTATCACACAACCAAGATGAAATCCCAACTTAATCTGTCTTGTGAATCCCTGTTATTTGTGTCTCTATACACAAATACACCACTTTTGATGTGCTGTCCAGTGTATCCTCACACACTCTGTAAACATATTGATTTCCTACATAGAATTGACCATAGAATTTGGCAATTTTACTTGCTTCTTAGGCTTTTCCCGATGTTTGATTAGAATGTAAAACAGTTGTCAACCCAGTGTAAAAAAAAACCAAAAACCTCTTCTAAGTACAGCACTTTTAACATGCTGAATTTTAAATTTCATTTGAAACTTGTGACTTACTGCTAAAATCTCTCTGGCAAACTTCAGTGATACTTAATAGTCTGCCATTTTAATGTAAATTTTTTCAGCAGTCCAGTTCTGAACTGGATTTTCTTTAATTCACTTGTTCTCTAAAATTCAGTAAAAATAAGTGCATTAATGTTAGCAGTGGATGTTGACTTTTGATTTAGAAAGCAAAGCAGATAAACTGTTGTATTTAATGAAGGGTGCCTTTTTTGTGACAATATAAAGTATTTCTTGTATGTAAACTCTTAACTAAAATACTGAATTATTTGCTGACCCCTTATTATAATCAGGTTTTGAGCAATCTGTCACTGAAATGGAACAATATCATCTGAACTTTGATATTGCCCCAAAAAACAGATCTTCCTCATAAATCAGCAATAGATAGGACATCTTTCTGAAATAAAGTTGTTTTCCTATCAGGACTGGTCACTGAACAAAACAGAGTCAACAATAACATGATCAGTTCAACAATGGGTTGAAAGCAGCAAAAGCTGATTGCATGCATTAAGAAACTGGTAATTATAAAGCAGACAGAAAAAAAAAGCAAAAGAAAAAAAAGTCTCACATTGAGCTTTTATATTGTACTACAAGAGGTTTATAGTAATTTTCAGATGTTATTTTTCATCATAAAATATCTCATGCTTAGAGGCTATTTTGCCCTTTTGTTTTACTGATATTGTGTTTAAAAAAATGTATCTTGGAAGCAAAGTGGGATCAAGGCAATAAATGTACATTTGTAGGAAGACAACTGTGGATATATTCAAGTCTACTTTAGTCTCTGCTGCTCCCCGAGATCCTTTTTTGCTTTCATTCAAAGATGTTTCTTTTGTGATATCTGCACTAAATCAACACAAAGCTTGTGCACTGTGCACACTGCAAAGCCCCATGTCTGTGTCCACAGGTGTTCACTGCCTGTAGGATATAGAGGAAAATTGTATCTCTAATTTCACATCTAAAACTGGCAGAAAAACATATGTGAAACAGACTAAGGTATAAAAAAGTATTAAAGACAGTGTTCCTCTCTGGTAACTGGAGAACAAAGTTTCTGGGCACCTAATTGGGGGTCTAGCTGGAGTTTGTTTAAAGTGAGTTAATACCCTGAAATGTCAGTAATCTGGCATCTTGCAGTAGCCATAGGTGGATGACATATCTGGGGGTCAGTCATCTTCCAACTGTAATGTTGAACCACTTGAAAATATACTTAGACCTAAGGAAAAAACCTTTATTCCTAAAAAAAGAATAAATGTGACAACTCCCAACATATGTTACCTAAATGTTGTACCAGACACAATAAAGAAATGTCTCTTGCTCTTTTATTCACAGATTTTTATTTTTTTTTTATTTCAGGAAGAAAGCCAGAGAAATCACAGCAAAACCTAGAATTTTCAGGCAAAAGTTGGTGTTTGTTTTCACATACCTTCAAATCTCAGTGTGAAAAGAACATCTCTGCAGAAACCTTTACATCTTTGGATTGAAGGCAGCTGGGGACATTCCAGACATTCTGAGACTTGAGACTTGCATTAGTGAGAGGACACTCCTTTTTGAATACTAACAGGTTTTTCATGGTAGCTGTCTATGCAACTTATTTAAGACAAGTTGCACTGGAAGGAGGGACCACTGCCCATTTCACATTTTTTTGAATTGGTTCTGTATGACTTTTACTTGATCTGGGATTGGAATTGGGATTGTAATTCTAAAAAAACTACATAAAACTTTATGAGGTAAGGCAAATTAATAGTGTGTTTCATTATTTTCTAATTAAAATTTAATTGTTGTGAGAGCAAGAACATTGCTTAAATGATGGACAGATCTTGGAAGAAAAAGCAGCCCAAAATTACCGCTAGACTGATAATTAAAATGGTTAGTGATAAGGAGGTTTATCATTATTTTGAGAGGTTTTAGTGGATGTAATGAAAATTATCATGGAGCTGTGTCATACTGAAAAATGTGAGGCTTTGACCTCCACAGAATCTGAGCTTGTGTTTTATTTCACAGCAGCTCCTTCTCTTCTCCCACTGTTCCAGTTATATTTGTCAACCCCTTGCTGTGATACCTTTTTCACCTCAAATAAAATACAGGGGTTTTCTGCCTGCATTCAGAATACCCCTTTGCATAACAAACCTGCATGCAGCCCTTCTTGTTCCTTTGCACTACAGTAATAGCTTTTTCTCCTTGTTTTAGCTTATACCTTCATCTTTTGATCTTATCTGTTATGTTTAGGATAGAGTTCATTATTAATAATTCCAGACTGAGAGGCTTTAATAGACTTTTGAAGTTTTTTCAAAATGCTCTCAGAAGTTTAACTTGTGTATTCTTGTGTTATCATTTTTATTATATTCTGGGGAGAGAGGGGGAGAGTTTGATGCCTGTTATATACTTGTGATTATTTCTTATTGAAAAGAAAATTTAAAAACAATCTCTTCAGGAGGGATTACTAAGAACAAGTATAATAATGACTGTTCATTTAATAATAAATATCTTTCATAGTTTTGCCATTTTTTCATGTCCTCATGTAAAAGCTTGACATTAGTACACTTTCAATTCAACATCTTGATTATTTTGGTGTTAATGAAATCTTAATTTTTAGACAAATATCATTAAATATTTCCCTCAAATCTGACTCATATACATCGATTGCCTCTCATTAAAACTGCTGTAATCTGCACCCTAAGAATAAGACAGGTTTATTCCTTTAGACACACTCATATAGAAGACCTTCTGAGGCTAACAGAATGCTCACCTATGTTTTTCTGTTAATTTTTTGATTAGCAAAGCCTATAGGAATTATGCACAACCTGGGTGTGGAAACACAAATATTTAACTAATATTTAAACCAGCAATGACTGTGTATTCTCTACACAAATGTCTTCCTGTCATTCTCTTCTATGAAGCACAGAGGACTGAAGAAAACAAATTATTAGGGCTAGCTCCTGATAATCACCTTATACAGCACTTCCCACTGGCGCTCCTTAGGAAATCACTAATTGAAATCAATGGGGCTTTTGAAGGTGTAAGAAATTAGTCAGGAGGAGCAAGGACTTTTGAGGTTACACTTTAGCTTCTCTGCAATGATACTGTTTCCTGGTAGCACATCTGAATAATTTACTTATAGAAAGGTTTCTTTCTTCTGAAAATGTGAAGTCTATCTGTTTTTCTTCTGATGTCATAGTTATTACCTTTGAGTTCCTGTAGACCTTGTTGATTGAATACATACCTCTTATTCTTAATGGTGGGAGGTTTTTTTTGCTTTAAAAGATAGATTTGCTCTTCAGAAGCTCCCACTCTTTAACTATTTGCAAATCAGCTTTATTCTGATTTTTATCAGCTTTATTCTTATTTTTACTCTGAATTTTCACATTCTTATTTAATTTCTTTCTGCCTCTATCTTTTGCATTAAATTTTGGTATCAAGACAATAGCTATGCTCAGTGTTCATTAGTACAGTAGTTTTTGAATCTATTCCTGTTTACTGATTAAGACTAATATTGGTAAAGAAATTGCTTCATGAAGCACTTGAAATGCACTTTTTCACCTTGAGTAGGAAGTATGTTCTTTATGCAAAGTACTGACCTATTTAATTCTGCCTTGCCTTGTCAGTAACTTCAGCAGCTGTTGTTGGCCTGTCTTCAGAGGCCTTTCTCTATTCAAATTTGGGTTTAGTTCTTCCACTACACACATGGCTCTTGTGTGATTAATATGCAAAAGAACAGGTTTGGTTGCACATCTTGAGTACTGCAGAGTACGAACACGAATATTCTTGACACAGAAGTCAGAGTTGAATCTTTAGTCTGAAAATTGAGAAGGTTTGGAGGCTGAGATCTGAGTCTTTACTCCTGATATCTCTCATGCAGGATCAGGAGGGGAAGACGAATTCTTCTTCATGGAAGAGTCTCAATTTCTTTGGAGAAAGGACTGGAAGGACAGCCATAAACACAACTGCACAACTTAAGCAGTAATTCTGCAGCCATGAAAAACCATGTGGATGGTAAAGCTATGATCTTGCAAAAGGAGGGAAGCAGAGCTTGTGAAAACAGAGTATGTGGATGCCTAAGGCATTATGCTCTTTTCCTGGAGATGAGTGTCCTGTGTCCTGAGAGACGTATGTGCCTTGTCCTAGAGAATAGTGTGCAAGAGCCATAATTTCACTTTAGATATGATGATGAATAGGTACATGATGAAAGAACTGATTTGATAGTGCTTTATTAGCATGCTAATTTGGTCATAAATCATCTGCCAGGTTTTGAACAGCTGTCATAGATGGCAAAAAATGTCTCTAGTTTTGGTATCTTGATACCAAAAATGCTGTGCTAGCTGCAGCCTTCTCATGGCTTTCTTAACCACCTGGGAAAGGCATTAAGAACAGTTTAACCATGGGTTTTTTATATGTATCATAGAGTCATAGAATCATGGAATGATTTGGGTTTGAAGAGACCTCAAAGGTCATCTACTTCCCGCCCCGCTCCCATGGGCAGGGACAATTTTCGCTAGCTGTTATTAAAAAATGAGTTCCATCCCTCTATTCAAAAAAACTATAGAAATTAACAAATTCTTTCAAAAGGAAAATTAATGCAGAAAGAGCACCTTCTGGCCAGGAAAAAACTGGTTTTTTCAGACAGCTCAAAGTCTTTGGCACTCCATGCACTACTCCATGCACTACAGTACCTCAGAAGCATAGGCAATCTCATGACTAAAGATAATGTTTTATCTAAGATATCTACTTAATGAACATTTTAATGAGTATTTATGACAATCATTTCCACATTTGTTCCATTTTTTTCTTGTCCTTACTAGCAAATTCTTTTTCTAAATTATCTCCTTAACTGGTGTATTTTCTAGTTCAAATTCTCTAAAGAAAATCTTTATTCAGATGTTGCTCAGACACCAGCTTATCTGCCTCTGCTTTTGGACTGTGATCTGTCAGCACAAGCACACACTAGAATTGCACCTGATTATTGGAGAACACTTGGTTTTATTGTGATAGTGCCTTTCTAATTGCCCTTATCAGGACAGGGCATAGAGAATTCCCACTCCACTTGTAACCTGAAGATCTTATTATCCTCTCTTCAGTCAAATGTAATTTTGTTTTCACTGCCTTTCTCAGGTCACATAAATGAGGGAGAAAGTTCCCCTTTTCATTATATTTGATGTTTTGCCCTCTGCTTCTTGAAGCAGACCATATGATAAAAAATTAAACTCTCATTAGGCTTGTGGGGAAGATGCTGTAGAGGATAAAGGCTCTTTTTCACCTTCCGATATTTGAAGGAGATTTATAAGAGAGATGGGGACAGGCTTTTTAACAGAACAGTGGTAGGACAAGGGGTAATGTTTTTAAACTGTAGGATGGTAGATTAGGTATAAGAATTTTTTTTGTGATCAGGGTGGTGAAACTCTGGAACATGTTGCTCAGAGAGCTGGTAGATGCCTGTGTTGGTTGTGGCTGGAGTACAATTAAATTTCTACAGAGTGGTTAAAACAGGGCTGTGTTTTGTACTTTTCCTGAACACAGCTTTGATAATATATAGAGGTTTTTTGTTATTGCTGAGAAGGGCTTGCAAGGATGCAGGGCTCTGGTTTCCTGCAGCTACACTGGCAAGGAAGCTGGGGGTTCTTGGGAGACTGGGAAGAGACACAGCTGGGACAGGTGACCCAAACTGACCAAAGGGACATTCCAGACCATGTGGCATCATGCTCAGTACATAAAGTGGGGGAAGGATGAAGAGGGGACATTTGTGCTGATGGCATTTGTCTTCCCAAGACACCATCACAGGTGATGGGGCCCGGCTCTCCTGGGGATGGCTGAGCACCTGTGTCCATGAGGAGCACTGTCCTTGTTTTGCTTCCCTTTGTAGCTTTTGTTTTCTCTATTAAAATGTCTTAATCTCAACCCACAAGTTTTCTCTCTTTTACCTCTCCAACTCTCCCTGTTGTCGCTCTATTGGGAACGGCGAGATGAACGACACAGACTCTCTAGGAGTCAGTCAGGAGAATTTCTCTCGGTTTATTACTTCAGGTCTTTTTTATAGACCAATACGTGGAAAGTATAGAAAAGAAACTCTTATTGGTTAATAAACTAACACATCACTATCATTGGTCAGTGGGGCACGACACCCCCCGACCTTCTCCTGCAAAGAAAACAAGGAACAGACAAACAGCACCTGCAAGGCTGTTTTCTGTCTCTGAGGATTGTTTTAAATCCTCCTCATGAATTCTCAGGCCGCTTTCTCAGGCAAGACTGAGAAAGCTATGTGGCCTGCAATTTCTGCAGTCACTCTGTTTCAGAGTTAGCATCTACACCCTGTTTCTGTGGGTGGGGGAGAGAGCAAGAGACTGCTGGCTGGGGTTAAACCACAGCAATGTTCCATCCCTGGAAACATTCAGAAGAGTCAGATAGGATGGTGCTCTGTGCAACTTGATTTAGCAGATGTCCCTGCTCATTGCAGGGGACTTGGATTAGCTGACCTCTGGAGGTCTCTTACAACACAAACCATTCTGTGATCCTATTACTTCTTTTCTTTAAGCCATGTGAAGGGTGGCATGCCTGCCTCCCTGCCTTACTGCCAGGAACCCCAGCTGCTGGATGTGGCATTGATTCTTCACAAACAGCACGTTAACCTTTTAGGTCAGTGCTGGCAACGTGTTCCAGCTTGGAGGGAGTGTATGGGGAGGCCCTCTGAAAGAGAAAGCAAGCAAAATCTTAACTCAGTGGGAGCATTAAGCATCTCTTGATGGAATTTATCAGTGCTACCAAAAAGAAAGATTGCTTTCCACAGAAATTTTGAAAGGACTGGGGACACTGGGGAGGGGGTACCTTCAGAAGAAAAGTCCTTTGTTCAATTTTCAGCTGTTAGAAACTTCAGCTTATTTAATGTATTTGAAGCAAATGTTTTTCTACAGAACAAAAGTAAATAACATGGGATTAATATGGAGAAAATTAATTTAAATATTTTACTGTTTTTGCTTTAATTGCGGGGGAAAGAAAATATACTTTTGCCTCTTGAGAACTTAGATTTATCCTACTGTATCCAGCCTCCTCTTTTGTGAGGTAGAAATTGGATTCAACAGTAGTAATTGAAAACTATGATGTGAATTTGGAAAGAGTCTGCAATCTTACTTTGAAACTTTTAAATACCAACAATTTAGGAGTCATCAAAAGCTGACAATCAAAATTATTTTTGCTTTATGTAGCCTTTGTTGCACCTCAAACATTTTTATAGATAAAACATAAAAGTATGAATGAACTTGAAAATATTTGAAAAATAATGTGATATCAACTTTCTTTCTAAATGTCATCAGAATGAAGAGGGTGAATTTCTTCTCACATTAGAAATTTTGGAGGAGATAATAAAACAGATTAGGGAATGGTGACCCACTGTTCTGTGTATGGAACACTTCAGAGGTATGCTGTGCATATCACAATCCAGAAAGAGGAATGAAACTTATATGGTTTTGCAGTAAACAGAAATTTAAAAAATGTATAGCAGAACTGGAATATGTCTTCAATCCAGTGAGATAATTTATACATAATTTCATAATGTACATTTTTTAAATTTCTGTATGAAAATCTCAGTCCCAAAAGTAAACATCATCTAACATAACAGCTCAAATAGCTATATGGTTTTTTGTCTTTTATGAGAACTATTAGGGGAAAGATCTGCCCTTCAGAGACAAGTTATGTGTTACTGGAAAAATTTCAAGCAAGAGGGTAAGACCACTTCAGCATGTCAAAAATAAGATGACTGTTTTCAGATCTCTTTTTATAATTTTTTACCTAGTGAAGCCACTGCAGGTAATCCACCTGCTCCTTTCCAGCCCTTTCTCTCCAAGATATCTTTTAGTCAATGATGTACAGCACGAGACATCTTCCAACAGGGTTTCACACACCACATCCTCTCCCTCAAAGCCAGCATCTCCATTGCAGTTCCTGCATTTCCATGCCCAAAAGTTTTCTCCTCTGTACTTTTCCTGACAATCTTTCCTTCCCCACCACTGATGTTCCCTCCTCTCTGCTAGGGCAGCACTCATGCCTGGGAGCTGGTTCATGGGCATTTTTCTTTCTCTGATAAGGACTGTCTGTAGGGTTTAGAGGTGGTGTTATCCAACAAGGCATCGACAGCTGTGGTCAGCCTTGGACAGTGCTGCTTTGTGGTTAGGACACATGGAGCTTACGCTGACCTAGAAGAGCTGTAGGTCTGCTCCAGGTAAGCTGGCAAATGTTCTCTGTTTAGAACTTGCTTTAGAGGGCTGGCTGTGATCTAAGAGACAGAAAAGGGGTAGGAAGTTATTGCCATCCTTCCTTTTTTTGATTAATGCCCACCAACACCTTCCTAAATCAGTTCTTTCCTAGTGATTTAAACCTGTCAAATGTGTGGCTCTTGAAAATTATGGAAGAAAAGAGCAATATCATCAAATTTAGCATGTGGCCTCATAGACTCACGTATTGGATTAAAAAGGTATTTTTCTGTAAACATTGTTTTTTATCTAAATGAACTATTAAATCACTTGAAAACTTAATCAGTCTGATCTTAGCCAGCAATTTATTTTGCTGGTTGATGCCAGAGACAATTAACTAGAACCATATATGCCTTTGTAAATGTCATTGATGGTGGTCCTGCTGAAATGTTTGTTTCAATCTATTACTGGGCCTAGTTTAAAAGGATGTTGATAAAATTATTTGGAATTAATTATTTCAAATGAAATAGAATTGATAATTTTGGGAGAGATGAAATATTATGTACAACAGCATCAAACTTTTCTATAGAGGGTGTTTTTCAAAGTTATGTTTATTATTCAGAAAAATCAAAGACATAAGACAGGATCAAAGTAGTTGTACTTCAGAATGACACAGAAGGAGAGCAGTGGGAAGAGAATCAAATATTCTGACCTACTTCAAGGCCCCTGGGCTCTTTTTATATTTTGGTTGAATGCATTAAAAAAACAATATCACATTTCTAAAATGCAACATATTTTGGGGTAGCTTATATCAGTCTTCATACCTGTTGAGGCTGTGATTTTCTGAAACTATGTATATATGTAGGGCTGTTATAGTCATAGAAACACAGGATAATTTAGGATGTCAGGGGGTCATCTCTCAAGCCTCTTGCTCAAAGCAGGGCTTTGATGTTTTATGAGGTTGCTTTAACATTCAATTTCCACAAGGGAGACTCTTAAAAACAAAAGACAAAATTCTGGCCTGATGGTGCTGAGACATTATCTACTCAGATTTATGTCTGTTGTGAATAAGCATATGGCTATGAGATGGTCATAGAAGTATTTCCTTTTGCGCTGATATCTTTACTTCAAGCAGAATTGCTGATTAAATAATTATTGTTAATGTCAGCCAATATTCAGGGTCCAGTATATAAATGAATACTTACACTGTGATGTCTTGAAAATAATACTGGTGTTACCATTTGCTGACTGTGACACTTGTAGCATTATCCCTATTATAGCTGCATTATCTGTAAGCATACTGTTATTTTTTATATCTCACACAAAAAAAAAATAATTAATATTGTTCTTCAGGGGAAAAAAAAGGGAAAAACGTCTATGTAAATTACACTAAAATCTGCAGAACTAAGAGAGCTTTTCTGTAAGTTTGAACTTCCCTAGGCTTATGGCAAGGATACAATTCCAAGGTTGTTTTAAAGAGCTATGAAGAAAACCGTCCTTCCTTTTTTAAATTTCCCTGTATGATCCCCAAGTCATGCATTATTCTGTTCAAACCCTGTTGATCCTACAGAAATTAGTTTTTCTTTTCAGTCTTGGCTAGAGCTTTTCTGATAGCTGACAAAAAAAATAAAAATATTGAATTGTTTAACGTGAGGACAAAAATAAAATAAATATATTACAATAGCTGCATTTGACAAGATCTTGTTTTCTCTGTGCTAATACACATATAATTCCCTTTCCCAGCTTTTCCAAATACAGCTATCAATATTCTCTTGATCTGACCATAATACTTTTACACCTTGAATCCTTGCATTGATCCCATTGTTTTGTTGCTGACTGTGGGATATTGCTAAGTTCTAGTGAAAGTCTTGTTGATAATTTGAATTTTTCACTTTTATCTCAAGTCCCTAGTCTTTTGTATTTTTTTGTGTGTGGAAAACTTCTTTTTATGCAAGGTGCTGGCCTGGCTGGACCATCTGCTCTTCTGTTTCCCTGGAAAACTAGACATAAAGGGGAGCAGATGAGAGACTCAATCCTTACTTTGGTCTTTCCACTTCTTTTCACAAAGTTCAAGTTCTTTGGCAAGAGGTTTGGGTCTGTAACTTGTCATATTTTAAGATCCATTCAAATTTTAATAAAACAAAAAGAGTGTATACTTGTTTTAGGATTCAAATGGGGCAAAAGTTACTTCAATATTATTTGATTTTAAATATGTTTTTTGGTAAGCCATTTCCTTCTCACTATGGAATATGAAAGTTCTGACAATTCCATTCAGCTATTATGGAAGCAGGACATTTTGTCTGGGGTATTTTGTTTGGTTGGTTGGGTTTTGGCTTTGGTTTTTGTTGGTTTGGGTATTTTTAATGGGGAAAATTCAACCTTGTCAAGTCAAGCATTTTGCACCTTGACTTCTACAAGCAAGAAATATCTAGGCTGGAGATACTCTATATAATTTTTGTATTTTGTTCATTAAAAAATAAACTTCTTCATTTTTAGTCATGCCATTGAATGTTTTAAAGGGTTATCCTGCAGCTTGAGCCATGTCCTTTTTTCTTTTTTAGGGAAAAGGACAAGGTACCAAGGTCCCAACTGGGAAGACAAGGTAATAAGAAAATTGTCTTATATAAATGTTCCTAGAATAGGAGTTGCTTCTTGTTTAACCATGTTTAGTGAAATTTCCAGGGAGTTGTCCCTGCAATATATTCTTGACTCTATTTCTTTGATCAGTCCCTTACCAAAAAAAGCATACCACTATGACATTCAACACTGCAACAAAACCCCCCCAAACTGGGGCATGAACTAATTAAATAAGTCTATTTTCACCTGTTGAAACTGCTGCATTTTCTTTTATTGGCAATCTTCCAAGCTCAGTAATGATTTCTGAATTAGTGTGTAGCAAACATTTGTGACATACAAACTTTCTTCAGCTGTTTACAAATCTGAAATGAATGCAGTCACCAAGAGGCTTGCATCTCCCTAATTAGTTTCTCCAGAATGGCTAATTTGATATCTGAATCCACAGGCTTGACTGTCAGATATGAAACAGTCAAAGTCACTGCATCCTCGAGCAGATGACCATCCAAGTCTCACCCCACTGCTTGAACTGCCAACATTCTATGTCCATGTCACCAGTGCAGTGCAATGCTACTGTTAACAGCATTTTAGCACTTGTTGTGCCTCATACTTCACAGCTGCAGGGATTGAGAGGACTGACAAGCATCAGGAGTTTCATCTCAGTGCTCTCTTCATTCCCCTTTACCATTTCCTATATTTTGAAAACTTCCACAAAAATGACACATAGGTGTCAGTATGCTCCTGCTCCAGGTCAGGAGGTTCTTGAATCGTTCACTCCCTTTTCTGTTTAAGCTATCTCCAATGATCCAGTGATCCTTCCACAACTGGCATTTTTCTGTCCCCCCTCCCCTTGCCTGTACGTACCACTGCAAAAAACTACCTCTCGAGAATCTGCAGGCATCACCAGTCCTCCTTCTGTCCACTTGACATTAAGAACATAGAAAAGTCTAGATCTGAGAGCTGAAACTTGTTTTCAACAGTGTTTATGCAGTCTGTGTCCCAGTTCCCCTTTTCAATTTGCCTGATGTATAAACATTGCCTCTAATTTTGAAATTTATCAGATGGGATGTTGGAACAGACCATTAATACTGTTTGGTTTCAGTTTCTTGACCAAGTGAGCATTATCTGTTCTTCTGATGCTGTGGAGTGAAAGCGTAAAAACAGACTTGATGGGAAAGACACTTTATTTCATGAGGAAGTCTGGGTGGAGAAATTATAACAATGCATTATAGGTCATTCAGATTTTTGGCAGATGCCAAAAACACAGTTCTGGTGCTACAGGCTTTTTACTCCATTTTATGCAACTAAGAGTGAGATCTTGCATCTCTGACATGTTCAGCAGATTTATGAGCAGGTGTGATACTTTTGCCAAAATTCATATTTTATTTAAGTGAGTGGAGCAAAAGCTGACACATTTCTCCTACAAAATTTTTGCATAATTTTGTTTCTATATCTCTCCTTATGTGAAATTAAGTGTTTTGTTGTTGTGTAGGAGTTATATATTTGACATACTTCCATATTGTGTGTTATGCATTTCTGTACAGCATATAACAAAATGCAATGCAATCTACACATCAAAAATATTCTATTAAGACTTGAGGCACTTGTGGGGGACATTAAATGACCCTGGTGTACATAAGCACTGTATTTCTGGCCAAGTGACAATGAAAACACCATGTATTTTATACAGTGACTCATAAGACCTACATAAGTATTTTTTTGATGTGTCCCTATTGTACTTTTTTGTAGTCATGTAAGGAATTTTATGTAATGTAAGGAGCACTGATATAATGCATTGTCAAGTACCCTCTTTTTTTTTTCCTACTCTTGTTGATTTTTTTTTTGTTGTCACTATTAAGAATTCTCATTCCACAAATGGGAAAAATGCATCTACCAGGAATATCAATAATATGTTGTGGGTCAAGGACATTTTATTTAGTACTACAAACCATGGTGTTCACAATTTCTCTGTTCTTCACAATATAATTTTAAAAAGAGAAGTTGCGGGTATTTTTTAACTAGGTTCTTTTTATTTATCATCTAGCACATTTTCCAAGCTTCAAGAAATTTATTTTTTATTAAATAAAAGCAGAGGTTCTTAAAGAATCATGTGACTTCAAAGCAAGGACTTAATATAAAATATTTACTTTTTTCCAAGGCTAACAGTAAACATACAAGAGGCAGAAATATTTATTTTCCCAGTAAAAGGCTTTCTGCTATGTAAAAGGACAAAAAGTTGTCCAAAATGAAAATGTCTTAGTTTACAATCAGATTATTACATCAACAGAAAATCACAGTAGTTGTAAAGAGATCTGGATTATAAGAGTATGATTTGGTACCCTAATGAGGTTTTGTTACCTTTAAAACTACTCCTATAATATCTTCTAATGCCATTATGTCTCATGATAACATGCTAATAGAGTCACAGAATCCCAGAATGGTTTGGGTTGAGAGGGCACCTTAAAGATCACCCAGCTCCAATCCCTGTGCCATGGGCAGGGACACCTGCTAGACCAGGTTCCTCAAAGCCCCATCTAATCTGGCCCTAAACATTTCCAGGGATGGGGCAGCAACAGCTTCTCTGGGCAGTTCCAGTGCCCCCCTGTTCCAATGCCTCACCACCCTCACAGTGAAGAATTTTTTCCCAGTATCTAATCTAAACCCACTCTCTTTCAATTTGAACCCATTCCCCCTTATCCTGTCACTACATGTTCTTGTAAATAGTCTTACCTCCTCTTTCCTGTAAGTTCCCTCCAGGCACTGGTCTCTCAGCTAGGGAAGCACCTAAGAGGTGCTTACTTGTACATACATTCTTGTGTGTATGTAGTTGTACATACTTGTATCTACTTGTACATACACACAAGTCATACTTGTATGCATGACTGTACAAAGACATCAAGGCACTTGCTGAGGCCTCTGACAGAACTCAGTATTCCTGATGGAATATGGGAGAACTTGACAGAAAAATGCATTTACTGAATGAAGCAGAAGTCTAATTTAGTGCAGTACCCAGGGATGGTCTTTTGATTGCTAGCAGTCTGAAGCCCAAGCAGTTGCTGAACTTCATGCATCATGTGGCATTATTATCTTTAAGGGATTTTTTCTTCCATGTATATTTCAAAGATTTTTTGAGCCCATATTAACTAACAGTATCTCCTGCACACATAAGTGTGCACTGTCAGTAAGATCTTGCCAAATAGTAACTATATTTCATATGTTTTATTTCTGGTTGTGAAGATGATAACTAACTGTTCCATATTTCCTGCACCTGTGTCACTCATAATTATTTTATTCTTCTTTATTTTCTCTTTTTCCATGCCAAAGAGTCGCTGTTGAGTGTTTCACTGTTTGTCTCTCTATGATCCCTGCTGCCCTTCCTGGTTTAATTTACAATTTTACTATATGCATTCTAAGATGCATAGACCAGCAATGCATTGAGTAGTCAAGATGGTGTGGGCCTTACACAGTATTAAGATAGTTTTTTACTCATTTCTTCTTCTACATCTTGTTTGCACTCCTTAGTCCTGATCAGCACTGAACTGGCATTTTCATCAAAATACCTCATCCACAAGAGTCCATTCTTGAGCTTCACTAGTTAGTGCAAAACCTGTCTTTAGTCTGCAAAATAAAGATTGTTTCCTCACTGTGCACGTTATTTATGTATACAGACTATGTTACTAGCATAGAAATAGAGTTTATTTTCACTTCCCAGCTTCTTTTTATTAGAGGATACATAAATTTATTTTTTTCCTCATTTTTCCTGTTGTATTCTTCCATTTTCTCTTCCACAAGAGGTTGTTGAGGAAGGAAAAGACAGTGCCATGTGAAACCTTGCAGGTGGCAGGAGGGTGGCATTGTTTCCAGCTGCAGTATTGCCTGAATCTTACAGGCTGGTCTAATACATGCACACCACAACAGAATGCACTCCAGCAACCTACCAAATGTGAGAGGTGTGAAAAAATCGATGTCATTTCCATCCATCAGAAATAACACTTACAAGGATCTCATAAAGCATGCAAAACAGGGAATTACCATTTTTTTATGAAACAATCACTTCTCTTGCTGATCCTCAAGGGAGGGATAGCAAGCACCTCCAGAAAGAGAGGCATAAGAAAACTTCAATGGTATGAGATACTAAAAATCCTAGACTGGAGAGAAATATTAGTCTTAAAGCACATTGTAATCTTCCTCCCTGCTCTTGACAGCCCTTCCATTTACCACTGGTGATAAATACCCTGTCTCTCTTATCTATAGGAGATAATATCTTTCTCACCTTTTCCTGCTATTGTTCTCTGCCAGTGCTACCCCCTGCATAATACAGCTAACATTTCCATTTGGTGGCTGATCTAACATTGTCTAGTTAAAGTGAAAGCAGTTTTTCTCAGCTTATAAGTGACTTTGAAATTTTTGGTTTCAGGGCCTTTGAAACCCAAAGCTTGTCTATTATTTTCTAAATTGACCAGTAAGTTCAGACCTTTTCCCAGGTACCCTTACCACCTTACAGTCTTGAAGACAATCTGTTAATTAGTCTCCTTCCAAATGGGTGATTGCTTTAGAAGGCACTAACCTTCGAATGCCCCATCTCGAGGCTCCCGTTAATATTCAAAGTAAGGAGCACTGATTGCTAAAAAACCCACAAAGGTCATTAAGCAAATCAGTTACTGGTACTAACTAATTGCACTGCATACTGTCAAGGGTACGCGTGGCTGTGGGTGTGTGTGCGCATTTCTTCCTCACGTATTTTTGCAAGTAATTTTAAGGGAAACATCCAAACATTTTTCTTAATTATTTTTGTGTCTTAAAATAACATAGTAATTATTCTGCTTCCTGAAGGATTCTTCTTAGCTATGGCTGAGTTTTACTCACTTAAAGGGGCATTTATTTCTGTATGAACAGGATGCTGGCTGCATGGATACTCCCTGCAGACTGTGTGACAAAGGTTCCCTTATTTTTCAGGGACAATTATTTCTTTTCCTTCTTTTGCTTGATATTTTTGCATCTTAGTGAAACACACTGTTCTAAACAAACTAATCTTATCCCAGCACACCTCTCCCTGCTACTAATACTATAGATTAATTTTAGCATACACTATTAGAAGGTATGCTCAGAGAACTTGTGTTCCTTAGGATCAGTGCCAGAAGGCAGGAAATGGGCCTCTGAGACATGTTTAACTTCACAGAATTTTCAATTTCACCAGCTTTGACGGCCTTTTGTTTACATAATTTCACAAAGAAATCCAGCTTGGAATGACATTTTCTGGCTGGGAATATTGAAATGTTTCTTGTGTAGACTGACATTTTGAAAGCTGAGGAATGGCTCATAAGTACCAGAAGAAATCAGACAGTATAACAAGCTCAGGTAGGAACACTCCAATGCAGTCTGGTGATAAAACAAATCTAATTTTTAACCCACACATCAAACTTCAGGTCACTGTTAGTGCTCCATCTATGACAAAGGTCGTTTTCTCATTCCTTTTCACTCTTCAGACTGGCAGTGCAAAACAAAGCCAAGCACTGCCAAGAGCATAGGAGAAAGGACAGAAAATTGAAAAATGTTCAGATTGTAGCAAGAACACTGAGGTGATAAAAACATGGAAAAATAAAAACTAAAGTTTAAGAGGTCTTGTTATAATTTATCTGGTATTTCTAAGAGATTCTGAAAAAAATACTTCAAAAAATTAAGAAATGCAGATCCTCAACACACACTTTTAGGGAATTTTTAAGCTAAGATAAAGTAAATCTCTATGAAGGAAATAGAGAAATTAGGTCTGAATTAAGGTGCAGATTTACAGAGTGGAAAAGCTTGGCTGAAAAGAACAGTCACACTTTTAGGCAGAAACTGGAAACAACTGAACAGTAGACATAAATAGTCTCCTGTCAAGTAAGAAGATAGTGAGTAATCATGTCCTTTGAAATATCAGAGCAAGAAGGGATATTGTAAAAGGTTTGCTCAGTTATGTGAAAGAAACAGAGGAGCACAGAGTTAGCAACATTGCTGGAAGAAACAGCTTTATTTTTTTGCTATTTGAGATGCTTGAAAACTGTGGAAATGTCACAAGTGTGCAGAGGATGGCAAATCGGGCCACGTTAGCACTTCAGAACTAAACTGTGCTAACTTAAAATTCATTAACAGTCTCCCAAAAATAAATTTCTCAACTTTTAGCAATCATTATCATTCGTTGTTCACGGCACTTGGTCCTCAATAGTCATTAGCTAAATTAGGTGAGAGTTGACAGCACCAGGGGCTTATGTCTTAGAGTTAGCCTTGATGACTAACTTAGTGCTCTTCGCTGGTCCTTGGTGGTCTGAGTTGGTGAAACATATCACTGTGGCAGATGTCTCCCAGTGCTTTGCTGAACCACACATATGCTGGCACAGGTTTTTTCTCTGCAGGCAAGCAAATGTTTGGCTTTTAGTGCAAAACAGCTATCTTGTTGCTAGTTACTCACTGTTGGAAAGAAACAATGGTGATTAGAGGAAGATAAAAGCGTCTTGATCTTGTTAGAGGGAGTATTTAAGAGAGGAAACATTTAAGAAAAGAGTTGGACCTTGAGTCTTGCTCCACAGACTAGAGTTCAACTGAGATTGGCGAATGAGAAGATGACCTAAATGTCACTAGATTGCCTAGCACAAATATTTAGGTAAGCATGTAAAAGAAAGTACATCCAGAATGTTCTACAGAGAAATCACTGATATCCTTTCTATGGGACCAGTAACCTGAAAGTCTCAGGACAACTTCCACTGTTTTACCAAGGGTTGAAGAGAACAGACTACCAGGGTCAGTTGTTCCGTCAGGGAAAAGAATAAATGAAGCATGATATAGGTTTTTTTATTTTCAAAGGTTCATTCTTCTGGTGATAAAGTTAAACGCTTCAGTGACTTTAACTTAGAAGATATAAATTATGCATGTATTGATTGTAAAGTAGCTGATATAAGCAGGTTTTAGACATTTGATTTGGCTGACCCACATCAAGGTATATCTGAAATTGTGCTTGCTGCAAATGCCTGTAATTTCTTTTGATCCCCCCTTTACAGTTTTTGGAGCCCCTCATCTGACATTAGCTTTAACTTCTAGAGTTCCAAAAAATAATTTTTTGCTTGAACAAATGGATTTGCAGAGCAAAAGGATATTTGTGTTTCTTTTTGTTTATTTGCTTGTTTGAACTGCTTTTTTAATATTTTCTTTGTGTTGAAATTTTAGTGGATTAAAATAAGCTCATTTGTACTTCTGTGACATCTAGGAATATTTAGTGGGAGGGTCTGAAGCCCTTGTTTATGCTGAATAGTGCTAAAAGACAATAACTCTAGTTCAAAACTGACAACTAGTGAAAGGGAATTTTGACAACTCACAGAAGTGAGTATCCTCATTATTTGCTTTGGACATTAAAAAATTTGGGGCTTTTTGAGAAGGATTAAGCTGTAGGATTTATCTTGTGAAAATGTTCCTTGTTTTGTTTTCTTGAAGATTTTTGTCTTTTCATTCATTTCATTTTCATTTCCCTAGATGCCTGTTAGCATCATTAACATGAGAAATAGAGAGGCATTCCTCATTTAAAGGTTCTTTTGCAAATTGAGGAACCCTAATCCTTTCTCTGGACATTCCTTTCTACTCATCCCTCCAGTTCCATCATGTGCCTTTGTTTTGATCAGTCTTAAAGTTTTCATGAAGTGTCTGCACCAAGCAGAAACACTGAGGATGAATGAATCTTTCTGCTTCATTCTCCATTCCTTGTCTAATAATTCCTATTAGACAATTTTTTAGTTTTTAGAGTTTTGATCATCATTTAGCTCACATTTTCATGTAACCATCTACAAAGACTCTTAGATCTTCCTCCAAAGTGGTAAAATTTAATTTGCAACCAATTATTCTGTATATTTATTTAGGGATTTTTTCACTTCATTTTTCATCTTTTGTATTTTCAACACTAAATGAATCTGTCATTTCATTGCCAGAACAGAATTATAAGATCATCAAGCAAATCTTATAGACAGTTCAAATTCTTATTTTCCTGAATTATTGTCTTTTGTCAGAAAATTTTCTCATGACATTATTTCATTCTCTTTCTTCATAGTTGTTAAGGATATCTTTAAAAATGTAGGCTGCAGAGCGAATCTCTTGGACATCCTCTTGGTAGCTGCGCACAAAGACAATAATCTGCAATAAATATATGTATAGCATTTGTCATCTATGTTCCTACCAGTGAAAGAACCTCTGAGAGACAATTCCTTTCTTATGCCCTTCTTGAAGAGAATCTGGGGAAGAGCTTTCTTGAAAATAGAAATTGTATGCAGTTGTGTACTCCCTGAAGTAATCTTTTTCATACATTTATGGACTGCACAGAGCTTTAACAGATTTGTGCACTTGACTCCCTGCTCCAAATAATTTGTTGTATCCACCAAAGGCTATAATAATGACCCATGTATATGCTTTCAAATATTCTGTACTTATCCTGTTTTTTCAAACTTCAAGCTCAAAATATCCTGCCAGTCACAGGACACCTCCAAAAGTTCATTTTAAAGTCTGATATGTTTGTCACCTTCCATCCTTTGGCACAGGTTGCATATCACAGTTAGAATTTCAGCAATGTAACACTTCAATTACTTCAGAAACTTTTGAATTACTTCAGAATGCTTATCTAAGCATTTTGCTTCCCCAAGTTTTCTCCTTCTCAAACTTCAGCTTGTGTCTACCCACAAAAGTAAGACATCCCCGCATTTCTGTGAAGCAAATAGTGATACATTTATTTTGGTTTTCAATAGTCTCCCCTCCCCTCCCCTTCCCTCCCCTCCCCTTCCCTCCCCTCCCCTCTTGTAAGCCAACTCATAGTTCTTTAGTAATTTTTTCTTTGTTTGTTTATTATCAGCAGGTATAAAATCACAACATATTTATTTCACATTCAGCTTCACAAAATTGATGTTTCTTTGTGTTTCTTCCACTACTGACATTAATCAGCTTCAATACTGCCTGCAAACATTTTAACCTACTACTTACATTGTCTCAAAGGTAAGAGCCTTGAAATACTCTGCAGTTGGTTGCAGTATTTTCAGATTCTTGTTGATTTTTTATCACATTAAAATTGTGACTGCCAAGAATTTAATTTTAGTAAGCAGCTGCAGGTTCTAATAAACACAGCTGTTAAGAATGGTAATTGCTAGAAATTGGGGGTGAAAAGAAATGTTTTTCATCTATTTAAATATAAAACAAACATGTCAAAAATGTATCAGTGACTTCAAAACCCCACTCCCAATGAATGTGTACATCAGTCACTGAAACGTATAAGGCTGTCTAAATTGTTAAAACCAGAAAGATATGGGAAACTGAACTCTTTCAAACCCTCTGTGTTTTCAGATTTAGAGACCCTGTGTCAAATTGCATTCTCTCTTCAAACAGTAGTCCTCGGTGGTATGAGCTGTTCTGTTTTCGTGGTGTACAGATGAGAGGCAACATCCATGTGACAGCACTTACAAATGCAAACCATGTATTTCAAGTCCACACGGCATTTCCAGAACTTAGGAACATGGGGTCTCAATATTCATTTTTCTTCTTAGACCAACAACATCAGAGAAAAATTTTAATTCACCCCTAAGGGCATGTGTGACTTTCAGTGGAAAAGGATGACTTAGAAACTAATCTGAAGCAAGCCATCGCTTATTTTTTGTCTGCTTTTCATCAAGATCACATTCTGATTGTAAAACTCCGAGCACACATTTGACTTGAAATCCACTCTGGTAAAGATAAGTTAGTGATTTTTTTTTTAAATTGTCTTCATGGTGTATTTTTGTTTCAACTACTGCATTTTCTCCTCCTAATCTCGTATAATCAAACCTCCTCCAAAGTCATGCATTCATTGCTTGAGTCCTGTAAACCAGTAATTTTGTACTTTGTGTTGATATGTTTAAAAGTAATGGTGGTGTTTAATACTTGATTCACAGGGCTTGATTAGTATTTCCCAACTTACATCAAACCTCCTTTGTCTATTTTATATTCAGAATTGACTACGTTACTGACTCAAGCCTCATCTGTAGGCGTTAGCTATTCCAATGGAAACATTGTACTCTGAGAGAGGCCCATTAAAATGAGCATTGTGTTAAATGCTCCAGGTGGCACCAAACTGGCTAAAGAAAGGATGGCAAAGTATATCAAGAAGGCAGAAAAGTGAAATTTTATTAAATCAGTTGATATGAGGCCTTAATTACTTTTATAAAATATTTTTTTCTAATATTGGAACTCTAATTTTAAACTGTTTACAACATAAAGGGGAAATACTATTACACCTTTATAAATTCCCTGTACTGTCTTTTTTGATTTAAAATTGGAGGGGGTGGGAAGTGTTACTTGCGGTGTTTTTCACTAATAATAGCTACTTTTCATTTTTTGTTGAAAATAATTTTTCAGTCTCAGATTGAAAGACATGGGGTTTTTAAATCGAGGTCCTGTGTGTAGATGTTTCTGAGCTACCTAACTTGAATTCACTTCCTTCTGTGATCTTGCTTGGACTAGTGAGGTGCAATCAATAACACAGGTAATGGCACAACAGCAAGAATATAGTCCACCATGAGAGACCAGTCTAAGAATGGTCTGGTCTCTAAGACCAGAGAGAATGAGTTCTTTCAACTTTCTTGGATCACTGCAGCAGGAAAAACTGATGGAACCTAATCTTAATGTACCTTGAAACAAATTATTTTGTTTGCCCAGCAGAGATATCTAGACATGTTTTTGACCAGCCTTGAAGCAACCTTGGAGTGATATTCTTTGATGGACATATTTGGTTATGTCCAGATGTTTTACCCTTGCAGGTGTTTCAATGAGAAATGGAAAACTCTGTGGGGTGCTTTTTGGAATTACCTTTGATGATTCTTTTGCTCTGCACCTTTGATCACTTGACACAAATGCTAACAAAATGCCTTATAGGGAGGCACTAAACTTGCAGGAAGAAGAATGGAATATAACTGCTATTGTTTAATTTATAGCCTTTGCAGGGATTATTTCTTTATGATCAGCTGAATATCAGTATAGCTCATACTCCAGTGAGCTGAGGGGATGCAGAACACTGTAAGCAAATCCCAGGCAGGAGATGGCTGCTCTTCAGAGGTTCCCAGATGGTGTGGGAGGTGATTGGATGAAGCTGAATCCCCAAGGGCTAATACCACCGGACATAAAGGTTCATCATTTCTCATGAGGGTACATCCCATCCTAAGCCTCATGGTGCTTGTGAGAAGCACAGAGGATCCCTTGAACTATTACTCTTTAGGTGCTTCTGTCTTTGGCAAGATGAATAATAGGAAATTTATTATTTTATTTACATACGAAGTCACACTCTGTGAAAGAGGTTTGCACAAGGATTGCCAATCCTATTCTGGGAAGGCCAGGAACTTTATCTGCTTGTTGAGGGAGTTGGTTTTGGACAGGTTCTGTTGGCTGAAAGGTGCTGCAAATGAGTAGGTCATTCTCTTCTCATTGAATCCTGACAGTTTTTTTATTCCTGATACTCATTACTTCCTTACCACTTCTTGCTCCCTTTTCTCTAAAAAACAAACAAAACCAGAAAAAACCCAACCACCCCCCTAAAACAAAACAGAAACCCACAACCAAATGAAACATTGCATTCCTTTATGCTAAAATAGTGAACCTCTGAACAAAATTGTAAATCTGTTAAGTACTTGTCTTTTTCCTATAAACTGACTCTTCCCCATTTCTATTTATTTTTACATTAATAGAAACCTATTGCTGCATTTTAATTTCCAGAATGCTAACAAGGCTCAATGTGCTTTTAGCTTCCAACAGAGTAAGAGGAGAGTTTCTGTTTCCCAAAAACCTTGTACTGGAAATAGAAGATATATATATAGAGAGAGAGAGAGAGAGAATACAATGCACTGTTTGCTGTGTTATCATGTTTAAGTGTCTCTACTGGTTTATGACATTTATTGTAGTGAAAATATTACCTCATTTTAAAATTAATTTTAACACTTCTCATTTTAAAAACATATTCTGTTCTACATAACATCTACATATATTTTTTGCATAAATATATATTTGAAATAATTTGGAGAGGTGCCTGGCCAGTGTCAGGGGAATATATTGTCCATTTTACAGCTGGGGAAGTTGAGAAACGCTGGTTCAAACTCCAGTTGCAGAGCTAAAAGTAGAGAGGACTGGGAGTATACACATAGGTAATAGAGTGCTCTGCATATCAGAAATGAAAGCAAGGCAAAGACCAGTTTGGACCCAGAAAATTTCTTTCTTTGTTAAATGGATATGAAGGTCCTAAAGCCTTTTTCCATATTTGTTTGTGAATATAATAAAGTGATACCCTTTGAAAGTTTTTGTTTTAAAAAGAGATTTGCAAGATTTGTTTCTTACAGCAGGTATTTGAAGATTTATAAATTCACTGTGATCTTAATAGTGTCATAAATATAGAAGCAATAAAATATGCAAATAAATTACTTCTAAACCAATTGAACAAAGTATGACCCATTTCAACTGTGAGTATGGAAATTAAATGGCTTGGGTTATGAAAAGATATATGTAAGTGATTGCTTCTTGCTTTCTGCAAGCTGACATCTTTAACATCTCTCAGCCAATGTAATTTTTCAAGCTAATATTAAGAGAATGAAAGGCATAGCAAACTGACAGCAAGTTTTTGTTTTGTTAGAGTTCATAATTTGTAAGCAATGCTAATAATCCTGCTTGACTTCCATTTAAAAACTGGATTTTTCTGTAACAGATTTAGTGTGACAGTTGAGGAAGGAACCTAGCAGAAATGATAAATGCAAACTGGGCCCAACACACACTCAATTTAAAATGACAGCCAAAAGTGTAAGTGCTTCCTACAGTGCACGTGGATCATAAATCTTTAGTTGTCAAAATAAGCCATGCCCAGCTTGCATGTTTTCTCGTGAGAAGACCTGAGAAGTAACACTATAGACTATAGCTCAGAACAGCTTCTTTCAAGAACAGAAGTATCATAGGTAAGGTTCCTTTGTGGATTTTACAGTTGGGATGGTGTCCATTCTAAAGTAAGGCAGGTCCCCACCATACAACCAAGAAGAGCTACACTGTGCCACCATGATTCAGCCTTTAATTTAATATTTGTCTTGTTTTTCTTTTTTTGTCTCTTTCTTTTATTATAAAGAACAGTGAATCTTTTGAAATCAATCAACAGACATTAAACTAATCTACCAAGAAAACAGCCTGCAAATTTAGCCAGTCCTCTTCATGAAGGAGCTGAAATGGGAATTTTTAGGAGCAGATTCCTAACAACTCTGCGCTTTCTTCATGTACTCTGATCAAGCCTTTTGTGCAAGCTTTGCAGGCTTGGAACAATATGTATAAAAATAATCTCCTGTCTTGCTTTTGGATTCTCGATAGTACACCCAACCTCTGCACACAACTTGTTCTCTCAGCCCTCCCTATCACATGCAATTCCTCTGCATCTCTGACTAACTCAGCTTTTCCTACTGGCAGGGCTGGCTGAAAAGACCCATACACCTACTCTCACACTCCCATCCATACTTAGGCCTGGCAAGAAATGTGAAGTTCTCCAAGAACCATAAGGAGATGCTGAAACTTGCCTGAGAATGAGATTGTTGCCTTATGGCTTCAGTCAGAACATTTTTTGAGGGGGTGTGGATTGCAAAGGAGGGGTGTGAGCAATGTCAAAGCTAGACATAGAAATAAAATGGGAAGTAAAAGTCATGAAATACTAATCAGCAATCCATTCAGCTTCATGAAACGTCAAAAAGCTAAGTGGAGCATGTTGCCTGAGGGAGCCAGAAGAGGATAGTTAATAAAACACTTCCCAGAGCTGCAAGGGTCTGTGTCTGATTCAGATTGTGAAGCCACAGATTCCTTCTTTAAAATACTTACTGTTTATTTTGCTCAATGGCTCTGACAATCCCAAAGGCCTCTTAAAACTAAAGAGCTGGAAGTGAAACTAATTGCTCACTGAAGAGACCCTGTTCATGCTGGGTTGTGACTTACATCCCCAGCAAATAAAACATCCCTCTTCCTGGAATACTCAGTCCCTGCTCAGTGCAGACAAGGGCAGCAGCACTCAGGTGAAGAGTGCCAGCTGTAATTGTGTTCTTGCATAAAGCAAATTTTATATCTGGAGCATATACACCCTTCCAGTGCAAAATGTATTTTCCTGCAAAGCAGAAAGGGATACATGTATTTAAATAGGGAGGGAGAAAAAGTGTGAAGAGACAATTTAGATTTATTTCACTTACAGTACTGCTGAACTCCACTGTTAAGTGTAGAGTTCTGTGAGCTTGTACAAAGTGTCTTAGTCAACTTCCTTTAGCAGAAAAGGCTAAAATCCTAAAGAAGGACTCTAATCTCCTCTCTAAGTATATCTTAATTCCTTCAAATCATGTAATGGCTTTGTGTTTGAAAAAAGATGTGTGCGGCTTATTCCTGAGTTATCAATAGTAGTGATCTTTTTAACAGATGGGAAGTTTTAGCAAGTCCTGAAATAATTACAGGATAAAACCTTCACAATTCTGTGTGAGTGTTTGATTAATTATACAGCTCTGACTAAAATAAAAAACCAAACCAAAATAAAACAAGAAAACTGCTTTGTTTCATTATGAGTTTCAATTGCAAAGAGAAAGAAAATACATTTGCCCAAATTTCAAATCCTAAAACCTGAATTTCTGGTCACTGGGGGAAAACATTATCATATTACTATCTAAATATTTACACGGATGTTTTTCTCCTGCTCCTAAATAAAGGTACACCATGATATATCTAAAAATATATATATATATGTAGCTTTGGCTATTTAAGTTTAGATGCACGTTTCAGAACATTAGTGATATTGTGTAGCAATTTCCTTGAGAGCAAGGATTAGGGTGTTTATGTTCTCACCTTCAATCTCCTACTTCACACTTCGGGTTTGTAGTGAATGCAAACTGCCTCCCTTGTGGATAAGAGAAGTCAATCCCTGGTACTTCTGGCAATTCATACACATGATGGATTCTAAAACTGCTATTAAAAATATCTATGCAAGGCTCCAGGTGATGAAGGCATTGCATGTGCAGAGTTTTCCCAGTTTGTAAACATTATATCTTCAGAGTGACTCAGTTTCTTTAGACACATTGCCCAGTAAAGCTCAACAAACTCAGCTTGATTTGGAGCCAAGATGCGACACTGGCACTTAAGCCACACTTCCACTGATTTAAAAAGGAAATTTGGTTATTGGAATCTAAACTTGCCTTTCCTTTTGTCCTTACCGATAATGGCAACACCATTTTGTTACATATAATTGCAGATATAAATAATATCAATTAGCTCTCTGATTGCTTGACTGTGCCACTCAGTCAGGATAATGTTTCTCTACTAGTATTACTGTCTATAATTAATAATGTGTGATTTCTTGACCACAAAACAATATACTGTTAAGAATTGCCTTCAGTGTATTACTTCTGTATTACTTGCATCGTATCCTTTATCTATATTTTTTTCTCTCCAAATCCTATATTTGTCTTTCAACAGGATCAGGATCATCAGTGAATTAATTTTTCTCTTTCTCAAATGGTATTTAACAGAGAAACACTACAAAATTGAATTTTGAGACTATTTTAAAACATTCACCTATTCTTTCTTATTTTTTTTTGTCTTTTGTATTTCTGCAGATATATTCAGTCTTAAGTTGCTTTGTTCTTTTTGTTAAAATATAGTTTCCAGGGCAAAAAGAACAGATACTAAATTCCTGTACTAAGCTATTAGCTTTCAAGATAAATTAAGTGTTGAATTACTGTAATATGAGAAGAGTAGGATAATTAAATGAGAATAATACATTAATACTTCTATGTTTCTCCTCCAGACCATGTAGAACAATTATGTTTCCTAAATCATAGAGGACCATGGACATACTATTAAAGGAATAATTCTTCTTCATTTTCTTCACCATCTATTTGCAGCTATAATAATTTTTACAGGGTACATAGAGGTCTTTATTACACCTACAGGACTATTTTCATCCCAGGCCATTTGAATTGTAACACAAGTAATGCAAAAAAACTTACTTTCTATAGCTTGATGAGCCTCTGTACTCTTGAGAGACACTTAATAACATTTCTGCTTTTGATTCTGCCTTTTGACATCTCATCCCAATGACATTAAGGTTAAAGCATGTGGATATTGCTATTTAGTATGCATGTTTTCTACATTGAATAGTCTAAGAGAAAGGTTTGGTAAACATTTAACAATTATCTGAAATATTTCTTATATAAGAATAAACAAAAAGAGTGCAAAAATATATGATGGTTTGTAATAGTAACCGCACTGCACAGCCTTAAAGGTCCTACTGTGTTTTTCATGTGTTAAAATAACTGCAAACAAAGAATCTTCCTTAATTCTGCCCTTAAATGATACTAAACAGTCTGAGAGACTGAGATGGGGAACCTGACTGGGCTGCTCCCCGTCTGTAGTAAGAGGAGAGTTACACTTCCTCTTCCATGCTGATCTATAATTGAGGTCCCCAAAGCAGCCTGCGTAGACGATGCTGTTGCCACACTATTTTAAGAGCTACAGAGCTTTAAGAAAATTTTCTTAATTTTAATGTTGTCTGCCAGTGAAGGAGTTGAGCCTTACTGGCTCAATAAATAATGCCATTTCCAACATCAATGAGGTGAGGAAGGCATTTTCTGATAGGAAGGATCTTATGGATTCCTGAGACTCAGCTAGCTTCAGTATCTTAATTAAACCATAACCAGTCTTAAAATGAGTAGGTCAATGCACTAATATCTGTCCAGAGCATGTGAGTGTTGTCACACATAAAAGTACATTTGGATTTTTTGATGGTACCATATTAAGATGAGAGCTAACTTGCTGCAATCAATTAGTGTGAGTGGTCTTCAGCTGATTCACTAACAGATAAACTATGGTAGCACATGCCCAGCTTTAGGAAGGCCCATTTTTACCTGGAGCTAGGGCACGCTAAATGAACACAGTCATGGACTCAGCTGATGGACACAAATAATCCACAAATATTGCCACTGCAACCCGGAAATGTTTAATTCTGTTTGTACCTTATCCTTGATCTCTCTACACCAAAGCATTATTCAGACTGATTCTTTCAGCTCATCTCCAGCTCTAGCTTTTTAATAGCTCTCAGCAGAAGAGAAAAAATTGTGTGATGAGAAGAAATATTTTCTCAGTGGAAGCACATGAAGTAAGAAAGACATCAATCACCACCACTTACTCTTCTTTACCTGGGAGTCATTTCTTCACTTGTACATACTCACAGAGTTGAGTGTTGCTGCAGGCGATGTGCGATGTGAGCCCTGATTGTGATGCTCCACCCACTGACTGTACAGCAACAAACCCAAAGGAAGTCCTTCATCTTGTTCTTTGCTACACTCATGCTATGGCACATTGTCACCCCTTCGTAAACCATGAAAGAGATCTTGGAAGGAGAACAAGGCAGTCTTGAAAGAATCTCTTCCTGCTTTCTTGTATTTCAAAGGATACACAATTTTTCTTCGAAATAAAGAAATGTAACTGCAGGTCTCTCTAATACTTCTTCCCTGCCTCCCTCAGGAGGGGAAGAAGTAGAAACTAAAGCTTTAGGTATTATTTTGACTGCAGTTTAAAACATCTTCAGTGTAATTGGTTCAAACTATCACTGCAAGAAAACACACACATTAGTCAACATTCTAAACTTGAATATACCTAAACTGCCTTAACTTATATAAGTGTGCTACTGCCAGGACCCTGCAGCTCATGCTGATGAGACATTTCTGGGGTCAGGAGCAATAGAGCCAAACCCCCACAATGTATAAAAGAAGGCCTTAGGGAGTGCTGGTGACAAGTGATGCTGCCAACAAGGGCATGCTGTGGCAGCTTGGGCAGCAGTTCAGGTGGAAGGGTGTGCAGGAAGGATGCTGAAGCCCTGCCAGCTCAGCCAGAGAGCAGTGGCATCCACCCCACAGAAAGCCATGGCCTCTCTAAGCTCTGCATGCTCCCTGAATGACACAGCTGCCCAGGGAGAGCTCCAGGGACAACTTGCTGACACTCAGGTGTCAGCTGAAGGGCATGCTTAAGGGATCAGGAGCACAAGAAATTCTCTCTATTCTTCCTGTTGCAGGGAATGATGAGAGAAGAAACAGGAAGAGACAGCAGATCAATACCTGACTTTCAGCTTGGTGTCACTGGCAGAATTTAGGGAGGTTTTTTCGTCTGTGGGTCAGTTTACAGGCCACCAGGGCTGCTGGATCAGATGGGATACACTTATCTCAAAGGTACACTCTAAAGCTGCAGTGCAGTGCCTGAGGCCCCATGTGCTCCAGCCTCATTTCACAATGCTAAGGTGTGTAGAGCAGGGATCATCCATTCCTTTGTGCTTGCACAGCTGCATGGTTGGACTCTGAGGTGCTACAGTGGGCAAGGTTAACAGGTAGACTGTGGCAAGTGTCCTTCTTTCTTGCCTATAAAATATTCCATAATGATAAACCTTGAGGTCATCAGATGATGGAACCAGGAAAAAGATATGCCTCCTCATGATTCTCCTCTCTTTCTGGGATGTCCTGGTGTAGCTGGAGGATATTATAAATTTAGGATCACAATTTTGTAGCATAAGAAAAATAGCTCTCCAAATACTCTTTGGGTAGGTGGAAGTGGAGAAGGGGCATTGATCAATCTATCAAGCTTTTTTGATCCCATGTTAAAACACTACATCTGAAATGAAAAGCCTATGGAGACTATTCCTAACAAATCACAAGTTTAAAGATTTCCTTTATTGTGTTATCAGTATTTAAAGTGTAAATGGATACAGTGTTTTTCAGATCATTTTAAGGTGTGCTGGTCTAATATATATGTTAAATGTACTGTTTAAGATATGTTTTTTGTCCCATATTTAATCCTTTATGTTTCTGTCATAGCCATGTGATTTGGTTTACTGTGCTTGTAGTCAGAACCAGTTTAATTTACTGAATTATGAATATATAAGGTTTAGTGAATCACGAATATGTACAGTTACGGCAAGATAGGATTTCCCTGATGTATACTATCCTGTTTGTCCACTGAGTGTACATTACTGCTGCCAGAAGAGAGAGCTGCATTATGAATAAAGCACCTTCTGTAAATATCCACTTCATATTTATGGTTTTAGGTTTTGGTCTTTTCCAGCTAGGAAGTTGTGAAATACTTAGCATACTATACCATTTTTATTTCCTATAAAATATGGAAGGAATTTTACTGGCAAAGTGAGCTGACCCCAGCACAGTAAATTTGATTGCACAACTGCTAATATATTCTCTATTACTTCAGTCTTGGGTGTCTACTGAGCAGAGGCTTTTAAAAACATTGACCATGCAGAAGGCTTGATACATTTTTGTTGTGTATAACTGGCCAACAAACCAATTTCCTTAGATCAACTCAGAAGTGACAGGCAATTGCACTGAAGTACTGCTTCCTTCCTGCTGATTAACTGGAGTTCTTGTCTGGTACCTAGTACCATATGTTCCCTGTATCTCTTTATATTCGTATTTTACCCACTATATCCTATAAATCACAAACTAGTGTGTCCCTCAAAATGAGTCTTTTCCAAACTCACCTCAAGTTTCCTACTACCCCCTCTCCAAGGGTCAGCTGATAGCCTCTGTGTGATATCTGCCAAGAATGTGACAACAACAAAACCTGCAGTCAGTCTTCAGGGTTCTTTGGCTTAAGGATCCCCCAGAAAACTGAGTGACTCTCATCAGTGAAGGAGTCTTTTTTAGTCTCAAGCAATAAGTCAAATAAATGGCTTTAAATTAACAGAACTTCGGCTGAGTTGTGGAGGAGAGTAGCCCATCCTTCTGTGGAGCTGTCAGAGAGCAGAGAGCAGAGCATCCACATCCCAGAGCAGCTCAGTAGCAGGAACAGGATGGTCCTGTGCTGTGAGTGGCTACCAAAAAGAGCTCACTACTGTCTCTGAAAGACTGTGCTTACAAAGCTAAGTAAAGCAGTGCAAGAGGTGATCTTCGATGAAGTGGCATAGACTGCACCCACACTCCACTGCAGTGGTTCTGAGCCTCCCTCCTCATTGCTTCTGTATAATGCTCCTGTGGCACTATGATCCTATGATGCTCTGCTTGTTGTCTGTGTACATATCTTAGTCAGTTTGTTTGTTTTAATTTGGAGTCTCTGAAATAATGCTGAAGCTATGCCCAGCCTGTCTAACTGGTTTATGGTGATTGTTTTCTTAGCAGGAAACTGGAGGTATTTGTGTTGTGCTGGAGGACTGTGGAGGGATACAAATCTGTCTTGTCAACACTGCATTTGCAATGGTCTGTGGCACACACTGACCCTTAAACTGGACCCAGGGATTGCTTCAGAGTGTGCTAGTTTTAGTCTAAGCTATTCCTCTGAGTGACACCCAACACTAAGGCAACAGTGTGCACTCAGTCAAGCAGTAGGGATAAAGATGCTTCTCCTACACTCTATTTTATTTAGCTGTACAATCAGAGGATTCCAGCTGCTGAGCTGTTGCCCCCTTAGCATGGTCTGTTTCCAGATCTACACAAGCCTATCTTGGGATCACTAATATCAGTTTTTTCTGCAGAGGTCACACTGGGATTCCTGTGCTCAGCTGCTAATGGCTGTGGTGCACAGCTCCTGCTGACACTGTGTACTTCTCTGTTTGCCACTGGCTTGCTGATGGTCTCCAACTGCTTTAGGTGGTTCTTAATTTTTTGCCAGTTTGGTGATAACAAGCAGTCCACACAAACCACACTTCACAGAAGTAAGATATATTTGGCATAATTTCCTTCTTCTCAAATAGCCCGTTTCCCCAGAGTGGGGTCATCCTAGTGAGGCAGATTCAAACATTTGCTTAATGCATAAAAATGACCTTACTGTTTGTTTCAATTCAGTTTTATTTCTATCTTTAAAAAGATTTCTATAGTAATGCACCAGAATGCTACAAAATCTACATACCCACAAGAGTACCCTTAGCTTGAGTCAGCTCCTGTGCTCTCCAGCAGATATCTTAAGAGTTCTATTTACCTTCATTCTATCTTCCTGTAAGGAGTTTCCTCTTTCTGCTCTTCTTCCTTGTCTGCATGCCTTCAATTTTGTATTTCATACCAACAATTCTACTTCCTATGGACACAAATTTCCTCTAAGATTAACATATTTTTGAACTATACATCAATTCATCTGAAGACCTTATGAATCCTTGTTGCCTTTTCAAATTCAATGAAAATATTTGCAACATTTTATGATAAGGAGACATGGCACATTCCTTTTTTATCCTGATTCAAATATTTGCTGTATTTTGATTTGGCCTCTTGTTTCCATGAGGTTTGCTGGGTACTCTATACTAAAGTTCTGCTGACAAGTTTTCTTGTACAGCATCTTTCTGTGGGAGTTCTTGTGAAATTTGCATTGCTCAAAGAAACAAACAAACAAAAAAATTATCTGCACCCCTAGAATTCTTGCCGAAATTAGCCTGACACCCAAAAAACTAAGCTTGCCAGCTTCTGCTTTCACATTTTTGTTTTCCAATAGGTATGGAGATTTTTGTCCCTGGCTCTCAATTTTTTAAGAGCTTGGGAACAAAAGAGAGAAAACAGAGGGAATTCCCCTCTGAGTACATGTATTTTTCCAAATAATAGCAGAGGCTTGACCTTTTTCGTAATCACTGTACCTTGCACAGACATTAAAACTTTGAATGGCCCCATGCAGTGCAAAAATTATACCCCAATCTTGCTCCTATGTTCCAAATTTCAGTTAAAACCTTTTATATGGAGCTCATGCAACCCTATCATCAAAGCTGAAAAGGCAAACTCTTCATCGCATATGATTTAAAAGAATATTAGAATTTAATTTTCATTGATTCAGAACTCCTTTGCAAATTGCTGGTTTAGGGTAAAAAATAGATTTCCCATTGTGCAAAATCAAGATCAAAAAGAATGTGATAAAATGCTTTAGAATTTCACATAATTTAGAAATATTTTAGTAGTGTTTCTCTTGAACAGTGACCTTCTATTATTCTGTATTTCAGGCTCAGGGAGCTCTTCAATTCATGTATTGACTACTAAAAGTATTATTTATTTTGAATTTTTCATGTTGTATTATATATTTACTATGTTCTTTCTAGCTACTGCAGGATCTTTTGGTGGAGATTTTGGTGTTAGTGGTGAGGGGAGGGGATGATTTGTTTTTCCAGATGAGCTTCTAAAAGAAGTCTGTTGTATTACAGTTGATAACGGCCATAATTAAGCAAATGGGTTGAGAAATTAATAAGTGTTGTCATTTTCTTAAAGAATAAGAAAGTTACTAAAACATGCACATTTAAAAGGTTGAAGGCAGCCTGCTAGGGGGTTTATTTTCAGTAAACAAGAGATTCAAGTAAATAAATTAGTTTTCATTCTTAGTGGGCATATTGCTTATCGTCATTTTCATAGTAGAGGCAACATGAAGTCAGCAAAGAGATCTGAGAATTGGTAAAGCCAGCAAAATGCTTTTTAGAGATTTTGAGTCAGAGGCAGACTTTATTAGGCAAATTATAATTAGACTCATATGAGTGTTTGAGGCATGCCTCTTTGGTCCAATGCCTTTTCCCTGTCCTGTATGAAAGATGATCACTGTCCCAGCACCCCTAGAGCAGCAGTGGGAAAGAGATCATAGCCAGCAATTCTGCTTGCCCTAACAGAGGAAAGGTGGGCTACAACTCCATTGTAGCTGTGGGATTCAAACTGTCAGACAGTCTTGTCATCCAAAATATGTCGAAGCTGCCACATTCGCATCAACTCTCAAAGTGAGTCAGAGCTTATCTGACATCCCCCACTGACGGTCAGAGTCTGACTTGCTGCAGACTGTGTGTTAAAGTCACCATAAAATCCCAGGCCAGAGTGCCACAGCTGATAGAACAAGCTTTGAATAAGGATTTTTATTTTCAAAACTTCTATTAATGCCCATGAAACAAGGTCAACAGAAATCATTGCATTTCTAGAAAGAGCACTGTTCATTACCAATAATCACCAATAATCAAAAATGAATCATCTGCAAGCTGCCTGCACTTACAACTGTCTTGCTTAGCTTATTGGATGGCACAGTGCCTGCTCATGTGTTGTTTAGACGTAGTGTAGGGAATAGGTGTCAGAAAAAATGATTTTACCAGGATAATTTAAATAGAACAACAACTGTTATCTTGTTAGCAATAATTTCCCTTTTGGTGACAGAACAAGAAAGCATTATTCTCCCATGAAGCTTCCCAGCCTGCTGGCACCTGCTCCCTGCTGCAGCATCATGAAGTTTAGTCAGTCAGGCTCCTGCACTGCTGTCTCTGAGATGGGGCCCATTCTTGCCAGGGTTACCAGAACATCAAGAACATGTTTTCATCTTACTCAAATTGCAATTCTTGTTTTGATATCACAGACTAGGAAAGTACAGAAAAGGAAATGTTTCCTAGCCAGCAGTTTGGGTTTTTTTCTTCTTGTGTCACTTGCTGGAGCTAATTCTTCCCAAAGTACTTCATCTTTTCAGCAGGACAAAATGTTCTAAACTTTTTGCATTAAAGTTTTTGGATCTTCTGTACAAGCCATCTAGAAGGGGATTTCTAAAGAAGCCTAAGCATACCTATTGTCTCTGGCTTTAAGTGCTCTGAATCAGTTATGAGAAATACACTGATTGTCCCCTTCACAGGAGTCAAATAATTGCAGGAATTTGAGTTTAATTACCTCTGTCTGTTTTCTGTTTTCTTTTTTTTTTTTCCTATTCAAATAAGTCAGAACTGTAAACATGAAAATAAACAATTCTTGCTCAGCTTCTCATCATAGTGTAACACAGTCCAAACCACTTCTCAGCTCCCACTCAACATTCAGAAAACAGAGCATCTCACACGGAGCACCTGCCATCTTGCAGAATAGTGCCATATGTGATTATCTACAAGATTTATGTAGAGATGTAACATCAAACTTAAGATAGAGAGGAATGTTTCCTCTTACTGGAGGCTATGGTTAGAGCATAAAAATTGTGCAGGTACCTCCATGATCCCTTTTTTGTCTTGCCTCTTATTTTAATTATTGACAAAGCATAAGTAAGAACTGTCAGAAAAAAGACTGCAATACGGTTAAAAATACTTCAGCAGGGATATAAATTATTGCAGTGTGCTACCACTGCTTTGTTTTTGCCTTCATGGTCCAGTCATACGTCTTGAAAGCATTTTAAGCATGTTCTGATTTCAAAATCAAATATGGATTTTTATTTTCTGTATCTCAGAAAATATATTAAAAATGTTTTGGCAAATTAGTTTCCATTTCAGTTAGAAAATTTGTCTGTAAAGTAGTCAGGCATCCAAGTTTGGGATAAAAGCCCATCTAATTGAGTTTTGTAAATTTTTAAAGATCCAGAGAGAGGGCTGTATGCATTTGTTTCATAAACTGCAGGAGTGAATGTTCTAAACTATATGTATTTAAAGAACTAACTGAAATACAGGCAAATTCATGCCATTTTCCTACGAATCACTTAATTTCTTGTCGTTGTGTTGGAGAAAAAAAATGCCTACTAGATTTTTTTTTTACCAGTAGCTGCCACCAAAACTGACTTCTAAGGAGAATTCATTAAAGTTTTTCCTTACATTTATTCTAAAGAAAGTTAAAGAAATAATGATGCTATACTTAGTGGGGACAATAAGAATGAATAGTACTATTCATAATAATCTTCATATCTATCATGCATTAGCATATGAACAATAGACATCTAATATTTTCAGCTACTTTCTTTATTCTCTCTCTCTCTCCTCTTTGTGTATGGGACATGCCATTGGTTTGAGTTTTTACATCTCAGTTGACTATGATGACTAGCTAAATACTGATATAACTAATCTGAAAAATTTTAGGGTTCTGGAAGCCCCATGCATCATCCAACTGACCAACTGGAGAATTCTTTGGAGTGTGGTTGTATAACAACCACAGAAGACTTATTAAGTAAAATATTTTAAAAATAGAAAATAGGTACAGCTTTTGCTGTAGTGCCAAAGCTGCAGTAATTTGTCAGCTGGAAGAAGTGTTAAAAGGGACCTGAGTTAATTGATTCAAATGAACAAGACTTCATATGCATCTTGAAATTTTAGCATAATTCTCTAGTGCTATTCATCTTGGTGACAGAGAAGAACTTTCCTGATGTTTTTCTGTTAATAAATAGTATTTAATTAACCTAAAGTTCTTGCTAGTAGAGTACTCTGTTTCTAAATTTAAAGAGCTTAAGCAGATGTCCCAAGCACAAAGGAAGACCTTCTCAAATATGCTCAGTCGAGAAGTCCCAAATGGACAGCTACACAGATTCCATAGCTCAGGGAGAGGAAACTAGTACAAATGGGTCTTTGAAAGAATGTAAAAGTAATGTGGCTCCTGACCTGCAAACAGAGCAATATTTTTTATTTTGATGATAATTTTAATAATATTTTACTGTTATTTTAATATTTTACTACTTATACTCTGCTTGAGACTTGTTCAGGCTCGACTCCCATAAGCATACAAGAGCACAGGGCTTTTAAGAGAATTAACAAAATGGAAATCTGCAAACTACATCAGTGCCAAATTGAACTGGTAGGTGGCAACATGAATCCAGTCTTGCGTATTACAGAGGAGGTGAGAAAGGCAGCACAGTTTCTTTAATCTCACGCTTTCTCTTCCTGCTTGTAGGAAGATCCTAAGTGTTTTTTCCACAAAAAGACATCCAACTCTTCCCAACTGGTTTCTATTTTTTTTTTTTCCCTAGGGAATGAGGCAAGTGGGAGGAAAGAATACAGCATTGTTCTGCATGGACTGTAATTTTTTCAGAAAAACTGTTTTACCTCATAAAGCATAGCATCTACGAGCCTAAAATACTTTTTGGAAATATACCAGTCAAGAGCCAGAGGTCCCCCCAGGATCCACAGGAAGGAAATAAATTTTCAGAGGAGATGAATTATCACCCCAAGAGATAAGGGTCAAGTTCCAATGGGAAATTGGCATGCTGCAGTGTTGGTGGCCAGCTGTTGGTGGCCTGGTGCCAGTCCCAGGTGTAGAGCAGCTTCAGGAGTGGCATTTGCACCACTGGCTCAGGTACATAAGCTTTCCTTGTACTGAATGTAGTGAGCACAGGGAGCTGGGGATGCTGAGGAGGTGGGAGAAAACCACTAAAGTTGCTGGGAAGGCATGCAATTCTTTAGTACACAGGGTGAAGTTTCTCACCTATTTTTCCCTCTTTTTTTTTTTTTTTTATTAACCAATTTCACCTCCATGAGGATACAAGAAGAGTAGACTTCCTGAGTTAGACTTTATGTAACATGAAACAATTTCAAACAGATGATCTTCAGCAATAAAAAAAACTACACTTATGTGTTGCATAGTCTCTGGGTGGCCAGCAGGTACCCATCTATCTGTTCTATCACCCCCCTTCCTCAACTGGCAAAGGAAGAAATTATTACTAGAGCATCATGGCCTGAGGCATCTAAACCCAATACAATCTGCCATGCTAAAACCAAAAGAGGAAAGAGAACGGACAGGTTAAAAAAAAGGGAAAAAAAAAAAAAAAGGAGCAAAATGAAACAAAGAAGCAAAAACCTAAACAAATAAGAAGAGCAAAGAAACAAAAAACTACAAGCAATGCCTCAAATCTGGAGAGGGCAACAACCATTCATTTGACCATCTGCTCTGACTGGTGAAAGGCTAAGGGCCTGGAAGGGATGAGTAGCTGAAGCTCTGCCTTCCAGCATGAACTGTCTTGTGTTTCTTAAATCCACTCCACCAGTTTGCTGTATTCCACTCTGCTGGCGTGGTTGAGGGACGGGAAGGAGGAGGTGAGTCATCAGTGACGTGCATAGAAAGTGTGCAGTGAGGAGCGGCTGTGCCACAGAGTAAATAAATACACTCCTCTGTGCTCCCCACACACCAGAGCCCCAGGTGCTGCCCACAGCATCCCAGCTCACCTCCCCAGCTCTGGATTGCTGCCTTAGACAACTCAGACTGTGACCTATCTCTCGTGTTGGTTTGGAGTTGGGTGATGGCTGAGGGCGCAATCATGGGGGCCAGGAAGGTTGGACATACAGGACTGCTTGGCCAAGCAGACACATCCACTGACAGCACCTGTCTGAAAATGAACAAGCCAGGTTTGGATGGGGCTTTGAGCAACCTGCTCCAGAGGAAGGTGCCCCTGGCCATGGCAGGGAGTTTGGAGCAAGGTGAACTTTAAGACGCTTTCCAACCCAAACTACTCTCTGATCCTACAAGCACTTCTCACTCTGAAGGTGTCCGTATCAATCAGACCCTGAGCTCTGACGCACGGTGGGGAGTGAATGTGCATTTGGAATTTATTTTCACTTCTGTCAGCAACTTCTACATCAGCAGTTTGGCATTAGAAATCAAGATTTAATTGGTGAATAACCTGCCATTCACATTTACAAAATGCACAGGAGGTACTTTTAAATTCTTGCATTCTTGAAACATTTGTTATCTTTTTCACGTATCTTTTAGCCAATCTCTCTCTTATTACTTGAATAAAAGAAGTGGGAGGATGAAAAAGAGAACAGCAAGGGCTCGAGAATCTTGTTATAAAGATACAGAACATCATCTGTAGGTGGTGATATAAAAAATTACAAAAAATGTTCCTCTCTGTTACTGTATATAGATATGCCTGGTCAAAGTCTGCCACTACAAACACCAGGATATAACCACGTTGCTGAACGTCATTATCCTGCTTTCTCTGGTAGCTTCATTGGTAAGTCTGACGTTGAATTCCTTAAGTCTTTCTGAGTGTTTTTGGCTGCCTCAAGAATTAATTTATCAATCATTGGCTTTTGCAATCACATGCTCATTCCAGCTAAAATTGCACTAGAAAGTTGTTGTCTGAGTTACTTTATCTGTACTTTAACTCCTCACTCTTGGAGTCAGTTGGATGTCAATCTGAATTTTGATCTCGTGTTTGCTTTAAATGCAGCCACCTGGATGGTTCTGGTCTTATTCTTTACCCTGGATTTTCAGACCACTGCAAAATTTCCTCATCCTGTTTCTCATTTTGGGGAACTTTTGTACTTTTTTTTTTTTTTTTTCTTCTCTCTGTTTTGGTGACATTCTGTATTCAGAAATAATTTAGCCAGAAGTAAGAACTCAACCCTTCAAACAGCATTTCATCAGGTAAGTATCTGAAAAAAATTACTAAAACATGCTACCAGTGCTGAAATATTCATCTATCAGTTCATATAAAAGGAAGCTTTTTCTGTCACTTTAGGATTATCCAAGAGAAAATAGGACTGTCTGGAAAGATATTTTTGCAATGCAGTATTGATTTTGAGGAAGTTTTTGCAATAGAAATGTCTATGAGATCCAAGGCAGTCTGGTCACTTCTGATGGCAGATTGGAATAGAGATATGAAATGAAAATGTGGTATTGAGCTGAGAAAGCTGTCTTCAGTAGGGTGCCATTTTTGAAATCAAAAAGATAGCATATTGTTCCAATGCAAAACACAAACCCCTTTTCAAACCTTAAGAGCTCATAAAATTGCCAGACTGTTAGTTGCTAATGAGTTACATGTCAAGAGGGACTCGTGGTTATGAAGATTAGATGGTTTTTTAATAATTTTTTCTTAACAGAATGTTCTCTCTGAAGAGGGGAATCCCTGAATGGCAAGAAGCCGTGGTGTCATCTCTGTCACAGTGTTTACAGAAAATGGCTGATGCATCGTCCTTGTTCTCAAGACAATGGCTCTTTGAAGGCAGTAGAAGATTACCCAATCTACTAAAACTATCCTGAAATTCAAGGCTGGCTACGAGCCAGGGCAATCCCCAGTGCTCCCCAGGAAAGCAGATTGTCGGGGCATCAGCACAGGCACTGCTTCTGATTGCTCCCATTTCCGACCCCTGGGATGCCAGGCTGGCTGCTGCTGCTGCCCCTGCAAATGCCAGGCCTGTGCAAAATAGGCACCCTTGGAGGAGGGTGGGGACACAGGATGGGACCACACTCTTCCCTGCAAGTGTCTGGAAAGAGCAGTACCAGTAAGCTGGATTTCTCAGGGATCTCACATTCTCCCTGGTTCCCCCAGCTTTTCCTGTGCCAGGAGCAGGAGCATCATGGCTTTGTTTCAGGTCAACAAGATTCAACCTTCTGTGCTTTCCTGAGAAGCCATTTCCTGAGGTCCAGCTCTGATAAAGACCTAACATCATCATTAGGGACAAAAATAGTGTGGTGGGATGACCTCTGCTAGCATCTAAGGCTCCACCCAGTTGTTTGCTCATGCCCCCAGCAGAAAGGGGGAGAGAATCACAGGCCGAAAGTGTGGAAATCTCACAGGCTGAGATAAAAAGAGCCGGATAAGTGAAGAAAAAGAACAAAAACAAAATCAAGTGATGCAAAGGCAATCTCTTGCCAGCTCTCACCAGCCAGCTGGTGCCCAGCCAGTCTCAGAGCACTTCCCTGGGCTGTAATCCTTAGCACAGTGCTACAGCAGATGGGGCATCTCTTTGGTCAGTTCAGGTCATGTGTCCTGCCTGAATCTCCTCCCAAACTGTGAGATATGGATTAGAACAAGAGCAAAACTGGCTTAAAACTTAAAAGGAATAAAGAAACTTTATTAACAAAATTATAAGAATAAGAATTTTGGTGTTTAAAACAGTCCCAATTCCTGCTAGAGTCTTTTCATCAGCCTTTGTAGAGAAACTGAAGTCTTCTTCTGCTAATCTATGGAGTTTCTCACAAGAAAACTATTTCTGTTATAGCTTTCTATTTTTCTGATGCCAGCTGCCCGGAAACCCTGTCATCAGATTTCACTCCTCCCATTTCACATCACTCTGAGGTGTGTATGGGTCAATGAGTCTAGGGATATCATTTTTAAGGATGAGTTATTCAAAGGCAAAAGTTCTTTTCATCTGTCTCTTTGAGCTTCCCTGGAAAACAGAAGTTTTCTCTTTGCCTCTACAATGGCCCCAAATCTTCAACTATTACTTCTCCCCACTCTGTTCCAGCACCTCACTGTATCACAATTACTCCACTTTTTGCTCAAAATCTACACTTCGAAAACTCCATTCTTCCCAATATACTCTGTCATGAATTAAAGGAGTTTTCTTCAGAACACTATTGTCCATCTCCATAGCTTTAACAGAAAAATATTTCCGTTTATAAAGCATCTCCTTATTCTCTCTTCTCCATCTAAAACTTAACTCTTTTCTTCAATGTCTTTGATGGTTTTATGATGTCTTCTTCATGTTGATTCTCTCTCTCTCTCTCTCTCTCTCTGGGAAAAAGGAGTAATCTGTACGTCTCATCCAGGTAATAAAAGAATTAAAGTCTTGGAAAGCTGCAGATGTCCATGGTGTCAGGTTTCAGTCCAGCAGCAGAAACTACAAACCAAGCCAGGCCGGCTCCGTTTCTCCCCCGCCCTCTGCGGCCTTGTCCGGCCTGGAGGGGGGGAGGAGGCCGAGACAGAGCCTTGTTACCTTGTCAGAAGCTGGAAATCAAAGAGAACAAGAGAGCTTTGGCTTTACAGTTTAAGGTGGTGTTCACAAGTTGATCTCACTTCTGAATGGTTAAAACCGCCTCCAGTTCTCAGAAATGACCGATAATTGGTCAGGAGAAAAGACTCCCATCAGCCACCAGCAGCTTCAACTTCCTTAGCTCCCAAAACTATCTTAAAGGTAAAGTCACCCTACGACACTTGTGCATCCTCAGCCTACAACAGCTAAACCACTGATGTGCTATCACCGCTATCTGGCCACAAATCTTGAAACACATCACCCCAAGGGCTGCTTACTCCAAGGTATTTCCTTCCCAGCACTCTTAGGAGCAGCACTGGGAATTCTCAGGAAGTAGGAAAAAGGTAGTTTAGGATAAAAACTTAAAATAGGGTTAAAATAAAGTTGAAATATGATATGGTTTAGATTCATGTTTCTGTGTGGTTTTTACTGCATATGGTAATACTGAGTCCCTTATATGGTTCAGAATATCACAAAACATTTTAGTAAATATTTTTCCTTTTTAAAGTTGGAATGCATTGAAATATACTTTTGCTAGCAGTTGGGAATTGGACTAGCAAGGACCAAAATTTATAAGCTTAATTTTGTGTTCAAAATATTCATGTTTCTGGGTTTACAAATATTTATTTTGTTTCCTTTATTGATATGGCAGATTTTTTTTGCTATTTCATCTAAGATGAAAATATTCTCACTAATGTCAACCCATTTGCTTTTATTTTGCATGAAGTTGTTTTCAATTTTTTTAATATATTTTTGATCAATATGATAAAACATTTGGAAAACTTTTTTTTCCTCACTCCTGAGATTTTTTTGGTGTGTGTTTTTCTTAGGGTTTACATCTTTCTCCAAAATACTTGAAGATGTACTGTGGACATGCATCATAGTAAATAAATGAATAAGCTCTTTGCATCAGGCACTTAACATCACAATAACCCACTCACTTGTCTCTTGAAAAATTCACCAATAACATCACTGACGTCGTTAATTGTTATTTCCTTTTCCCAGTAAATGTTTAAGAAGGGTGCTGAAAAAAGAATTCTGACTTCTCTTACATAAAGGAAAGGGTTTAAAAAATTCCCAAGCCCCCGAGAGAAAGACATTAGCCCCTGAATTTGAAGCCTGTGTAGGTGGTATTACTCTCAAAGTAAGGCTTTTGTTCTTCAAAATGTGTTTTAACAGGAGCTCTCTTTGGGGACTGTTTTAAGGCAATGAAACCAAGTAAAGACTTGACAGCAGGTTCACTAAGTATGGATGGGCACATCCCAGGGACGAAGGCAATTCTTTCTGTTTAGTCTATCTTTTGAAGCTCTCTCTTCTTCTAATCTTCTGGCAATACTCTAGCTGTCGCCTTTGAGTAAACCCTGCAAAGATTTTTTTTCCCATAGTAGAAATAAAACCTCGTGTTCCTTCAGGGTGGAGAAATGTATGCAGGTAGGCAGCCAGGCAATCTCCCTGGCTGTGCTGTGCCGTGCCTCAATTGAGGGATGCTGCATGCTCAGCGACTGTCAGTACAGCTTCTCCTAGGAGCTTTAAATTGCTCTCTTGAAATCCAGTTGCAGGGGCTTGTTGTCTTCTGTTTGAGTGTGCAAGCTGAAACAAGGCACATAGCAGAAGGCAGAGCTAAGCTCGGTCACTCTTAGCTTCAAATCCTAACAGTTATGTGGGGTAGATTTAGTTGAACAGAAATGCCACTTAAGAGAATTTGTAAAAGTTGTACCCATTTGAAAAATTTGGATCCTTCCAAATACTTAAACGTACCATAAAACTTTGCCTGATTAACCCTCTGCTTTATCTGGGTTCTGAAACCTCATCCCATGTAATTTCATATTTTACCAGGACATTGCTTTGTAGAAATCCCTTGGGGAAAATCCAGCTTCTTATAAGGTCTGTTAGAGTCCTTGGAATTTTTTCCTATGTTTTTAAGGACCTCAGAAGAAAAGATATTTTGCCTCTCTTCCTATATGTAATAAATAGCTATTCTGAGGATGATTAATCTAGTTTGCTAATGAAGTTTCAACTGTCTTACTTTGATAAGCATTAATATACGTTTGTGTTGTTACTAGATATCTAGGAAACTTTTTATTACTTGTCATACAGTCCAATTGAGTCCAATCTACTTTTAGTCATCGTGAACTTAGCTGTGGAAAAAATATACTTTTAAAAATGTGATGGTATGTCAGCCAAGAAACGTGCAGACATTGTACTGAGACATAAGTTTTTCATGCTTTAAAGCAAAGCCAAGATACTACCTATAGCATCTACATTATGGAACAAAGCATCTTTATTTATTATGTAAATTCTTCCTGTTTAAAGTACCTCTTCAGAATGGCTGTTATGGAAAATGCACTAGAAGAAAAAAATGAGCAAAAGGGATCATATTTCTTGTCACAGCACTGGGAGAAGACATGTAAAGGCAAAAGGTGGAAGCTTTATTTTGGACAAAATGCCTGAGAACAGGAACAAATCTGTGTGAACCCTCCCTTTCCTGTTTCTGGCAGTCACTGGCAGCTATGAGACCTAAAAGAGTGCCTCCTCTTTATATTTGATGTAAAGGCCTCAAAAATTACTAGATTCTTGTTAAGTGATGTTTTTTATATGAAAACACAATGTTAATTCGAATTGCAGTTCTAGTGTTGGTGGATTTGCTAAATTGTTTGAAAAAAACTAAACAAAACATAACCATTGGCTACTTTTTATTTTCTGAGAATGGGCTGTATGAGTGAAATACTAGTCTTGATTGTTGCCTTCATCACATAATGAATTATGAACAACTAGCTGGGGGTTTTCATTGCCTTTTTTTTTTTTTTTTCTTTTTTTTTCCTCCCAATAAGTGCCTTCTAAAACCTTCTTAACTAGGGAAGATGAGAATTTAAAATGTAAACAAGAATCTTTCTATATGCTCCCTACTACAGATTTATTTTCTTTTCATTTTTATTCCAATGCTTGTTTGACCACTCTGTTCTTCTACTCTATGATGTTACTCAGTTACCAGTGAGACCTGCAGCATCAATGGAATGGGGTAAACAAAAAAAAACCCAGTTCTGTTCCTATGAAGAAAAAAATTTCATCTGCAAACCATCAGATCTCTGAAGACTGTATAAATATATACAAGCTACTCTGAAGTGGTGCTTTTGCATGTACAGTACAATTACCACACCAGCTTGTTACATTTCATTTACTATTACTAGGATTCAATATTTAGTCTGTGGCAGTACTTAGTCTGCAGAGCCATTCTGCAGGGCATTCACAGGGCAGAACAACACTGCAAAAAATTTGAAACAAGTAAGGGAAAAATAATCAGTTGTCTTATAAATGCAGATGACATATAGCAAATGGAAGTCTGGAATAATATTAATTTTCTTAGGAATTAGACCAATATTCCATGTCGTAAACACGGATTTCACCTCAGCAATTCTATTTGCCAGAACCATTTGGTATGACTTGAGAGCAATTTGCTGTACAAATGAATGCTTTATCATATTCTTTTTCACATACCTGTAGGACTTAACATACCTCTTTTAAAATGTCCCTTGCTGTGTCTTCTTTTATAGGTCTCTGGTCAGGTTTGCCAGCTTACGTGGCTGTCAGTACTTATGTGCTGTAAGCATAGCTGTGTCCCACTGCTTCTGAAAAGTAAACTTGGGTTTGGCATGACCCCAGGTTTATAGTCATATCTAACCAGCAGCCTTATCAGCCTCCAGTCTGCTGGAACATGGGTGCTGCTGATACTCCTTTTTAAAATCAAAATCTTCTGTAGTTTGTTCAAGTTAGCATCCTGAGCTTCATGTGGGTTTTCCTTTAATTTTATAATTAATATATGGACAAGCACTTGCATATTTCAAGCAACATTGTACTATGTTGATATTTTTGTCCTTAACAATTAGGTTTATTTCCCTATATATTCTTGTGCAAATGTTCATATTGTAATCATGAAAATTACAACCCTGTAACTACTGCTTCCCCATCAGCCACTCAGTGTTAGATACTGACTTACTGAAGGCTCACAAAGTGACTTTTTGAAATTTTTTGCAATTCAGCAAAGCTCTAGTGGTTTGCAAAAATTATGATAAAATAAATTATGATAAAATAAAAAATTATCTGAACAAGGGGTAATAGTTTTAAACAGAAAACCAGAGAAAGTAAACTTAGATTAGATATTAGGAAGAAATTCTTTACTGTGGGGGTGGTGAGGCACTGGAACAGGTTGCCCTGTGAAGCTGTGGGTACCCCATTCCTGGAAGTGTTCAAGACCAGGTTGGATGGGGCTTGGAGCAGAAGGGTGTCCCTAACAATGGCAGAGGAACTGGAACCAGATAATCCTTAAGGTCCCTTCCTTAATTATAAAATGTAAACAATTTTATAAATCTATTATTTATTTTTTTATAAAAGAGTTGGAGAAAAATAAAGAGAAAAGTTGCTCTTAGGTGTGTAAGAATTTCAATGTTAGGGGGGTGGGTTTTTTTTTTTTTTTAATTGGAATGGAAGAATATTTTTTAAGGTCTCCATTTTTAACTAGAGAATGATGTAAGTTTAATATCTATTTGAAATGGAAAATGTGATTTCTTTTAAAATATACCAAGATCCTTTCTATGTGGTTCATAGATTTCTAACTATTATCATTATTACTATTCATGGAATAAAGGTATAATTCATGGAGTAATATTTTTGGAAATATTATTCACAGAATAGGAACAACTGGTGTGCAATTGTTTTTGTTCATTCAAGGAAAAGTGCCTTTCTGATTCGATCCCAAACTATGTCACATATTTGCGTAATGGTGCACTACATGGCCACATTAGAGACTTGCTGAAAATAACCAGAAGGCAGTGTCTTACTTGTTCTAGCATTTGGTTCATTAGCAGGCTTATCGTTTTAAGGCTAAGCTAGAAAGATACATGCAAATATTCACTATTCTTAATTCACTTGCCAAACTGTCCTTTTCCCATCTTGCTTAAAATCTGGCAAAGCTGTGCAGAAAGAAAACAGGGGGACTTGACAGCAGGCTGGTCATGAGTCAGCAAAGTGTCCTTGCAGCAAAAGCCAAGAGCACCGTGGGCTGCATGAGGAGGGAAGCCTTGCCATCAGGTGGAGGAAGGGGACCTTTCCCCTCCACTCTGCACAGGTCAAACACATGCTGAGTCCAGTTCTGGGCTCTCCAGTAAGAGAGAGACATGGATAGTGGAGCAAGTCAGTGAAGGGCTGGTAAAATCATGGAGGGTTTGGAGCAGGAGGAGGCTGGGACCAGTGTAGCTGTTTGACACCGTGACTCTCAGTTAAGAGAGGATCAATCTGTTTGGGCACAACACTGGGATATGCCCTCACATTGATGCTTTTGTCTACACCTCTTGTGTCTTTTATTTCCACCCTTCTGATGTGGATACTAAATGCAAAAAGGAAGCAGGGAACAGAGCCTGTGTGAAACTAAGTCACACAGGCTTCTCACTCTGGCCTGAGAAAGCAGGAGAAAGAATCCAAACAGCCCTTGGTAAAGAATAACAATGTGCAGGTGTTGTTTAGTCGAGGGGTGGTATTCCCCTGATGGTGATGTGATGCTTTAATGACCAATGAGAGTTTCACCTCTGGGACCTTCTCGAACATGTGCATAAAAGAAGGTTAAAAATAATGAACTTTGCTCTCTTGGACAATGCAACTAAGAGAGTCATTTCATACTGCCTCACCATTCCTAATATAGTGCAACACTTCTGATATTTCCACAAATAAGATCATATTCACTGAAGATATAGAGACTAATTGAGTGTGGATAAAAGTATTTTTACAGGGATTCTCCATGTTCTTTCTTGGGTATTGCATCTGAAGAACAGATGATCTCTGATTCACTTCTTTGGGATTAGAAACTGACTTCTTCCAGCAAGGAAAAGCTTTTTCTTCACATAGAATATACTATACATTGTGTCTCTACCCTCATAAATTCCCAGATATTCTTTGTACTTTTTTATTTTTATACTTACCACGTATAAACTCCTTTTGACTTCAGTTTAAGATCATCAGTGCTGGTCCTGATGCCCAATTATGAAGGCTAGATGTGTCACATTTTTGTCTGGACCACTTTTTGGGCCCTTCCAGAACTACAATGTATAATGTGACTTTCTGACTTGGGAAGGGAGTTTTTATTTTTTTATTTTATTTTATTTTATTTTATTTTATTTTATTTTATTTTATTTTATTTTATTTTATTTTATTTTATTTTATTTTATTTTACTTTATTTTATTTTATTTTACTTTATTTTATTTTATTTTATTCATCACTGAGGTGATACTGGGATTTTGCTGCAGGCCTTAGGAGGAGATTTGGTTAATGTCATATGTCCAGGTCATGGCTGAAGACGTGGATGGATGTTTGGTGGTGATAAACTTTCTGAAGCTATGCTGCAGGATTGTGTAGGGTAGACAGTAAGACAAGAGGCAATGGGCACAAGCTTATACAGAGGAACTTCCACCTAAACATGAGGAAGAACTTCTTTACTGTGAAGGTGACTGAGCACTGGAACATGTTGCCCAGAGAAATTGTGGCGTTTCCTTCTCTGGAGCTATTCAAAAGCTATCTTGATACAATCCTGAGTAAGGTTCTCTAGGGAACCCTTAATTAAGCAGAAAGATTGGACCACATAACCTTACCCATGGCATTTGGTGAAACCCACTGCAGCTCCTGATGCCAACTGGAAATAGTTCCTGATCCTTTGTGTCCCCCAAACTTTGCCTAGCGCTGCCCAGAGATTGCTAGCTGGCTTGGACAAAAACTGATATAATGTAGATCAAACCCTCTGGAAATCAGTCTTGTTTTTATTGTCAGCATAGATGTTATCTCAACTAATGAGTATCAGGAAAGAGATTTTTTTAAAGCAAATCTTTCAACATTCTTCTGCATTAAAAGGGACTACAGACTTTTCCCACTGCATCCTAAAGGCACTGCAAGTTTGGGAATGAGTTGTAGCTCTTGTGAGCTTCAGATTAATTTCATATTCAAGCTGTAAACAGAAACAGTCTCAGGCTGCTTTTTAGCTGCACTCCAGTGGTGCAAGTAGAACATGGATGTTGACTGTTGTTACAATTAAAATTGGGTTTTCGTCATTTATCAAGATGTGTTCCATAATGGAGTATACATAAGAATGTAGAGATATCATTCATAGAAAATTAGTTAAATCTGAATAAAAGTTTCAAAATGAAAAAAAACCAAAACAAATCTTAGCTCAAAATTAGTGACTGGAGCTATTTGTAATTTGAAGGGTACTGACAGTATTCATTCCAGCTGAATTTGATTTTCCTCTAAAATTGCTCCACTGAGTTTATAGATTGACTTTCTACCAAAACCTGAAACCGTGTCCACACATCTTACTTTATAGATTTTCCTTTCAAATTGTTGTTTCTGGGCAGATTTAGTTGTTGAGTGTCTGATGGACAAGTTTTGCTTCTGGTGCTTTTGTTTGTTTATTTTTAATTTCTTTTTTAACATTTTGAAATATCATGAGACAGACATTGTTAAAAAAAGAAATTAGGTATCAGACAAGAGTGATTTAAACAAAAAGGGAAAGAAAAAGAAGGACTTGTCTAGTACACCTAACTAAACTAAATTGTTTTATCATGTTGATTAGCAGCTTTGGAATTCAGATGAAAGAAATTAAGAAATCTCATGGTTTATATTTACAATGACAGCTTTATTTTGAAACATAAAGGACCAAATTTGCAGTCTTAGTCATGCCTTCAAAATGAGTTTATCACTTGTTCCGTATTTTGATTTGATCACATTCTTATATTTTGTATTCCTGGGCTTGAAACTCTGCTCTTGGAACAGTAGTTCAGCCTGTGCCTGCCTACCAATAAATAGATCCTTGAACTGGACACCAGGGAGGTGTAACTGTGATCACCTCATTACCCCGTGTAAGTATTAACTTCTTTTCTTGCAAAGAGGCTTTCTCCCTCTGTAGTTTCAGTAAGATTGGAGCAGAAAGCTCAGACTACTGAGTCTCAGCATGGCTGTCCAAATACTGGACTTGAAGATATTTCTCTTCTGCTTAGAGCTCTGTCAAGCAGTCAAAACACCTACAGCAAAATCACATCCCAGACTTCTGTTGTTGTTCTGGGGTTGAGTTCAGATAAGAGTAAGGGAATAACAGACAAGAAAAGGTGATAAGAATTCTACAGGCTTTAATTTCCTTTCAACTTTTTTTTTCTCGTCCAAACTGTTGCTAAATTTAAAATTCATTAAAATCCAACCTAGAGCAAGGGACTCATAGGTCTGCTTACATTGTATTGCTTGGGTCTTCAAAACTGATCTGGAACAAGCACTCTAATAAAGAAGCATAATTTATACTGTCAGGGGAAGAATCAAGAATACAGGTCCAACCCTTGTGAAGCTCTTGTGAAAAAAAATGGATGCCAGACTTCTAGAATTCTTTCAAAATATTCAGGAGGGTATTTATTTTAGAAAGAGATAGGGAGGAAGTCAGGGAGACATTTCAGACTCTGTTGGTTACTGCTCTCCCCCAGAGACCAGCTTTGTGACTGTGTTTAAGTTGCTGGGTTATAGTCAGACTGGCAGAGAATGCCTAACTTGTCAAAATCCTGACTGTCTGGCTCTTCAAGATCTATGCAGCTCTAGTTGCAGTGTTTAGGAAAGGTGAATTCAAACCAAGGTAGGTATAGAGGCAGGCTATTATGATACTTGTCTAAATAGGAAGTCTAAGAAAAAATAGTAGAAGAGCTTGAATTATTCAACCAAAGAAAAGAAAAACTGAACAGATATGCTTATCATCTGTCGACATACTGAGGAGGGCAGATAAACACCAGGAAAGGAAAAGAGCTACTTAAGGACACTTTTGCCACAAGTACATATATATGTTTAAATGAGCCATGAATAGATTTAAGTGGGAAGTTCAATTGACATTCCTAATTAACAGAGTATTGTAATACAAAAAAAAAACCCTTTCACTCTGAGAAGCTGGGAAAAAAATAAAGCATTTTAGAGTGGAGTTTGATCAGTTTATGAAAGGGATTATGCAATGTAGTTGCCTGCAAATCCGTCTTTAGGCACTGGCAGCAGGAGGCAGTTACTTAGCTTATCAGATTTATTTACAGGGGTTAGGGAGAAGAAATATTTGGCTCCAGACCTAAGCCCTTAATGCACACTGTCTTGGCGTTTGGCTTTTTATACCCTTAAATACTACAAGCTTCCTGACAAGCTGAAGCAACAAGCAAGTGCCTTAAATACCTATCACTAGTTTTGCTCTCAGAGGTGTCTGGCAAGGCTTCCAGGGTGGGCCAGTATCACATCACAGCATCTCTAACATACACCCCAGGCTTCTCTTCCCTCACCCCCGTGATTTCAACACGCAACTCAAAAATGTATGCACAGTCTTGCAGAACTCGGAGGGGTCTTTTGAGATCAATGGCCACCTAAGTCTGCCTAAAAGTAGCTGTGTGCATGTGTGCATGCATCTCTCCTTCAGCCTCCCTCTGTGTTGTCTCTGTGTTGATGAGTGACAACTCTTCACTTCTCCAGAAAAACAGAATTATCAGCCTGAGTGACACAATCATGGGATCCAGAGAGGGCCAACTTGAGCTGTAGCTGCCAGTGTGCACGCCCACAAGTGACAGTCTCCTTGTGGAACAAGATCATATTAATATGGCAAATTAGATTGCTGCCAAAGATTGAAGATATTCCTGTCCCCATTCCAGATCATGTTTGTTTTCCACGACTTCAATCCAGTCTTATGCTAGGTAGTAACTCAGGCATCACCTCAAGGAGTGTGCCACTATCATGTCTTGATAGCACAGGATCTTTTTCAAGTAATTGATCTTTAAATAGTTTGGAAAAAAAAATTTCCCTGTGAATTTCTTTTCTCCTGTAGAATGAATTTAAACCTATTTTGTATTATTTTATTTTTTAAGCGAATTCCCTAATAATAATGAAGTATTTCAATATGAAGGGCCCTGAGGGGAAGCTGAGTGAGGTCACTTGGTCTGTTCAGCCTGGAGGAGGCTGAGGGGAGACCTCACTGCAGTTACAGCTTCCTCATGAGGGGAAAAGGAGGGGCAGGCACTGAGCTCTTCTCTCTGGTGGACCCAAGGGAATGGCCTGAAGTTGTGTCAGGGGGGTTTTAGGTTGGATAACAGGAAAAGTTTCCTCACCCAGAGGGTGATTTGGCACTGAACAGGCTCCTCAGGGAAGTGATCTCAGCACCAGCCTGACAGAGTTCAAGTGTTTGGACAATGCTGTCAGGCACAGGCTGTGACTCTTGGGGATGGTGCTGTGCAGGGCCAGGAGCTGGACTCAATGATCTGTGTGAGTCCTGTCCAACACAGAATATTGTCCTATCCAACATTCTGTGATTCTGTAATATGGTAATATTTGAAATGTCAGTAGAATAGTAAAGAGTGTAGTAGTAATAGAATAAAAAGTAGTGAAGAGTGCTTATTTTGTTAGAAAAACTTTCTCCTTGGTCATTAGCTCTTGGTCACATGCTGTCAGTTTATACTGACCTGGCTGTTGGGCAGCTGCACAGTGAGCCAGGCTGGGGTCTGAGCAGGGTTAGAAAGAACGTGGGAAAATGTGAATGCATTTGCTGAACTGTTTCACTGTGTGGCTGCACAAAACTGGTGTAGGAACAAGTGAAGGAAGGAATAATAGGTGCTTAAACAAGGAAGCATGAATACAGCTTGAGGTGTAACTGAACTGTTTGGTATAAAAATTTTCTTGGGGCTGAGAGAGAACAGAAGACAGTCCACAGAAAAACCCTTATTTATGGGGGAAAGGGTGTGATAGAGGCTAGTTAAGTTGGCAGCAAATGAAGCAAAAGAGTACTGTAAAGGGTGAGTAAAGAAGATGCTAATGAAAGATTAAATTATTGACAGAAAACAGGATATATCAACACACACAATATTTATGACACAGGTAAATTATTATCCATCTAGAAAATAGAATGAAAAAGTAGCAACTGGGAGATGCCTTGAGGATTCCAGATACAGCTACTGTGAGTAGAAACTGGGTAGTATCTCTTGGATAATTGGCCTCAATGCATTTCACAGAGAAGTACATTTACTGTTAATCATATAATGAATGTCTCTGGCATACAATTTTATCTATATCTTCATCTGCCTGGGAATTATTTACAAAGTACAGGCTGGTATTTCATGCAGAAACTGAAGATGACAGGAGTTTTCAGTAGCAGGCTTGGCATGAGCGAGATACAACATTTCTTTAAAACACTTATTCAAGGAGCCAGGGAAAAGTTATCAGATTCACTGTCCCTTAAAAATAACATTTCTGTGAATAGTAATCAAAGTCATCCTTTATAAAACAGTCACTTCTTTTGGGTAAACAGTTCTGTGAGACTAACTGCATGTAATTCACCCATAGATACATAATTATAACTACACATCCCACAATGACTTCATGTGTGGTAAATGTCATGCAGGAAATGAAAAAAGAAATAGAATTATATTAGAAATGAAGTGTAACTACAGTGTCTTAAAATCACTTTCTCAAATAATGACCCTCTGGTCTGTACATTACAGGAGTTTGACAGTCCAGGTTAAAACTTGGAAAATTATTTCTACGCCTCTGTTTTATGTAAATTACATCCTCTTCTGGGCTCAGTAGTTTTGGCACATTTTATCACCCTGAGTAGGTTGGAGTTTGCTAGTTTTCCCTGTTTAAACTAAGGCTGGAGGCTTTTATGAGTACTCCAGTAGTACATTAGACTTTTTTTTTTTTTCTTGGTTATTTTAAAATGGCTTTTTATAACAAAGATAGTAGTGAAATAGGTCTCTCTAACTGTGCAAGGACTCCTCAGGACTAGAATATCTGTTCAAATCAAATCTGGTACATTCTCAAAAACAAAGAAGCAGCATGAAGCAGCACCCTATCTAAGCACCTAGCTGTTTAGAGTATTTAGAGGCATTAACCTGCTGGTGCACTGGATTTTAACTCATACCACACATTTTGGCTTTGAACTGTGGAGAATGCTTTAAATCTTAAGGTAATCATCACTTCAAACAAAACACATTGAGCTAGGTAGCCAGATACTAAAGGGTAGCCCATTTAGAAATAGTCTTAGGCTTGTGGGGTTACATTTTTGGGAGTGAATTTTAGCCTAGGGATAATAAAGAAAGCCTAAGTTAGAGAAAACTAACTAAGCCTAAGTTAAAGAAAACACAAGTTAGGAGTTTAAAGGACTTTACACTTTTAAAGTGTTACATTATTAATTTGCAAGTCCTTCTTAACCAATCTTCCCAGAGAGAAGCTGGTTTGGAGCTGTACTGCAGCAGATGCTGCAGAGTTAAGAGCTCTTAATAAAGATGTAGTAGCGTGAGGGATATGCTGTACCAAGAATGGAACACAGTTTACATACCCTTCCACTAAATCCTGGTAGGGATGAACTTTGACAGCTTTGTAGAAGTGCAAGAACTACCTGAAAATGTGGCAACATCTCCAGTAGTAAATAAAGCAGGCCAAGGGCTGGTCTCTGTCCAGGGGCCACCTGGCACAGCATATCCACTGGAGTGGGTTCTCTTACATCCCAAAATAAAGAGGCAATATCCATACCACCTCCAGAATGTGGTCATCTGCCCACTGTAAACCTAAGATACCACATAGGAGAAATTCCACTTGGCTTAAGGCAAAGTCATGGAGCATTACAGCAAATTAATGGTGTGAAAAACTACACATCAACACACTAACAGATCCCCTGGCCCTGATGCTTTATTAGTACAGACTTAACCAAAGACTACAGTGCAGCAGATGCCTAGAAACAGTAGAATTAGACAGCAAAGAGGGCATCTGAGGCAGTAGATATATTTAGGTTTGGGTTGGATAATCCATTTCCTCACTGAGCTTCATAAGAGTTAGGCATAGGTCTAAGATTTGAAAAAAACCCAGGGGTCAAATCTAAAATGGTTTTCAAGAAACCTTAGAGAAGTAAGTAAGCTCCAAGTGTCCAAGGACATATTTTCCTTTTTAATGGGAAAGATTGATTTTGTCAATTGTTAATGACATTTAAAGTGAGAGATGACTGCTGCATTTTCTGTCTTGGCTCCTACTGTATATCTGCTGAGATATATGGTACATAACTGGCAAATAACTTCTAAAAGCAAGGTGATAAACAAATATATGTGAATCACCAACCCACAAGCAATCTATCAACAGGATAGTGATGTGCTGGATCATTTTTCAAGTCCTACTGTATTTTACAAGCATCAAATGATCATGACAGCTTAAGGGTAAAAAGAGATTTAGCCAAGGCTGTGGCCAATTTCAAATGTGTCTTTTCCTTCAAAGGTTGTCTTTTCAATTTTCATTTTACATCTTTATTATAATATTACTGTGCATTAATATAAATTATTATAGTCTGTGGAAAGACCTTTCTATAAATGGAATCTTGAAATCTATTCTCCAACAAATATTTATGTAGTTTAGTGGAAGTGAGTTAGAGGTTTGATGGTTTCATATGATGTTCCTAAAGAATTTGATTGGACTTTGGACCAGGTTATGAATATTCTGCATGGAATACTTAAGAAGAAATCTAAGAAATGTTAAACAATTTATTTTTACAGCAGCCAATATTAGTTTGTATTTACAGTTCTACAGATCCTACTGAACTGCATTACAAAGTTGTTACAAGGGCAGAGTTCAATGGCAGACATTTTGGGAAAGGCAAAAGCACTGTGTGGTCACAGAATAAGAAATAAATCTCTGGTGTCTTTTATTAAAAAAATAGGGAGAGATCAGAACACTTAAAGATTTTGTGTATTTACCTACAATTTTATATGTTTAAAACTTTGCTGGTCAAAACTAAATCTGAAAGTAGCAAGAACGTCTGTAACAGACCAAATGTCAAACTTGTCGTGATGGTGAAGTGGGTGCTTGTGCCTTATGTCAGAATGAAATCCAGACTGCTGTGTTTGGCTACCCAAAGAAAAGTCGTGTCTGAAAGATGGTCATTCAGACTTCTTTGCACTGCCCCAAAGATAAATTCTATTGCTTTCACTAAATTACTGACTTATAAGAAAAGATCAGATGTCTTCTAGTGCTGAATACCTTAATGGTTCTATCATAAATCTACTAAAAATCAAGATCATCAATGAATTTCATATAGCTTCCAAAAAAGATCCTGTTTTATTATCTGGGTCAATTCCAAATGGGATTGATGGGTAGAAATAAATATCCCAGTATATTCACCTCCTCATGATCATGTGCTGAGTTGTTTATCGAACAAGCTTCTTTGTATTGCTGCACTTCAGCTATTGAGAAGGACAACACTACTCAAATTGGCATAGCATCTGTTGGGTTGTGCAAAACCCTACATACTTTTATTTTTATCAGAGAGCTGCCAGCAAAATGTTGATTTTATTTGCATAGAAAAACCTGACAAGTGTGGTTTCAGGAAGTGGTCATGTTTTTAGTGTTGATTTGTATCCTTCTGCTTGTGTGAACTGTGTGACTGTGAACAGATTACTGAAGACATCTAAATTAAAAAATACTTATTCTATATATATACATATATGTATACACATATCACAAAAAACATAAAGGCTGTGGTCAGGTCTTCTAGGATAAAACACTATGTTCTGTTTTGCCTAATTGGAAGCTGGCACATTTTTGGTACCTTTTCTACAGAACCTTCCAGCAACACTGCAGAATCATCCAAAGAGTGAGAGTGAGGTCACCTCTGCAAGTAGAGGGCAAATTCCTGGGAGATATTTTAGCAGCACATACCTGTTTGGTATGTTATTATGTTTGCCCTGCTCACCGGCTGTCCAGCACATAAAAGAGTGCAAGGTAAGCGACGCATTTTAACTTACAAATTGGACTGAGCAGCTACAGCACATTCTGAAATTTGACTTCACCACAAACCTTTTATAATTAACAAATGTACTTCAAATGTCTTCAGTGTGGAAAGAAACACTTTCTTTCTAGAATATTTGATTTCTTTCTGCTTACTGTACTTTTAATATAATTGGTAGTACCTAGTGAATGAAATGAGACTGTTTCAGCAATATTTTTTTCAAATTTATCTCCAAAATAAATAATTCAATCTTGTATGCTAAGTTTGGTTTATTTCCAATAGAAAGTTTGGAAAGATACAGTAAGATTTGTAAGTAGAAATTTCCAGCTATAAAAAATTACTAATTTATAAAATGCTACCCTTACATTTTGCCAGGTATAACTATAGAATTGTTATCAACATGACACAATTACAGACTTTTTAAAAATTCATTAAGATCAATACTATCAAAGAATGCAGAACATATATTTGTTTTCCAAAGCACTAAAGAATTTGAAAAACTATCACTGGAAGGCAGAATGCAAGCTTTGCTTCATACATATCTTTATTTCCTTATGAATGAAAGCAATTCCCAAATTTACTTTTAAGAGAAAGTTATTGGTAACAGTTTCTCATGTACATTATTCAAAATAGTGTTATTCCTAACATGGAAGCAAGCTCATTATTTGGAAACATGTACAACATGCATTTCATGTGTTACAAGGACTGGTGACATTCCAGTATTCCAGATAGGAAGGTGATACCTTTCTCATCTGTTATAGACAGAGCTTTACAGATGGTTTCCTCTCCAAAAACTGTTGAAGGGCCATGAAATCCCTCAGTCACCCTGCGTCACTTGTTTGTCAGGCCAGTAATGTCCATTTTCCTGTGCTAAGGATGATCATGTGACACAGGAATGCTCCAAGTGTTAATCTGCTAGTCTGATTTGCTCAGTCTCTATTTATTTTCAGTCTTGATGTGGTTTTACCCTATTGAATCTCCTCACACTCTTCATGTCACAGGAATGACTCTCAAATCACACCAGATTATGCCAGTAAAAAAAAAAATTAAAAAAAAATTTAGCTGGCTTCTTCTCAAAGTGAACGTGCTGTGAACCTAGGATTAATCCAGAATAAAGCTCTTTTCATTTACAAGAAAGGCCTCCTTATTAATGTGTCTTTTTCATATATGAACATATGTGAGACATCTAACAGTCAGTGCTGTAGTTAATTTTTCTATCAATTTCTTAATCCTGCTTCTTTTCCATTATTATTCCTATACTACTTGCAAACTGCTAACCTGTAAATATTGTTATCATCTCTTTAATCTTTCTTGTACAATATTAATACTACTTGAGTCATTGAGATTTATCTGATGTTCTAGGATTCATTATAAATTAACATCAGAGATCTTTTCAGATTACTGGATGGTCCAACATTTTCAGGGATTTTGGGCTAGTTCTTTAATGTTCATTTTCAGAAGATGTTTCTCACTGATCTTGACAGAAAATACTCTATCAATTCTCAGATGGAGAAGAATTTAATACAGGGGTTTGGGTCACCACTAAAAATATGAACAACAGGCATCAAAAGTAGTCATAAGGATTGAATCTGTCTGTGGATCTGATTGTAGCAGGTTCTGCTTTGGACGCAGCAGATTGGCTTCCATCAGCTTCTTGGACTGAATGGGTGGATACTGTACAGGAGCCTGAGTGGTGATTTCTTCTGCAAGTGTTCAACAAAAGAGAGTGCCACCAGACATTCTTTCTCTTCTGCATGTCTCTTAGAGCCAGATGTCTGCTGTTTTCTAGGAGTCTCAGTCTGTTTTCTGTAGTCAGGTTCATTTTTCTGTCCCTGGAATGTCTGAACAGCACTTGCACAGAGAAGAAGCAAGAGGAAGTAGCAGTATAAATACATTTCAAAGTTATGACTTAATAGACCTAATAAAGACCTGATGGGATGCTTCATATAGAAGGAACATTAATATAAACAGTGGAATTTGTTCAGGGCATGAAGACAGAGAAAAGGATGTAGGTGTTACCTTATATGTTAATGTACATGCAGATAGATATCTTTTACTCTGAGGTTAGTAATAAAAGAGGCTCAAAAGTTGTCTCATAATATCTGAGTACAATTTAAAGGACAAAAAGTGTTGATATGCAGATGGGAGTCAATAGCTGGACAGCTATCAAGGAAATCACATGATGACCCTTTTGTAAGCAGAATTATCCAAACTCCAGGACTCAGTGCCATCAGTATATTTTGATTTCAAAAATCTGCACATTGGGGAAGGAATACAGCTGCCCTCAGGACGCTGGCTAATTTTTGAAAAGTTTTATTGGAAATTTTCTATGTAGAAGTTGGAAAATGCAAAGAGAGATGACATTTTCCAGATATGATCCTCCTAATTTGGTAGAACCTAAAGGAAAAAGCAATAGTTAAAAGCAACTCGGGCACTCCTTGAACAACGATGAAGCAGCAGAATTCATGACAAACAGGAAGAGATGCAATCTACTTCAGCAGAGCAGATTATAGGAATTCAGAGAACTAGTAAGTGAGATCCTGTGGGAGACAACTCTGAGAGAGAGTTAAGTGCAGTAGGCAGATCTTTAAAGGAACTATGTTAAATGCAAGTTTATGCAAAACTATGCAAAAGAAAACTATGCAAAATTGCAAGTTATGACAGTGCGGAGGAAGGGAAGGAGCTGTAGAACACTCACCAAGGAAAAGAATTTAAAGAAAGATGAATGGATGAACATGTGAGACCAAAACAGAGAGTGAAACCATGTGGTGCATAGGTGATGCATGCTTCTCAGCATGTTGGTGCACCAACAGGCAGAGGAAGCTAAAGCAAGACCTAGCCCACTTCTCTGCAGTGTGAAGTGCCCAGAAATGCAAACAATGCCCAGAAAGCTGATAGATTCAGCTCTTTCACTCAAAAGGTCAGCTGTAAGCAAATGGTATCATGACAAAAAGGACAAGAACTTAAAAGGATAAAGAAGGCACTTGGAGTATGCAAGCAAATGATCTATCTTGTGAGCAGCTAGTCCAGAAGAGAAAAGGTGCCTAACTTTAAAAAGTAATGGAAGAGTGAGGTTAAAATTACAACATATAGGGTTAATTTCAATTCCTGTAGAAATAGTGGAAAAATAGCATAATGATTATGAACATTTAGAAGATAGTATATAAATAGAAAGGACTGGTCAATAAGATCCACGTCAAGCCAAAATAAACTCAATCTGTCATAGGATAATGCTTCATGTGGCTTCACAAAAACAGTGGGTACCACATCTTGATTTTAGTGAGTCTCTGGACACTGTATCCTAGAACACTCTTGTAAGTAAGCTGGGAACATATGGTCTGGATGAAAAGGCTGCAAAGGAAAGAAATCAAACGACGGCAATTTATTGAGTGGGGGTTTTCAGGAATAATCTGTGCTTGTTCCAGAATTAGTTGATATTTTCTTCAATGGCTTGACTGATGGAAAAGTGGGGGTGCCTTATATATTTGCAATTGATATCTAGTTAGGAGGAAATGCAGGTAGCAGATTAAAACTCAAAACACCCATGACAATTTAGAAAGAGGTGTGAGGCAAACCAGGAGGTAATTCAATAATTTAAAAAAGACTGTGGATCTGTACTTGGAAAACAATAGCCATCTATCCAAGGACAAGAGTCTTTATATGGTTGTTATGTGTTTTTCCAGAAAAGGAGTGAGGAGGTCATAGAAAATTATGAAATGAGCATGAGTTGGTAAAACAAGCATCTCTAAAAATCCACTTGCCATCTGCATTGTGGTGGTAATCTTGGAGGAAAATAAATCAGTTTCCCTTGTCTCTGTGCCTGCCCTAGTTTGACCCCACTTCCTTGCAGTTTGGTGCTGGGCAGTGGTGAGATCCTGTGATGCCTCAGACTGCAGATACCGTCGTGAGCAACTTGTGCACTATCTCCTTTTGTTTCTGATCTAATAAGTCCTGAACTTCTTACATTTAGAACTGTCATTTCATTGGAAAACATGCTATTCCAACATTTATGCAGTAGCTTGGTTCTGCCTAGGGGTGGTAGCATCCTGTAATTGTCCTGCTGAGTAGCAATGTCACTAGTGTGTATTACAAAGAGAGCCTTAGAACTGGATTCAAATTTGCTGAAAAGCAAATGGCCTTTTTTAAAAAGTGTATAATTTCAGTATTAGACCTACTTAAAACTTCTGCTAGAAGTTTACTCTTTTTATTTTCTGTTTAAGGTTTGTCCTTGAGTGGTGTTTACCATCACCTTCCACAGCTATACTCACCATCCAAGCCTGCCCTTTGAGTTTCTGGAAGCAGATTTTGGTTCAAAGTCCATTCCCAGGAATTCCAATCCCCAAAATGCTACCATGGCTGAATGTTATTTTCAGGAAGAGGATGGGACAATTAAAAATAGTGTCACGGTGCAATTCAGGAACAGATAGCTGAGCTACCACTGGGGCAGACTGCTCCAATCTCCAGCACAGCCTTTCACCAGGCAGATATACTCTAAAAATATGAGAAGTTTTGAATGATGCTGCCACTGCCATTCCCCATCTATGTCATTGCAACAGAAGTGAGATCAACTTTCAGAGTATTGCTAAAGTGTTGCTGTTCCACACCGGGCAGGAGCACGTTCTGTTTGTGAACTATAATGTACAAATGTTTTCAGGAAAGTTTTGAAGGTATTTATTGACTTACGTTGGAATAATTTTGGATTTCCTTTCTTTCTTTCAAAAAGATGGTTGAGTTGCAACACAGCTAAACAAGTCTATCTCTGAAGTGGAAATATTAAAGTGCTATAATGGGAGACAGCACTTCTGCTATGTGACCAAGTCAAATGTATAATGCATTACCTTATCCACCCCCAAACTTAAAAATCAGAAATGGATTTAGCTTCTAAGTTTTAACAAAATAGGACCTTAAAAATGGATTTAACACTAATAAATCACATTAAATCCTCCATTTCAAGTCAAGACAATGTGATGCCTTTTGGAAAAAACATATGTTTTATAAGAAAATGGAGAAATGTATTTTCTAGCAGACTACTCCTCTAAATTTGTCTTATTATTATAATTTTAAATCTGGAAGCATTTGGAAGCTGCTTAAGAGGTTGGGATGTTAAATTAATCAGAGATGACAGATTGGTGGGCAGATGAGAACAAGTGCTATCATGAATTGGTGTCATGTGACCCTGAAATTTAAGGTACTGTCAAATTGTGCTGTTAGTATATATGAAAGACATTTATAAACCAGAATTTCCAAAGGAAGCAGATGTTTTAATACCATTTTCTTCCTTATTTTGAGGTTTTCTTTTAGAAGAAGAATCAGAAACATTCAGTAACTTTATGAAAGACTTTGAGGAAATCTATACATTTTTCACAACTGTGAAAATCTGTTTATTGCTTTGGCAGGTGTTCAGAAGCAGCACATCCACAAAACCTTCATGACCTCCTGTCCTGGGTTGATTATGATGTTAAATTGTATCCCCATTCGTCCACCTAACCCAGACACAGGTTTTGTATTCTTAAAATTCCATCTCAGAGTAAAAGTGAGTGGAAAAGAAGCACCGAGTCTGTTATCAGAGACTGTACTGGCTCCCCCCGCATCGGGAGTTTTGACTACAGCACAGACAGACAACAAGACACAGATCGCCTTGGCTTTCCAACTAGCCGGAGCAGAGAGGTCTTCCTGGACTGTTTTCTTTCCCTTTTCTGAAACGAATCGAACCTGCTCTGGACTGGGGACTCGGGGGAGCACCGGGAGCTTGCACCCGTGGACTACCGGGAGCCCAGCCTGGGCAGCAGCATTTTCCAGCGCCAGAGGGCCTGATAACAGAGCGAACACCCACAGGAAAGAGACCCTCTAAAGTTTGTCATCTCTTCTGAAGGGCGAGAGGCTTTGTAATTCGATATCATTCATTTTTGTGCTGGGTAGTGCTGTGCCTGTGAAATAAACAGGTTTTTTCCACTTCTCTCAGAGAAATCTCTTCCCGAACCGGTTGGGGGGTGGGAGAAAAGGGCCACGTGGGTTTGCTTCCCGGGGTGGGGGGGGCCCATTGGAGGTTTTCTCCCAAATTTTGCCCTAAACCAGGACACCTCCAAAAGTCTACAACTTGCCAGGCTGGTCCTCTGAGATGAAGTCCATATAATGAACTTGCCACTTAGGGCCAACATAGCAATTTGTGCAACAAGCTTGAACCTTCCACTTCTATTTTTTTCCCCAATGTGTTTCTGTGCATTTTTCAAATTAGAAGAGTAGTTAATAAATGGATATGGTGTATGGGACTGAACTAACTTGCTGAAGGAAAAAAGCTACACTGAGATATTTTTGCATTTTGAGACAGGTTGCAAATAGCCAAACCCAGTAAGAAGTAATATGTTAGATAAAGATGAATAAGAACTTGAGTTACACATTTTATTAAATAGGCAAACATAATTGTTTTGTTCTCTGGTTTAGGAGGACAGATGGAATGTAAAACAGGGCAGGTGAAAAAGGCTCAAATACAAATTTGTAACAGTACCTTAAAAGTCAGATTCTAACCTGTAAGTATGAGCCATGTGATATAAATAAATGATAGCTGTGTGGCACATTTGAGCTAGATATTGGATATAAAATAGCAGTCAAATGTCTGGAGAGCAGCTGCTTGCCTATCTATAAGACATCTGGCTCTTTTCCTCAGCTCAGGCAGAACTTGCTGCTACAGCCAACTGTTGTGTTTCAGAGACCTGTTTTATTTTTCAGCATAAAATGTAAGTGCAATGTGACAAAAAGCAATTTTCCCTTTTGAATTGCTTAGAATTTTTAGGTTCCTTTTGTGTGGATTTTTACTGCATAAACCTCTGCTTCTTTTGCCACCCTTTCCTGCTGCCCTTCCTATATACCCCAATCTACTAGTCAGGCATAATCAGTACAATTGTCATAAGCTCCTTGTCTTTAAAAGGCCCAGTACTTTGTCTTAATGGGATTTTTATTATTTAACACAGGCCAGGAAAATATCATGTTAAATTTTGCTTTATGACACAAATACAGCTTCCTGAATGCTGTGGAGTCAAGAGGCTGCAGATACTCTTGCAAGCTCTGCACTGCCTGTCAGTGCTGTCTCCTGGTGCCCCTTACAGCCTCGAGCTATAGGGCAGTTTTCTTTATTTCTTTGCTGACTTCTCTCCCTCCAGAGGAATGCTGAAGTATCCAGAAAGACAGCACAGAGGTATTCTTTCTCTGAGAGACACACAGTACAACAAAGCTATAGCTTACAAGCTAAAATCTTTCCTTTTCAAGAAATATAGAAAATTTGATTTACTTTTTAATAAGAGGCAAATTGAATTAATTTCTGTCTCTTTGAAAAAACACTGAGCTAGCTGGAAAGTCAAAGAGTCTTCCACTTCTATTTTCTATTTTCCTTTTTCTGTTTTCAAATGTTTCCTGAAGCACCCACTGAGAGAAAATTAAGCTGAACCTGAAGATCACTCTGCGTGGCTTGTTCGTTCCAGGGTGGCTGGTGAATATATAGGTAAACTTTTGTGAATTTTTAGGAGCTATCTGAGGTGTAATCTGGCATTCTATTTATCCATGTAGAAATCAAACCAGTTTTTTTGTTTGTTGAGGTTAATATTTTCCTTCCTTCCTTCCTTCCTTCCTTCCTTACTTCCCTTCCTTCCTTCCTTCCTTCCTTCCTTCCTTCCTTCCTTCCTTCCTTCCTTCCTTCCTTCCTTCCTTCCTTCCTTCCTTCCTTCCTTCCTTCCTTCCTTCCTTCCTTCCTTCCTTCCTTCCTTCCTTCCTTCCTTCCTTCCTTCCTGCCTTCCTTCCTGCCTTCCTTCCTGCCTGCCTGCCTTCCTGCCTTCCTGCCTTCCTGCCTTCCTGCCTTCCTGCCTGCCTATAAAGAAGTGGGAACTCATCCATTGATGATTTTTTTTTACCTAAAGACATGATCCTTTATATGGCCCTTTACACTTTCTGTCAACTTCTGGTTTATAAGTTATGATTTAACTAAAACACAGATGAGCAGACTGCACTCTTGCAAAGCAGTACCTTGAGGGCATTTCAAAGAACATGCACCAAATTCACTTTTACCATTGCTAAAATGAAGACCTTAGAAAATTAATTCCTAAATTATCACTATAAATTTCCCATTAAGTTATAATAGCAAATGAATTCAGAGAATGAGAAACAGATTATGTAAGGAGTTACTCAACTATGCTATGTTAGCTTATTAGTGTCCCTTTAAAATGAGAGAGAAGCTGTAACTATAGCAGAAAAAGTTTCTCCTTTCACAGCATTTGGTCTGAAGCCTATTTATTTTGGAAACCTTCTCCTTGATTGTGTGTGGTGCAGTGGGAGGAGTTTTCCCAGTAGGCAATTAATTTTAGTCAAAACCATCATCCATTTTAGCTAAAAAAAAAAATTTTGTGGTCAAATAGGTTTGAAGCAAGACTGAAACCTTTCGTCCTTTAAAAATATATAATCAGATTTGGCAGGGCATATTTGTGGTGTCTCTGTGGTAGATTTTCCATTAAATTTAAATACTCTCATCCCTGAGAAAATAAGCTACATGAGTTGGTTTGAGACCTTCATTAAAGGCTACTCCAAAGCATGTTTTATATGAAAAATGACTTTGCTACTGAGAATGATTGGTATGTCAAGAATTTCATTTCAGCCAACATTTTTGTTATTAGAAGAAGCTTCTGTTGTCTACAGAGGGGTTTTGTTCAGAAAGATATAATGCAAGATACGAAAAAAGCATCCTTCCAGTGTTCTTATCTACTATGCAATGCTTCTATTGTAAGCTTAGATAATAACAATTCTAATATTTTTTTCATTTCCTTGGGTGCTGCTTCTTACTTACATCTTATAATGGTACTCATGATTTTACTGCTGCTTCTCTGGGAGCTAGAAAAATAATCAAAGAGCTTGTTTTTCAGTGTGTTTAGTGAAACCTTAGAACTGGATGCCCTAAAGGTGATCTTTTAAATCCCTTTTGCCTTTTTGTATTTCCCATGTAAAATACAAAGACTATCACATTAAAACATGTTTTTCTTATTGTTTTCTGTATCATTAAATCTTGACAGGCCCATTTCTCTTCCATTTCCCTTTGAAAGAACACTAGTTTCTGGAGAGTGGAAGGAGGGAATATTGAAGTAGGTCACAGCCTTTGGTGACATAACTATGCCAGTCCTTTCAAACTATCCCAACAGGCAGATCATCCATAGACTGGAAGGAAAATGAGAATCCAGTTAAAGCCAAAATAAACAGATCAATACTTTGTACAGTAGGTTACTGTGGTTTCTGTTGTGTTTTATTTTTGTTTATATCCTGTCCCACCCTTGCCCTTCTGGAAACTTTATTATCTTTTTTGGTACACTGATAAGCAAGCTTTAAAATTCTGTCCAACCCGAACAACTCCGCAGCGATCGACTCTATGGGGCCATAAGTTTCTCGGGATAGCAGAAACAAACTTCTCTGCACCTTTGAAGGCATCTACCATATTTTATTACTGCTGTGACTTTTTACAAAACCCTTCCTTCCTGAGCAGCAACCACATTCCCAGGGACTGTTTGCATATGCCAGCAACAGATAAAGTTAAGACAACTGAAGCAGCTAAGGAATGGCAGTAATGCACTGGATGATGCTTGCTTTCTCATTTTTACTTTTGGTTATTGTTTTTAAAAGTTGTCCTACCCCATCCTGACAAAAACAAACAAAACCTGACTAAAACAGAAAATGAAAGTGTGTGATTCTTGCTGGGAGATGAAGCATCTGATTATTTTATGCTGCTGCTGACAATGGACGGACAAGTGATCGTCACAAATTCATCACAGCCATTGGAAGGGAAGCACCGCACTTCCTCACCCGATCTCATGAGTTCTCAGGATCTACTGTGAAACCATTACATGGTAGCTAACAGCAACAAGTGATTTTTTAAATGTATTTTTTGGCCTTGTCTAGTGTAGAATGTACAAAGTACAGTCCAGTCAATATCAGCCAAAATACCTGGAGCATCTTGAAAACCAGCATTTGTTTGGGCATGGTTAGACAAGGCATCCTGGAAGCAAAGGATACAAAACAATGATGAAAGGAGAAGCTGAGATAACCTTTCCAACAGTGTCTGCTCTCAGGTCAATGTTAAACACAGCAGGGGAAGGCATAAAGACCAGCTAGAAATATTCTATACACCAGCTGAGTGAGCTGCATGCTCTGTCCTTAAGGGTGTCTGAGAGTATGTTTTAAATATTCCTCTACCCTATCTCTAACCAACAGGATCCTGTAATTTGCACGCACTTCCCTGCTTGCCTGTCACTGAATGTCAACAGTAGGTACAGCTGGGAAACACAGAAGTTGAAGCTTTTAAAGGATGTGTCATATTTCTATGGAAGTTTATTATAATTTGCAGTTGAACTTGATTACTTAGAGGTCATATCACTTCTGTACATGATCAGTTTGCCTTGCTCCCAATTTTACTTAAACAATTGTCAAACTAAAATGATTAAGGAGGAATTACATATGGGGAAAGAAATTGTTTTAATGAACCAAAGACCACAGAATTATTAAAGAGTTGAGGTTGGAAGGAACCTCTGGAGTTCATCAGGTCTAACCCCCTTCTTAAGCAGGTTCACTTAGAGCAGGTTGCCCAGTACCATGATCAGATGTTTTTTTAATATCTCCAAGGATGGAAGCTCTAAAACCTCTCTGGCAACTTGTGCCAGTGATCAGTCACTCTCATAGTGCAAAAGGGTTTATTTTTTTTTAGATGAAACCTCCCATTGCAGTTTTCACCCATTGCCTCTTGTCCTGTCAATTAAAGATAGTGTAATGTCCTGCATTGAATCAAGTAGATGGAAGCTAATTCATGTATTTAATTTAGGTGTCCATCTGAAGTATGTAGTGATGCCTTAAGACGAAAGTCTCTGTCAAAATCATTGGTTTGTTTCTGGGAAAGAAATAAAATTGTATGATGAAACCTCCTCAGCAGTGTCATCCTCTCCTAGATACAGGTTTGGTGTTGGACATATCTTTAATTTGAAAACTGTAAACTATTGACCTTCAGTCAACTTGACAGGCATCATTCTTCCAACATTTAGTGTTCAAATCTACAAGTCTCAGCAGCAAATACCCAATAAATCTTCAAAAGTGAACAGTAGGTAGGACCTGCTTTTTTTAATTCTCTTTCTTCCTTTGCTGAGCTGTTTTTTGTTACACCTACTTCATTTTCCTCCCCTAGCACTACTAGTTGCCCAGATTTTACTCTAATGATTATTCATCAATTTTTTTCTCCCCTGAACAGTGAAAAATAATAGCCATGTCACAGTGATGCAGCACTAACTGCAGACACCAAACCTTTTGATGCCTGGCTGAGTCACAGCAGGTAGAATGCTGGTGGTAGCTGTGTCACAGAAGGCTTGGGTGACAGGGGAGGCCCAGGATGGCTGCCTGGGCTGGCAGGAGCTGATGCCCATGGCAATGGGGAGTGGCTGCTTCTCCTTTGTTGCTTCTCCTGTCTCATACATCTGGGTGCCTGGGCAGGGGTGAAACCAGACCATGGCACTCGCCTACCCTCTACCTCCTCTGACACCCCACTGGAGAATGTTGCAAGTTTCTGAAAGGATATTGACCTAAGGATAAGAAAACACACACAGTCCCAGTCTGTACACTATCAGTGTTCTACAGACACCTGGAAAATCTTTACAATCCTGGATAAAGGGAGCTCCACCCTATTCTCCCTCTCTGTATGCATCCTGGTCTTACAAGAAGCTGGAAGCTCCCCAGAGCCATGGATAAATGAAGCTCCTCAGCACCCACCTTCTCTGAGTGAAACTTGCTGTAAAGTTATTGATTCATGGACCCCTTGGCTGCTTTTGGTTTGTACTGTCTTTTTTTTTTTTTTTGAAAACTTTTGAGCCTTTTCTTTTGCATAGCAATTGCATAAGCGTAATTTTTTAAAGAGATCCCCCACTGCCAGGCTTTTCCATAAAGACCAGGTCCTCAAGGGTAAGAACTCACCTTTCAATATCTTTCACACCAATTTCTATTTTCCTTTTTAGTCATATCTTTCCAGCTGGATAGAGCAACTTGCCACCTGACAGCAAAGTTGCTTTATTTACCCCATAAGGTGAGAGTTCCTTGCCATTCCGTTTTGCTTCATGATCTTTATTTAGTGAGAAAGGGAAGGTTAGGGCCTCTGACCTGAGTAACTCAAGGCTGTTTCTGGAAAATTTGCTGAAGACAGAAAATAGGCAGACTATTTTGTTCTTTTTTTATTAATCCAGAGCAGAAATTAATTTCTTATATGAGAAAGCACTGTAGTGAAACTGAAGATCACTTGGAATATAATCATAACATGTGGAACATTTCTCCCCCTTGTTAAAGAAGGGTATTCAATAAATAGCATAAGGTAGGTAGAATAACTTAAAAACAATGCTGTAACAGACAGAGGGATATGACACTTTCTTGGAGATCTAAGGTATGGCACAGTGATTTGCCCTAATTGCGGTTGTACTTTTATCATACTTACTAGTTTTTATGCTATTCTAATTTTATCTGGGGGTTCCAACCAAGGTTAGGGTTTCAAAACTTTTTTATATACAAAACGTATAAAATAAGATTGTCCCTTTTCACTAATTGCAAGTTTACATGGGAGTTAAACATAGCACTGATATTAATGATAATATCACAGAAAGAGGCTCACAGTAGTCCTTGTAACCAACCCCTACCATAACACTCTGCAGTCTTAAATTTAGGGGAAGAAGTTAGCTCCAAAGAATAAACAGTCTTTATCCAAGCCTATCACTGCACTAAATTAACCAAGATTCTTGTCTTTAAACACAGAAGTCTTGGCCTGTTTTCTTTGGCAAGATACTGCCATGAGTAATATGGAGTTAAAGATACAGAATTAGAAGAAATATATCAATAAAAGTAATTGAAATATAAGAGTACCAAAACTGATAAACCTTTCTATCTTTATACTTTCATATGAAGAAGGGTTTATCAAGATAAATCATTTTATGTTATTGAGATGGTGTTAGGAAGATAATAATTGCCTTTTTAGGGAAGAACAGGAATAAAGTTAATTTAGGTAGACTAAATCTGCTCTCATCTTTTTCCCTTGTAGTCCTGCTTCTTTGAAGCTAAAGTTGTAAAAATCTATGTGCAAAAAGAAAGGAAAAATTCCTGCAAAGCAAGAAAATGTAACCCTACTTTTCTAATGTCTCAGAGAGAATAACTATATCGAAAAAAATTCTCAAGCTACCTCTAAGCAGCCAGCACAGGTGTTGGAAGTGCTTTAATTGTGTTAGCATAGTACTCCCCCAGGTCTGTTCTCCTGTCTGAGCAAGGGAAAACACCTTATTAACACAACTGCACTTCTTTCAGGCTGAGCCAGCCTGTTCACATTTAGCTGATATTTTACACAATCTAGGCTTAGACTGACTTTGACTTGCTGTTGGAGAAGGGCAGAGAAGCACAGACACTGATGGATTTTGGCATAGGGTGGGAAAACCAAATTTCATAAACAAGCAGGCTGGTTGCAGTCTGGGTGGTAATGAGAGTCTCTGTTGCAAGGGTCCTTCCAGCAGCACCTTCAATTGGATCAGGAGATGCTCCCCGAAGTGCTGCTCTGTTCAGTTGTTATAGTCAGCTGAACCATGGTCCTGGGTGACTGCTCCAGCATGGGCATGATCCATCACTGAGTACCTTAAACCAAGTAAGAAGCATATCCTAGATATTCTATCTGCATAAGATTGCCCTACACAATAATTTCAACAGCTGAAGGAACACTTTTTACCAACTATTTTCAAGTATCTTATCTTGTAAAGTTTGATCAATTCTGCAGCAAGAACCACACAGAGAGTCTTTGGGATGGCCCATTCTTCACACAGGATATTAATCTGCACACTGAAGATGTGTGCAGACTAAGAAAATTATTAATACATATGGCTGCTACATCTCAGAAATTAGCTTTCAGTTTGCCTCTTGATGCTCTCATACTAGTGTTAGTTTCATCATATCTTACCCAAAATACATCTTGGTCCTAAAGGCACTGCAAGAAGTCAGGGGTTTTTTTCTTATGGCTTTAGGAAAACAGTTTTTCTTAAAAATAAATTTTTAAATCCCAAATTTGGATAGTACTGTGTACATGCCTTTAATTTCTTTTTGAAAGAATTTTTTTTTTTTGACAATTTTATGTAGGAAGCTGTGCTATGATCCGTCCATGGCAATAAAGCCCAGGCCTCTGTTCAACAGTACTTACTGCTCTTTACCCTGACTCCTGTGTGATGGAAGTGTTCTACCCAGTTGAATATGAACATTTGGTTCAGAAAGTATTTTAGTTTTAGTAGTATTTAGAAGTCAAACCAGAAAGTTGGAAAATGGATCTCAGCACTTCCTTTCTTTGATCTACTTAATAGACCAACAAGGTTATCTTGTCCAAAAATTGGCTGCCTTTCAAATTGCACTGTTTCACTTGCATTCGAGTCAGAAGGAATCTGGTCAGTCACTAAATTTTCATTTTCTGTTACTTCTGGTTTCTCAAACCTATTTAAATTCAGATATTTACTTCTTGGCTTCTATATGGATTTATGACTTTTTTCTTGTGGCAAAATTTGTAGGAGAATAATGTTTCTCTTCCCAATTTGGTTGTTACATATTTGATGCAAGCATTTTGACAATCCACAGTGAAACACCTGCAGTAGATTGAAATGGCTTTTGAAATGCTGAAGTTCTTCAAAAGATGCAAATATACTTTTATGTGCTCTTTCCCATATCCCTCTACCTGGGACATACTCAGCATGTCATTTTAAAGAAAGCACATCAGCATAATTAACTGTGAAATCTGGATACCAAATGTATATCACACACTGAAGCACAGGATGGGTGAGGTTGGAAAGACCACTGGAGGTCCCCTGGTCCAACATCCCTGCTCAAGCAGGGTCTCCCAGAGCACCTTATTCAGAATTATCTCCAGATGGCTTTTGAATGTCTTCAGAGAAGGAGACCCCACAACTTCTCTCTGAGCAACCTGTTCCAGTGCTCAATCAGCTACAGAGTAAAGCTCTTCCTCATGTTTGGGTGGAGCTCCTTGTGTTCCAGTTTCTGCCCACAGTCTCTCACTCTTATTGCTGGAACCACTGAGATGAGCCTGGCTACATCCTCTAGGCACCCTCCCTTGAAGTACTTGTATGCATTGATAAGATCCCCTCTCAGTCTTCTCCTTTTCAGGCTAAAAAAATATGGAGCGCTTCCTGAACTTGCATATCATATTGTATCACTAAGTTACTTTTTTTTTCCCTCCTGATTTATTGTGGCCTTGTCCTGGAAAAATAAGATGGTTACAATCTCCACAAAAGCAGCATTTCGGTTGAGGAGTCCCAGCTGGATCCTCCCTAGCCTTTTCATTTTTCCCGTCACATGACAGTAGATGTGGTTGGTATCCAGCTGATTAAAATTACCTTTACTTATATAGGGAACTAATCACTATATGTAGAGAGCTGTCATTAAAGAATATTAACTATACAATACACCTGGTGCAGGATTTCAGAAGAAAATGTACCTCCTGCCAGTTTGGAAAATGAAAAGAAAATACAATACTTCTGTTTCCACTGTTTTACTAATCTTTATCAGTAAAGCTACTTAGCAGCTTTGTATGGTAGAAATCAGACAAGAGCAGATGCACAGAAGAGCTTTATCTGTAGCTGCCTTTCAAATGTAATCCTATACAAAAGGGTGAAATTTACTAGTAAAAATTATATTTAACATCATTTTAAGACATCCTTCCTGCTTTCTTGTTCCAGAAAGATGGAAGTCTCACATAGGTTGTATATTATCTGTAAAATTATGTGCAGGTGTCTCAGATACTCCAGGGTGTCTAAAAAGCCATTAAAGGCCGATGAATTCAACTCCAAGTGCTCCTTGCACACTTGGTATTATACTGCAACACAATTAAATTTTAATAGAAATTCAAGTTAAAATAATATAATTGATTATATTTTCATTTTTGTCTTCATTTTCACATATTTTGTTATTTTTAACTCCTTGAAATACAGTATTTTAGGGAAAAAAAATTGATGCGTATACTGCTGAGGCAGAAGAGTCTGGTGTATAAAGCCCACAAAGCCAGGGCAGAATAATGGCAACACATTCAGCAGACCATGCATGTCTAGCCTTCTGCTGTAGTCACTCTTGAACTTTGTTTTGTCCAACAAACTTCAGACACCAGGATACGTTTGAAAAACCTATTTCAAAGTTTTTCAGGAGGTCTTAAACCTTTTAATCATATCCTTTTGGATTTCCTTCCTTGAACTCCTTTTTTTCCCAAGCAGGTAAATGAGGTCATAAGACCATACTTGTTCATGGTGTACCCAGCCTACTGACTTGGACTCACTTTCTTTACAAAATACCAAGCAGTGAATTCATAATAATAACCTCCAAGACTTCTGTCCACACATCCAAATAAGCAAGCAGTTACCTTTCCTTGGCTTGCCCAGAGTGCATCAGTGTTTGGAGGAAGAGGTGGTATCCAGCTGCTCAGAATTTCTTTAACTTGCTATCACTGTTGAGCAGCTTCCTGTGGTTCTTGAGGAAGAATGAAATGAGGCATCTAATTGCAATGTAGAATTCATTATCCACTCTTTCTTCAGAGCACCACAAACTAGCCAGGAAAGGCCAATGTCAAATCATCTGGGTAACTTAGCAGAATACTAAGAGTAAGAACAAATCTCTGACTCAAAGTAATAATTAAGAAGTTTACTGAAAGATGAATGTGTTACCTTAAATCAACTTCAACATTTCTTTTTGTAGACACAATTTTAGGTAGTAGTATTGAGTGCATATAGTCCCAAAATAATGATTTTCAAATTAATTTCAGTTATTTGTTTTTGAGGTTTTGCACAAACTGCCAAGAAAAGAGCACTTTCCTGAAGGATTTTTTAGGTGCATCTGAAGTGTGGATAAGCTCTGCTGTGTGCAAGTCCTGAATATAAATTAGCAATCACATCTAAAAGAAGTGGAATGAGAAAGACCTTTTAAAAAGGTATATTTATTTTATTCAGCAAAATATTATCTCAATTGCCAATAAGTTCCTAATTTTTACTATAAAATTTATCTATGATGTATTTTTCTCATACTTTTTGTGGAAGCAAGTTGAAATAAGATTTTTTCTATACAGGCAAGATGAATGCATTTTAAAGAGAAACAAGGCTAAAAGCACAAATCTTTCACCAAAAGCTCGTTTCTGTTTTATTGACTTTTTCACTCATCTGAGCGCCATATGGACAAGATTGCTATAGCCCAGCTATCAGAGTGGTGGGGATGTGTTGTGGGAAGTCTGCAACACAGGCTTGACACACTGGAGAGAAGGATTGTCCGTGGTTCTTGTCTTCTTCATGAGGCTCAGGTGAAAAAACCAGGCATGCCTTCAGCAGAGAGTGCAGGCAGCCTGGGTTAGCACAGACAAGGAACAAACGACAACACATGAATTTGTCTGTCAGCACATGCATGTTTTGGGCAGGCAGTTCAACTTTCCTGAACATCACCCTGCTAAGCACATAGCAAATCAAAAACATGCCCCAGGATGTGGCATGCAGTAATTGCCAAAGAGTGAATAAAAAGGCTACATTTATATTTCTTCTATGTTGTACAGTTTCTTCTCTTTTAGGTTGTACAGTTTTGTATTTTACAAGCTGTCCCTTTCTATGGGAATCTTATTTTCAGTTCATATATAAACACTACATGAGCAAGCAGTATGCACAGTTAAACATGAAAATCCACTTAAATTTGAATAACATTGTAGAACATCAAAGGAAATATTTAATGAGTAAAGTTTTTCATGGTTTAAAATAGGAAAAGTACTCTACATTAAGATTTCCAGTTTGACTGTTTTGCTTTCAGTCATCAGAATACACACGAGTTTTTCAACTTGTAGAGCAGTCTTAAAATTAATGTGTTATGAAAGTAAAATTATTTTGCTGCACTTTGCATCCTTTTCCTCTTATCCAAGAGCCTTCTGACAGCCACCTAATACCAGCTAGATTTTCAAGTGTCCCTTCTCCTTATTGCAGATAATTGGAAGCATCTGCTCCATTGTTAAAATGTGCACTCCTGTGCTTACAGCTGAAAACTGTGATCTCAGCATATCCAAACATCTCTTCATCTTCCCAGCTTCAATATAATTTTCTAGTTCTGATCGTGTCCTGCAGTAAGGAGTTGGTTATTCTAAGTAGTTATTCCTTGATTTATGTCAATTTGAAGAAATTGCAGAACTGCTGTAATTTTCAAGTCAATTGTTCCTCCTCACACCACCTGTGAACTAAAAAGGATGTGCTTTCCAAAAGATATTCAGTCCCTGATGCTCAGTTGTTGGTTCCTTGGCCATTCCTGAAATTTTTTAAGTCTTGTATCTTGGCTGATACACCATCAGCAGTTCTGTGGTACAGAAGATGCTGAGTGCTGGAAACTATCAGTGTGGGCATGCTGTTCCTTCAGTTTGTGAGGATCTTCTCAGGCTGACTGCCCTACATACAATCCAAGAAAAAGAGATTCTTACACATTGCAAGGACCCAGCAGGTTTATTATCTCTGGTACTTCTTTTTTCAGCTCTTGCTGGTTACAAGGGCCAAGAGCCCAACTACAGGGACTGTCTTGATGAGTGTGTTCAGCTCATGACAGGTTTAGTAAAAGTGGTAAAGAGTGGAACACAGTCTGAAAATCTTCAGCAGATGTTGGTATGCCTGTCTCTGTAGAATACTTCTTTTGCCTATACACAGTAGTTCCTGTTCAGTTCAAATATAAAATATATGAGCTGCTGGTGCAGGATAGCATTGTGCAAAGAAATCATTAAAGGAACTTGGAGACTAGTGTAGCTCTTGCTTTCCTGCATTTGATTGATTGGTTCTAACAGCTTTCAACATCCCTTAAGAAATAGATATCTTAAGTCTAACTTGATAATGCATTTTTCACATTGAGAAGTATTAAGATTCTTAATTTGTGAATACAAGCAAGTTAGGTGTCCAGTGTCCCACGCAAAACCAGTCACCTAGAAAACCAGCTGGTCTAGTAAGTGACTCCACTCAGCCTGAGGTAGAGTCTCACTCCCTGGGCTCTCCCTGCTGACTCTGAAGACAGCTCACACATCTGTATCTCAAATCACAACACTCATAAGTAGATGGCTGGGATGGGTTGTCTTCATTTGCAAACTGAAGGACTCCCTGAATGTCCTGTTGTCATTGCACAGAAAGAGATATGCTTTCTTAGGAGTTAATGGTGCTGCACATCAGTGCTTGGGGTACTCTTGTCAAAAGTAGGGGACATTGTGAGATTTCTTAATCATTCTTCCCACTACTGGTCACTTATTTATGAAGCAAAGATTAAAATGCTTTTTCCTTTCTCTTTCCCATGATCCTGTTACAAAACATAACCCTTTCTACCATCCTCTCTCTTTAAATCACCATCACTTTGAAGCTGCTGGCACATTGGGAGTTTGCTTGTTTGCTTAGTGACTTCTGTGTTGCAAATAGCAGTTTAAAGGATGAGTGTAAACACAGTGATATTGCAGCCTGAACCCCAACCAGACCCCTTTTTGGCAAGCATCCAAGCTTGGCCTCCCATCCCTCTACAATCTTGGAGGTCCCTAGTACTTCCCCCACAGCTTTTGTGCTATCTGTCTCCCTTTAACTTTCTCTTTCAACTTAAATACCTCCACCATTCCTTTTATAAGTACCATAATAACATTTTGAACCCCAAACCCCTGTGCTGGTAACCAGCACCCCTTAGAGCCCTTCTCCTGTGAAGGGAACACCCTTTTTGTGAACTTCTTCCTGCAAATAACATTTCTGCAAAATAAGATTTGTTAATAGCTTCAGCCTGTTGACAGATTTTAGCAAGTAGCTTTTTTTCTTGGATACTTTTGCCAACAGTCATGCCTGGTGCTAGGCAGGGCTGGTTGCTGTACCTAACCAAAAACTGCACAGTTCATTTAAATCAGGCAAGACAAAATGCCTTCTGGTGAGAAAGGGTATGTCTACAGAAGCAGATGGCTGCAGGTGCAGTATACATGTCCAGTCTGAAAGCTTTGTCTGATACATTCTGCTTCTTAGAAAGGCCTGAGATCATATGAGCTTGGATATCTGATGTCCACTAAAACAAAGAGTCTGTCAAAAGAAACTACATCAGTCTACACAATGAACAGAAAAATACATTTATCTATCAGTTTTATTTCATTTTCCTTTTGTATTATTGAACTGCGCTGCTGTCCATCTCTAGCTCTTCCTTTTCTTCTGGACATGAAATAAAATTTTCTATTCTGAATTTTCTCTGCTATTTGATGTTTGTTTTGTTTTTTGACAAAAAGCCTAGGCAGGTCTAGCAGACACTTTTCTGAGAAGCAGACTAATACTTATTTAAGGTACTTTAAATTTCAGTGCACCAGACTTCCTAATAGCTTCTGCAATTTGAATACAGAAGTGGATAAAATGTGGTTAAGCCACCAGGCTGATGGAGACCTGGTATCAAATTAGGTTCAAAGGTGATTAAAAAAATAAAAGTGAAGGCCCAGAACTGCAGTCCTTACTTATCCCCAAGCCTGCTAATCACTCCCAATTTCTTCTTTCACAGCTTGTCTTCACTAATGGTTGGCAATATCGGACCACCGGTCTTAGTTTGAAGAAAATGTCACCTTAACCCAAGCAGAGCATTTAATAGCTAAGTGGCTTTTCCTGAGTAACAACTCACACTTTTAAATTAATAATGCTGCAACAGTCTCACTCTAGGCTAACTCCACACACCAATTTAACTCATTTTCCATGTTCTGAATGTGGAAACATTAAATCTAGGTCAATATTTTCAGTAAATTCAATAAATTATTCACTGACTCAATTATTTTCTTGAGTTATTTTGTACCACAAATTTTCTACCTGATGCCACAGAACCATTTTAGCATTCAAGGAAAGAAACCATTCTTATCTGCAAAGGAACTGTGCAGTCATGCATCTTAATTCAGGATTTAACATCACTAGGTATAGCATAGCAAGAGGGAAGCAAATTTCACCCCACCACACACTTGATTATCTTCAGACTGAGATGTGCTTGTGTCTATATCTGCTTATTCATGAAGTCAAGAAGGTGAAAATCCTCCATTAATGCAATAAAAATTGTATATTCCTAGAAGCAAGTCATTAAGCAATTTGTTTGACACTGGCTGGAAAGTGTAATATAGCTTCAGATCACTTGCCTGACCCTGTAAATCAAAATGTACTCATGATTTAACAAATACTATTTTTTGCTTGTTTCCATTTTGATTTTTACAGTTTTCATGTAGTATTAGTAAAATCACACTGCAGTAAAATTTGGAAGCAAAAAGAAGTAAAAAAGGGATAATAGTCACCTATAGTATCCTTCTAGCTAAAGGCTTCTGACAGAAGGGAATTGTAAGAAAAAGTTGAATGAAAGATGTGGACATTTGACAGGCAAAGGTGAATAAACAGTTCTGAAAATAAGGTATGGGCAGATGAAAGAAGGACAAAAATGCAGGCAGGACACAAAGAGATGGTTTGCAGGGAGCACCGGCAATCCCGTCAGCATGCGGAGAGCTCAACCATAGTCAATCCAAAGTTAGAAGGAAATCTTCCAGTGAAATCCTGTCAAAACTGACATGCTCAACATTCTACACATTACAGAGCCAAGCCCAGCTGCTGTACTGGTAATGAATGGCTTGAAGCGAGATACTGCTGTGGAAGTTTCTGTCGTGTTGGCCAAATGATGCTCATTGGCTGTGGCAGGCGGTGTGGAAACTGGCAAAGGCATCCTCCTGTGTCTGTCAAATTCACCTTCCCTTCCCCCATTAAGGGTTCCTTTTGCTTTTCATCACTGTCACAGCCATGCTCCAGAACAGGTCCTCTTCCTCAGCTGCACTCTCCGGGAAAACTCAAGAGTGTCATGCATTGCAGGACCACACAGTGAGAACCTTTGCTCCCACTCACTTCCAAAAATTAAACCCTTCTCCCTCTCTGCAGCCTTGACCTGATAATTGTGCTGGTGGGAGGAATAAACTGTTAGTGCTGCTCCACTGAATTTGGATTTTAAATGTTCAGCATGCCATTCATTAAAACTGTAATTATTAATAGGTATTTTTTTAAAAGGCATTGGTGTCACACTTTTATTTTTTTTCACAGCTTTAATCTCATGACTAAGGAACTGCCAGAAAGAAGAGAGACTCTTTTCACAGTGGAAAGCATTTGCATGTGTTTAAGCAGAATTTTTTATATTCAAGTTGAACAAACAGTTCCAAAGAGCCTTGCTTTTAATGGGTTTTCCAGTTATATTGACTAATGTACAGAGGACAGAGGTCAAGTAACAACTATTTCCAAATAAAATTAGATTCTGCTGGAATCAGAATCTATGACTTTCTTAGCCCTGAGTCCTTTTCCCCAAGGCATTCACTATCAGAGATTATCTAATTATGTAATATTTTACACAATAAATGCAAGCATTGTGCTTTTTTGGCATCTTTTATATCTCTATTAGAAGAAGCTAATTAGACCGCATTTTTCATGTGCAGGATGAGTATTCACTATTTGTACCCAGACACATGGTGTTGAATGTTAGGGTGATTAATAGTGGTTCAATGCACAATTAGATATTTTGGATTTGAATGCCATTGGTAACAACACTAATAATACGCAAGGTTTTCCATTAACCCACTGAGATTTTGGGACGGTAAACCATTAGCTCAAAGGTATCTCCCTTCTGAGGACCTAAGGCCATACACAGATCCTAGTGTGGCCTCATTCTTGATTGTCACCCAAGTGCTTTTCTAATGCAGACATTAATCTCTGAAAGAAGTCAGCAGATGCATCACGGACCAATTCTTCCTGAAGCATGGACACATCATGAGCCACATGGCAAATACTTAATAGGATTTCAAGTACATTTGCAAAGCAGGGTGCTAAAAGTAGTTTGTTGCATTTAAATGGCATAAAAGGTTGAGTTTATTCTAAGCTCTATATTATGTGTGACATTTGGAATTTAACACAAAAGAAGAGGAACAAACTAGAAGATAGTTCTGGTACCTATTTTTAGCTGGAAGTAGTCCTTAACACATTGAAGCTTACATGATAGGGCCATTTCCTGTTGCAGGACACTCCCATCAATAATGAGAGAGAGATTGGGAAAGCCAAAGATGATAAATTAAATCCCTGAAACACTTCTTTTGGAGAGCAGGACAGGAAGTGGTGAGAACAGACATTTATTTTTATACTGACTGTCTCGGTTCTAGGGAAATGAGAAAACGCAGTGTGAGTTGTATTGGCAAGCAGTGAGTCATTGATTCACTGTTGATAAAAGTATGGAAAAAGTATCCCTCAAGGAAGAAATAAACTGTTGCATTTGGAGCTTTACTGGCAGCAGGGGCAAAATTCTTTTTCTGCAGCTCTACTGTTGCACCTGTCCATGTGAAACACTGTAAAAATTATGAATTTAAATACATAATGGAAAAGACATAATCAAGGAATGACAGCTAATCAGCTCTATTTCCCCTATAGCCCTTTCTGTTTTATCTTTGGTTTTATCTTTAGATTTAGTGCTGTTACTAATGGCAGTACACAATATCCCAGTTTCACAGAGTCATTCTACTGAGTCCTGAAAATATTTGCTGAATAAGTTATCTTTTATAAAAATATATAAAAGCTATAGGCACAGTTCCCCAATGGCACAGCTTGCATGTAAAGATGCCTCTTATGTGTTTTTTCGTGCCATTACTTGAATCCCCTACAGCTCCTTACAACCCTAATGTAGTGCTTCCTACCCAGGAAGCTCAGCTGCAGACCTGCTGATTAACAATTTTATGGGCAAAAGATGAAACATCAGGATGCAATCTTCTCCCTGTAATCTGCCATGAGTTTATACCAAGGAGCCCTGGTAAGGGAGAGGCACTGACAGCAGCTGGTGTCTGCCAGAGAACCAGGGAAAGGAGAGTATCAAATTGCACTGGTGACCGACCTCCTCTTGGAACCTGTGTCTATCCTTTCTCCTACGTGGCTGAAATGTGGCTGTGCTAACTGTCACCACAGCCTGGGGTCCCACTAGCATTTCATCAACCTTATTTGCACGCTTGAAATCCAGAACATGCCATTAGATTATCCACTCAACCTGCTCAGGGGTTTGAACCAAGAGACAAAAAAAAAATTGGCTTCTGCCCCACCTCAGGCTTGAGGGTATTTTTCTTTTGGGTGGTATTTTTCTACATAATTTCAGAGCTGTCTAAGCAATTCAGGACTCAGAATTTGACTTGGGGTTATTTCTTCCTCAAAAAATGTTTGTTAGTGATGCTGAAGCCTTTCTTTACCACATAACAATAGTGAAAAAAGTAGCTAGAAATAAAGAGAAAAACACATCCCAGAGACAGAGAGAGAGAGAGAGAAGGAGCAGAGAAAGAAAGGGAATTATCAATATAATCAGCTCTGCAGAGATGGAGCTGTTCCAAGCCTATATCAGGGCAATCGGTCATTCAGCTTGAACTTGGATTTGTCAGGAGAACAGAGCCTAACCCATCATACACTGAGAATACACTGTTCCTTCTCCATTGACTGCGTTTTCAGAAAAGTCAGCATTTTCTATAAGAAAACTTTTACTGATGCTCTAGGGTATTGAAGAATACCAGCCTTGCCAAAAGAAAAGCCTTGGGTTTCTTGTTATTCCTAGGTTCTAACTCCTCAGAGTACCATCTTTCATCTTTCAAATAATTTTCTTGTCAGAATGTGACTTTTTGAGCAGGGCTTTTTCCCCTTCTGTCCAGTTGCTTTTACATTTTTATCCTTCATATTGAAGGAAAAAAGTTTTATCTTGGATCAGCACAGGTCCCTTTATGTTTTGCTTTCTATTTCAGCAGCATGTTGTATTTAAAAAGAGACAATTCCAAAAAGGCAGAGGGTCAGACTTTCAAGTTTGCACTTAACGGGTGCATGTTGGAGCTGAACATCCACCCAGACAGCCAAAAAGGTCCCTATCAGCACACTGGGCATGGCCACGCAACACAATGCTGCAAATTCCGAAAGAAAATCCTAGTGAGAGCCATTTGAAACTTAAATTCAGGATTTCTGTGCCAATGTCTGGGCAATATGATCACGCTCCTGCCACAGCAATTCAGGTCAGCATTGCACTGGCACCATGGCATTGTCCCTTGAATCTGGGGAGCAAATGTCCTGACTTAAGGCTGGCATGGAAGGGGCACTTTTCCTTTGAGCTTCCTGCACATTTTGAAAGGGTGTGACTTCTGTAACAAAGCTCACATTCTAATCTCTCATTCTGGTCTTGAAGGTTGCATGGCATCTGCGGACTTTAAAGATGCTTGATCAGCATTTTAGGCACAATCTTTCTTAGATACAGCTGGGGTATCTGTTAAGGTCAATGTGCTTCACCAGCATCCTAACTCGAAGTTCCCAGTTCATACTTTTATTATTATTTTGGTCAAGACTGAAAGTGAAAATTTCTACTGGCATACCAGAATCTAACTCATTACTTGCAAAGTAAACACAGATTTTGAGTCCCAAATTATGGAATGAAGTTCTCTTCTGGAAAGTTTTCTTTGCCATTTCCTGAAAAATATGTCAAGTATCTTGTATGTTTTGCAGTGGACACCCTGTCCACGACAGAGTTGTTATCGCATGCTCTGAATTTTTCTGCATTTCTCCTGCTATCCATGTTAAACGATCAATTTATTTTGCACAATTTATCCACAAATAAAAGAAAAACCTATGAATTTTATAAATCATCTGATATTCCAACAGCGTGCTGTTTTCTGACTCTGGATGACTCATTGTCATATTCATTTGTTAGCTTGTTCATCTATTAAATGTAACACACTCTGTGACAAGTGACCCATTTAAATTTCAATTCTAATTATGCCTTTTTGGACCCTCCTAGTTCAATTTTCCTAGTCTTAGTGCCAAAGGTTAATGTCTTAAAATTAGATATCTAAACAGAAGTGGGACATAGGCACTGCTAAATGAGTAAAGCAATTATAATTGTGCAGTTTAAGCATTTCTTCTACTAACTTTCTATAAATAAAACTTTCCTCAAAGGTTTCAGCACAGATCAATTCTGAGCTAATACTAACTATAAAAGTTATTGTCAAATTCAACTAATTCTGGACTTATGAGTAACGACAATTACCATGGAATTCTATAGAAATGCAAATTTTTTAGATATTTTGTTCAAGTTTGAATACCTGATCCAGGTATTCTACACATACAGACACAGAATATAAGTACAAAGTACATTTTATGTCATATATTCTTGCTGGTTAGTACATCTTGAATAGCACATATTGATGGAATGTAATCATTGATGCTATTAAAAACCACTTTAATAGTGTTCAAGACTGTTGATGTTTGGCAAGCTCTGTAATTGCTTTAATGTTTTATAGTAATAGTATTGCATTGATTTCTTTTTGGTATTTTTCTCTTCATTATCATGCTTGTGGATCTATTACAGCTTCTTTAACCATTGTGTCCAACACCTTTCAAGATCTGTGTGCCTTTCCTCTCATTCTGCACATTTGGTTTTCAGCTCTTCCACCTCTCTCCCAAGGCCAGGGTAAACAAACGATTTCTGAGGCCATGGAGGCTGTGTAAAATGTCTGAATGACAAAGTAATGAACACTCTTTGTGACTGGAGTCAGCACAAGTGTTTATTGCTAAGCAACAAAGACTGATGTCAACGAGTTTTGCCAAATGCAGATGGTGAGTAGGTTTGTTGAAAAAATGAAATCACTCTAACATAACTCTTTAGAGCAGATACTAATATAATAGAAATAAAACGCACTCAACTGTTCGGAGTGAAGCGCTCCACAGAGAGGAATGAGGTTAATTTAATAATACTTTCTGATGGCTCAGCCTGTGTATTATGGAGCTGCTCATATATGAAATATTCCTAACCTATTTCAGCAAGATTAAGGAAGGGAAAACATCTGCAAAGCTTTTCCTAAAGTATAGTTTAGGAACCAAAGCTGTGGCTCAGAAATGTTGTGAACAAAGGAAGGACACAACACACTGTACCTGGCTGCTGGGGAGGTGGTGTTTGGAATATGCAAATACAACATTACTGGACACTTCAGACTCTCACAGCGTAAACAACTTTTAGTCCTGTTCAGCAAATGCCTTTGTGTTGTCTCCCTGAACAACTCGCCAGGTGTGACTGGTGAGCTGAGATTGATGATAATGTAACTGTAAAGCTGAATCTCTTCCCTGAGGGGAATGTCCACCAAATTCCTTTTATCCTTGTTTGAGACCAGCTCTGTCACAGTGGAGAACACACTCATTTATCTGCTTTGAGCACCTTCATGAAAACACAGTAATCTTTATGCACATCCTTTAGGCAGGGCTCAATGTCAAAATCACATTCAATTTTCCTTCTTCCCATAGACAGTGCACAAAAGCAGAACATGAAACCGAATAGGCATTAGTTAGCACTTAAACAACATGCAGGACATTCTGTTCTGGTTCAGCCAAACTGCCAAAATAATTTACTATAACTCACACCTGGTGCAAACCACACCAGAAAGCAGCTACTCCCTTCCCTGGAAGTCCACATATCTTGCTCACCCTCCCAGAAACACCTGCTTGAACACAGCTTGGAAGATCAGTCCTGCCGCTCTAATCCTAGATGCCAGTCATCCTCTGTATAAAGACACAATGTTCAGCCTAGAATTTCTGCTAACTCCCTAAACTGGATGGTATGGAAAGACAGGCACATTCCCATGTTCTCTGCCTCCACAGTGAGTGAGTCACCCTTGCTGGCCTGCACCAATCCTTACGTTGCTGCAGAGCCTGGAATAGTAGCCTGTAGTAAGTGTGGTGATGGCAATAAAGTAAACAGACACACAGACACACACACACACACACACAAAACCAACCCCTCATCTTGTTGTAGAAAGTGGCTTAATTTGCTTCAAAGTAAAGATGTCGCACCTCAGGCAACTCATTAAACAAGTCTCTTGTGTCTGAATGAAAAATGTAATGTGCATGAAAGTTGCTAACTTAACTTGAGTGAAAGAAAGATTAGCCAGAGCTCATGTGGGACTCAGCTGCGAAAAATTATTTTACTTGAAGCTATTTTTATTTCTTTTAGCTGTGTTAGACAACCAGTCAAATTGTACCGCACAGTTACGACAGAGAGATACGAGTGGATGTTTAGAACTAGGTAAATTCACTTAAAAAAGACATTAGCCCATTTTGAACAGTGATTGCATTTGGAAAAGATTTTAGGAAATGCTGTCATTTTTGTCACTTGCTTTACTGTTTTTATGTGTTGTAAGTGTCTTGGGCTTTTCCAAGGGTTTTGATCTAGTTATTCAAGGTCAGTTGCTCTGCTTGTAAATGTCCATAAACTGGAGAGAATAAGTGATAATTTCAGGACTTGAGTTATTCAAAAATGGTTCACTTTTGCAGTTCTGAACATTTGACCACATGGTAGGCTTCTGGTGTCTCATCAGCAAAAATGGTGAATTGGTGAAAGTGGAAGTGACAAATGCATACCAATTCAAATAACCTCTGAATTGACTTCTTGGTTTTTAGAGGCTTTAAAGATATGTTCAGGAATACTGATTCATTGAATATTCAGGATATTGTGAGAAATATCAGTTAAGCAATGGAAATTTAATTTAATTTCAGTTCTCTAATCAAAAATTTCTTCATGAATTTGTTTGGACTAGGGGGTAAACCCCCATATTTTCAAACAGCCCTAGCCACTGTGCTTTTTCTCTTGATCACCAGGCATGTACACAAAGCCACAAAATTCTGTTTTCTCCATCTCTAATGCACTGCTGAAATATCTAGCACTCATGTCATTTAACCTTAAAAGCTATTAATGCACTTGGTAAAGATGAAAAGTGAAATATGAAATCTTGTCAAGCCTACTGAAAGCTGTAGTTAGTCTTTTTAAATAAATGTTTTTCAGAAACTCAGTTTTGTCTATGATAAATGCACTTCTTCAAGTATAGCACTGTAGATTTAGTATTGAGAAAAACCTGTTTACAGCTGCTGAATTCTGAACTTTTTATTTAACTGCAGAAGATCCAGAGTGCACACACTGACAGCATAAACTTTCCAAGCCCATCAAATTTGTTTGCCCTTGAACTGATCAGACCATCTGTAGATGTGAGAGGACACTGCCTTTCCCATGTCCATTCTGCTGAGCTTGGCAACAAGGGCTTGAATTAGTGTCAAAATATGACAGTGGGTATTAAACATTTAGCATTGTGGGCTTGGATGTTGAGTTCCCACATGCCACCTGAGTCCCTAGACTGCAGAGTGTCCTTTGACCCAACAAAGAGGTGCTGGTTGTTCATAAGTAACAGAGTGACTCCACCCAAGCTCTGGAGACCCCCACAGTCCAGTCACCACCATCCCTGGTTGTCTGTATATGGCAGGGGTGGGGGGCATGTGCTCACAACCCTGAAACAGGCCTGAGCCTCAACTTCCCAAACCCCAGACTACTTCTGCAGCCATGAGGCTCCTTGAAATGGTTTCTCACCCATCATGCCCAGAGCAGTCTCTGGTTTCAGCTCCCTATCACTGTGAGAGGGCTGCAAGCCAAAGGGTCGCTCAGTATGGGGCAAACTCTTTGAAGCTAAAGAAGGAAGTCTGTTGCCCCATGATGTCCCACTGACTTTAATCCTTCTCTAAAATAGGTTTATCGAAGTAAGTGCAGAGTATCTTAAGCTATCTTTTTTCCCCAGGAACATTCTCCTATAATTTGAAGCCTGTATCTCATGCATATTAGCTGTAAGATTGCTATCAAAGGACCTTAACAGCTTCATGGAATATAGAAATTTGCTGTCATTGTGCTCTGAATTCTGAAAAAAAATGGACTTCATTTCAGCTTTTTAAAAGGCAAACCCTGCAATCCTTGGGAATAACTTGAAATTTAAATTACTATGCTATTATTATTGCTACTACTATTATTATTACTACTACTACTGCTGCTATATTAAATAGACTTCAAAAATCAAGAGGTAAGTCAAGATGAATAACCAGTCTTAATTTACTAACTTTCCAAACCTTACACAGAACCAAGGTCCTTTTAATTGCAACTACCTGTTTGAACTACACTATAGATCAGGCAACTCTTGTCTAATCAAGCTCCTTTGTATTTGTGTGGTAATAATGCCCCACAGCAAATGATGTCTCAGCAGACACTACAGCTCCCTTTCAACCAAAAACAAACATTGCCAAGGCCATTTGAAAATCAAATCTTCCCCTCAGTGTAAGGGAGAGTCTGGAAAATACCACTAAGTACAGAAAGTGTAAATGCAAGGAGAGAGTATTGCAAGGAATATATTTCTTAAGTGTTAATTGAGAACAATGTTGGTATATTATAGTACCCTTATAATAATGTAATATATTAAAAGACATTAAAATGTTATGAGCTATTAAAGCTCTGACACTCATTTGGTGTAAGTATCTTTTGGCTGCCAGCCAAGTATTGTTGAAAAGCTGTTCTGGTGGGAAGATGAAAAAGTTTGAAAGCTTTCTTTTATTCTCATTTTTTTGATGTGTCTTACCTCCTATAACATTAATAAGGGGATACAATACAAACTGTAGGGTTGCAAAACATGAACACATCTTCCTTAGAGAAAACAGAGAAGACAATTTGAGAATAAAGCTGTTAGCTGCTCCTGACTGTGGCCCTAGAAGCTTTCTGGTAAATCTGACTTTAAAATTCAAACTTTCAGCTATGTCAGGATGTATCAAATGAAGTGCATTTATTTGGCTCCTTGGATGTGCTGTATATTGAAATGTCTGGCAACTCACTAACAAATTCATATCTTGTCTTTTTAGAGAGATGCAGGAAAATAACAGGCCTCAAAGGAACTACCTTTCAGAACAAACATGTTCTCTCATTGTTTACTTAGAGAAGGAAACAAGGAAAATTAAGTAAAAGCAGATGGCATTTTATGTCAGAAAACCATCTCACAGAATCATGTCATCTAAAAACTCAATAACTCAGTTATGTGTCTGCTACAGAATTTATGTTTGCTATTAGGCCCATGAGATCCTGTACCTATTGCTGTGAAAGGTTTGAGGAAAATGAAGTCAGGATGTCACACAAAAATGGGAGATATTTAATAATCTGTCACAACGAATATTTCCCACCATTTCTTATTGAAATCTTGCTTGGCAGAGATCTAGAGATCCTCTTTGACACTCAAGTCAACTTCTGAAGGAAATAAAATACCATAAACAGAGAAGGATGGCAGTATTGATCTTTATGGTGATGAAAATTAGGATACCGAAATGCCAGATATACTGAAATGCCAAAATTTTGATTGACTTTAAAAAACTTATACCAGGCCTTAAGAACTTTTTAATTCAATCACATAAAAAGGTCAACAGAATTTAGCTGCTCTTTAAAAAAAAAAAAAAAAAAGACAAAAAATGTCAATGGGTCTTTTGTGTCTTCCCAAGATTCAGCCTTTAAAAATATGCACCTTGTTTAAAAATTAGACAGCTATATCATACTTTTATATGTTGTTTGCATGTTGAGATACACAACTGGGTTTAAAGTTAATCTGTCTCTGTGTGTGTGTGTGTGTGTGTGTGTGCATGATTTTTCTGTGTGACTTCTCTACATTTTCAGCACACAGAACTTGGTCCCTCTGAAGGTGGGACACAGGTCTGCAGGAAGCAGAGAGAGAGGAGCCAGATTTCCCACTGCTGCAGGAAGGAGGTCCCATGAAACCTCCACCACCCTTTCCCTGGTCCAGCAAGCAGCTGGATTTGCAAAGCTTCAGGACAGATGAAAGGGGAAGAAGGGCTGTGGCTGTTTAACTAATCAGGCACTGCTTGCTTTGCCCATAGTTGGAGTGGTCCCTGCTATCACATGGGGACTCCAGGTACCTTGCTACACAGTTCTGCTGGCTCCTGCAGAAATTGCTTCAGTACTTCGTGAAGAACAAAAGCAAATAATCTCTTGTTGTGCTACTTGCACTGCAGTAGTTGGGAAGACTATGAAAAAACAATCTCAGAAACTTCGGCTCAGGAAAGATCCAGAGAAAACTGAGGTGATGGTAGGCTCTTATCCAAAAACAGCATGAGTGAAGAGTGATGTGCTAGGGGGCAGTTTGTTCAGAAAAGATCTATTTTTTCCATTGACATTAGGAGAAAAAAATCTGGAGGAAAAAACCCAGAATCTTAATACTCCTTTAATAACCTGAACTTTGGTATGACAATAGAACAGCATATAGATGATGCTTTTATAAAAGCTATAGATATAGCTTTTAACAATGTCACAAAACTACCAGCACAAAAAAACCCCAAGCAACTCTATTAACAATTAGCACTACTCACTGCAATCGTTCCAGTAACACACTTACTGAATTGCATGCCTGCTAATTTGAAAAACATCTCCATATGAGACGAGAATAAGACATGACATAAAGTTTATACCAAAAAGAGAGGACTAGCTGCTTCTGTGCTTGCCTGAAACTGTCTCAGCTAATGAAGCTCAGCAAGATGCTATAATGTTGATTGCTGGGACTGGTTATGTCTTACATAGTGATATAAGCTTATTCACCATTCTCCATCCTTCTTGGAAGTAACTGCAGTGGGAGATGGGCACACATGCTTAGTAAGAAGCTTGTTGGGATCACAACACCCCAAAATGATTAATCGCAATTGTGTCTGCATTCAGTCAGGACCCATTTATCATGGTTTGTATTGGACATTTTTGACATATACTTAATGTTAGAGAATATAAAGTAAGTTTACGATAATTTCACCATGTCAGAGTCAAAAAGAGAGGAGGAATAGAGAGCACATTCCCAGCTCATAGAAGTTATTAATTAGCTAGTCAAGGACTTTGTTCTAGCAAGAGACATTTGCATCTCCAAGGAGCTGAAGTAAAAATACTTATTTTAATTGAGAAGAATGATCAGATGGTTTCTTAGATAATGAAGCAAAAGAATAAGTTTCCGGAAGATTAGATTTATCTGGGCTCCCTAGAATGCTTCAAAGGAGAAATTTATTATAAGAAACAAAGCTTTGTCCAAAGGGAGTGAAAATATAAGTATATACCACAGGACTAGCTCACTCCTCAGGGTTTGCTGAAGGCCTGCTCTGCTTGATATGCCCTGACCATATTCCAGCTCTGTTTTGGGAGACCTAAGCACCACTCTGGTCCCCTTGGAATTTATGGGGATGTCCCTTAGAGAGATTAGGCTGTTTCTTAGGGTAATACAGATGAGGTCACCAAAAAACCAGTAGCATCACAGACATTAGCATTTGCAGGCCTAGGGCCATGTAAAACCACCAGATGTATGCTTCTCCTGAGCAAAGATAGTTTGTGGCAAAGAAAATACTGTTTGTATGAGTAAAAGCCTACTTCCTGAGCAGCAGTCACCAGCCCCATTCTTCCCATCTGCCAGGAGCAGCAGCATGCCCAAACCCTGAAGCTGTCTTGCTACCACTGCTCAGGCTCCATCTGACTTCCACAGTGGAAGAAACCAGGCTCAACTCAGCCTTAGGATGTCAAAATTAACATCTGCCTACTCCACTAATGAGCCTTGAGCTGGTGATTGAAAATGTATCAGCACCCCTAGATTCTCATTAAAAAGGAGATTCTCATTAAAAAGGCTGCTTTTGCAGATATTAAACCCTTTATGCTGCTCTTGTCTGAATTTCCTTCAGTTCTGCATTGTGCTTTCAAATTGCAGCCAGCCTTCCAGTAGCTGTGTTACTAATTCTGCAGACAGGGTCCTTACTGCCCCTCTATCCCTCTGCCCATATAAGCAAGAAGACTTTGCCTTCACCTTAAAAGAGTATTAACCCCTTTTTGTTTGGGTTCAGGCAGGGCAATCATGCTTATTTTGACAATTTATTGATATATCACTTTCTTAAGTCTGTGTGCTTCTTAAGTCTGCCACCTCAGTCTGTGTGCGGATGTGTCCTATATAAAAAGTCTTTTGAATTTGATCTTTGAATTTGTTTTGTTCTGATGAGGCTAATGCTGCCAATCCCTTCTACCAGAGAGACAAAGAAGCAGCTTGCAGAGGGAAGACCAAAGCACTGCAAAGGCTCAGCGATTTCAAAGTGGGTCTGGCTGGCTCCACAACATATACACCTATCACAGAGATTGTTGCAGAGTCCGTGAGAAGAACAGCTCAGCCACTGCAGCACTGCTTGCTAACTACACTATGGTCCAGAACTGCATGCCATCTAAATAAAAATGTAACCATTTATAGTGGGGGCAAGAATATAAACTGTGGCAGGAATCCTCTTTATCTGTAGTCATAACAATAGCTAAGAGATAACATACCAGGAGGCAGAGCTTGAGAATATGGATCTTAGGGTTAAGATCAATAAAGCATGTACACGGCAAATAGTGCTGTCTGTGGATATCTTTGTATCAGCTTCAATGCTTCCTCTGAGAGCTGAGAGACACTTCAGAATATCTCAGGAGTCAAAAGCAGAGAAAAGGTAACAAAGGAGGGGGGAGGACAGAGATGGTTAAAAGCAATTAGGAACTTCCCCACTATTCAGTAACTTGACAAAAGTTTCTTGGAGCACAGCAAAACTCCCAGTAGGAACTGCTCTTTTCTAGCTGGGAATGGATTTCTGAAAAGTTGAATAGCTCTGTAAAGCTGGCTGCACAAGGTCAGAGGAATAAGAGATATCTCTAAGGAGGGCCCTGATGTTCTGTCTTATCTTTACTTGCCGTACTTTGTGCTCAGGAAGTGTCTTCCCAAAACACTGCATGACAACCCCAGAAAAGCAGCGCTGAAGACTACAGGAAAGATGTGCTTTTGGAGCTCTACTGACACATGCTGAATTCAGCATCTGCAGATAGCTTTTTTTATCCCCTCCAGCTAATTATCCCTGAATTCTAAATTTAATCACCATCAAATATTTTCATATTTTGATTAGCTCTCCTTCCAAATAATTTAAATTAAAAATGAACCTAAACATGTACCCTTGGGACCTGAGCAGGTGTCCTCCTACAGAAATGGTTTAAGAATAACCTACCTTGGTGATTTAAGCTGACCCAGATGACTTTCTGCTGAAATAGGCACTCACATTGTCTGTCCTGGCATCTTGACTTTAGGGAAGTCAACTTCTCCTGAGGGCAGTACTTCATACAGTGCTTCAAAAAGATCCCCAGGAGAGATGCCTCACTGAGTGCTCTGACACAAGACATAGCCTTTTCACAATCAGCCACTGCTTAAGTGAAAATCACTTTCAAAAAAAAATCAAGTAAATAAAAAACTCTTAAAAGTCTTGTGTCTAGATCCTGAAACACAGGACCTGAGGACCATAAGCATACATAGGATTGGATAACCCAGTAATTCAAAATCTGCATTTGTAAAATATTTGGACTGAAAGGCAGGTTCCTCAAAAACAGTATTTTAATCCCCTGAAATTTGGTTTATAGCTCTACTGTCTTTGTTATGGATGTTTTAAATATTACAACCTATGCTATAAACTTGGTTTGTTACAGTGGAAACAGACATGCTCTTGCTCCTTTAAATCAGAAACAGGATTTGGCCATTTATATCTCTATAGACATGATTCTATGCAGGAAAATGGTTATTAAATGGGTAACATTGATTTAGGATGCCAATTGTTCTTTGTGGTTGGGTCATGGATCATATAGAGTTGACATCCAGTTTCCAATTCACTTGACTGCTCCTCCTTATGCACTTGCAAAACATTTGGATGTCAGACAGGCCCAGATTTTGTTTAGAAATAGTGGTGAAGAAGGTGTGTGAGGATTCCTGCTCTCACTCCCATTAACAGTCAAACAAAGCAGCAGCCCAGGCTGCAGTCCTCCACAGGGACTGGACAGGAATAGGCACCATGTGATGCCCTTTTCATCCTTCTTGAGTCCCTAGATGCTGTGGCTCAGACGATCATGCTGCAGATCTGTGATGCCCCCCCAGCAGGTGCAGCTGGCAGGCAATGCAAGTCATCCCCAAAGAGAAAGTGTAACAATATGTTCACCTCCTTGGTAGGCAGAGGCTGCAGGAGGAACACTACCTCTTTGCATAGGCAATGCTGATGAGCCACAGATCTCTGTAGCGGCAGTGATAATTTCTAAGGGTTTCACAAAACAATATTTAAGAAGGGCAAACTTGTTGACAATACATTTAAACTCAGTAAACGCAAACAAGAGAAATGGTAGCGCCTCCACTCAAAAAAAAAAAAAAATACATAAAAAAGCCAACAAAAAAACCATCACTGAGAATCACTGAGCTAGGAATCCTCACAGAGCAGAAAAGCATTTCATTCTTTCATGACTTCAATTCAAAAAGAAGAAAAGGTCTTGCAACATTCCTGACACTATTGAACTTTCTGAACAAGCGATCAATAGGCTTTCAGACAGCTTCCCTGCCAATCTGATGCCCCTGGGGAAGGAGGAAGAACTGCTGTTCCAAGTGACCTTTGACCCTGTTCAGGAGCACAAGGGCTGAGTCTGCTTTTCCCATTCCCAGAGGCCTCTCTGCCCCAGCACGAGATGGTCCCTTTTTGTGCCCTGCTCCTCTGCAATCCCTCTGGCTCTCTGCAGGGGAGAGGTGAGCAAGCTATCAGGGAGCAAAGGGAAGCATGGCCAGTTTGCAGCCTTTGCTTGCAGCCTCATGGAGCAGAGAAGCCTTGCAGATACTGCTGACCCATCTCTGTCAGTGTAGGAGAGTGGCAGTGATTGCAAAAAGTTCTGTCCCTGCAGAACAGGGCACAAGGCTGTCATTGCAGAGACCCAAACCACAGCAGTATTGTGGCACAGCTCTGCTGTTGTTTGAAGTTCCATGCCTTTTGACACTATGGTGCTACATTCATCACCCATCATTGAGGCCACATCTAGAAGATGTCACTGATGAAATGACATAATATAATAATTGAGAGATTAAACATTTATTTTTAAAATGTTTAATTTTGAAGCTACTCTGTGCAGATGACAGCACATATGGATATAAGGTAGACAGTTTCTTGAGGTATGAAAAAGATTTTTGGTAGCCTCACTATCAGGTATATTAGAGCAGTATCTAAGATCTCCATTTAAGAGACATAGGTGCATAAAGAAAGAGACCTTTGCCAAACAAGAATATGTGCAACAGAGATAGGACAGATTAAAAAATGTGCTGTTGCCTCTGATGCTTTGATCTCTTTCATTTTAGGGAAACTCACTCTTTACTCCAACATTTTCATCACTAGTGCACCATTATCTTTCAGTGCTGTCTACAATACCTAGATGAGACTCCTCTTCCATACAAATTAATTTGTGCCTTTTGTACTCCTTTCAAAATCCTTTTGAGACAACCTCTAATCATTTTCTTGATCAAATGGCAAACCTGGTGTTTAACCCACCCTATTACTGTCTTCTTCTTAGCAGCAGAATATTCTCACTTGATGTCTGTAACTTAATCTTCACACAGTTAACCTTCTCCCTCTGCAATTGCTCCCATAGCAGAGCTCTGAAGGTGCTTATTCATCTTCTCCATGACCCAGCACTCAGCAGAAACTTTGCAGCCTTATTCCCTCTATGCCTTTTGCCCATAAATAAGCCATACTGGTAAATAAAAAAATCATCTATCATTTTTAGGTCAGTGACCAACATATTTATTACCCATCCATAGACATGTCTCACTTAACTTAAGCTAAACTAATAGTCTGCTGCACTGACATTTCCTCTTAGTGCTCTGACTTAAGACTTTAAGATTAAGTGCAAAATGTTCAAAGCCAAATCCTGTCTTTCTTCCCATTACCTTTAGCCTCACCACTGGAAAATACCACAAAGACTTATGATTGTGAATAATCTTAGATGTGACCTCCTTATCCATGTCTACTTTTCAATTCCCACTGCATAACACTTCTCCACGGGAAAAAAACTTACAACCACATCACTCACACTCTCATTACTTTCTTCCCACAATATTCATTTCCCTGGCTTTGACAAATACCATCTTGCCTTGCTTCTAGCCTGTCAGCAGCAAAGTTAGTTTTCTTAGCTCATTGTTTTGACTGTACCATTCTTCTCCTTGTATCCTGTATCAACAAACATAAGCTGCTCAGAGTGCTTTCAAGGCTTTGTGACTGATCTATCCTCTCCCATTTACTGCATTACCACATTTAAAGGCCACATTCATGCAATCAACCTTCCCACAGATTCTCGCCCCTCCTCTACACCTAAATAGATCAATTTAAGCTATCCACTGGTAAATGCAGCCAACTTGCTGGCAGACAAACTTCAAGGCCCAGCTTGCTTCCTCGGTCTTTTTGGCAGGCTGAAGTGTGGAACCACCTTTTCCCCTTGAACTACAAGCCACCTGATATGAGACTGGTCAAGCCAAGGGCTGTAATGTGGATGATTAATGGATTATGGGAATGCTTCAGTAGAGCAGTCACAGTACAATTTTCTGACCTCAAAAAACCCCAAAAACCCAAACCACATATATTCTTATAATTTCCAGCTGTGTTCATTAGCACAAATTCATTTCAGTCATTAGAATTCCACTCCTCTCCACTAGTCATCAGTTTTCAGTACTTCCCGTGGTTTAAGCACAAAGGTATCTTTCCAGTGATACAATACAAGCCTCCCACTGACTCAGTGGGAACAGCAGTTTCTCTAGGTGACAATCCCAAAACCAAATGGTGAAAGCAAACATGACACAAAAGGTAAAGTAGTCTTATTACTAGGTGGAAAAAATATAAGAAAAGCAGGAGTTCAGCTGAAGCAGAATTATTTATTAAAAGGTATGGTTTAGAACAAATTTGAAGGAAATATTTAGTTTAAGGACTGTATAAAGATAGAAAGAAAGGACTTGCTAGGATTAATCAAATAAAGATAAAAATAAAAAGTAAATGGTAGGTTCTGACAAAATAAAAACCAACAAAATTGTATAAGCCACCTGTTGCTTGCACCTACTCAGGGTTTGACTCATGGGCAGAGGTACATTCAGGCGAATGTTACACTTTCCCCTCTGCATCATGCTCTTCTAAAACATGTATTCTTCACTACAGATTTTTTTTCTTCCATAGATCTTCTATAGCAGTTTTTTAGGGAAGTGTAGCAGCTAGAAAAAATTGAGTGCTTTCAGTTGGTAGCACCAAAATAAGATGTTTTATTCACTAACAAATATTTCCTTTTTGGTTTGTGTGTGTGTATACAGTCTGGCTGCAATATGTTGTTGTCCAAGTAATTATTTTCAGATGACAACCTGAATGATTTTTCAGCTGTCACTTAGTCTTTCCTGTTCACCAAAAGATAGACTGTATCTTCTCTTTTATTTCTTTTAACCCTCATGATCTGCACAAATTGTTACTAGCACTGCTCTTCTATCAATGAAAATGTGAGGTCCTCTTGACTTCTTTCTGTGGCTCCAGGTTCATAAGTTCTGCTCTTTCCAAGAATGCACCCAGGTGACAACAGACATGTGGCCATGCAGTGTACAGGCAGGAGGATCTAAGTGTGATTCTGACTTAACAGTGTGACATCACTACTCACTGGAAAACTGGCACACCAGATCAACATCTCAGTCGATGGCCCCTTTAGCTCATACTCTTTTGGCCCTTAAAATCTCAATTTGAAATTCGGTCCTCAGCTGGGGTAATCTCTGTGATGTACAAGAGAAGACTGGACATGTCAAAAGTTTTTGCTGTCATAATAAATAAAGTGTAGAAGAGAAAGAAGACATACAGTGACCAGCATGATGATTTAGAGCATTCTCAGAGGTGAGAGACAGAGAGACTGGGTACACAGTTAACCCCAAATACACCACTGCCCCAAAGTTACAGGTTACTGTCAAGTCTGGTCTCACTTAAAAGCCATTAAGGAGCCCACCAATCATACTTCCAGCTTTTTACTGCTGGACAGAGAATTTCACTAGACATCACTGGTCACAAGAAAAAATTTTTTCCTCTCCTAAATCTTGTGACAAATTGCGAAAGAACCTCTAGAGGGATTTATCCTACTGCTCTTTAGATAAGAGAAACATAATGTACTGTGTAACTCAGCAATTTTTAAAGGTGCTCAATGCCACAGTTTTCAGATTTGTAACCAGCCAGCATAGGAATGCTTTACTATATGTCAGAGAACTAGCCAGGTTTATTTCTTGACACAATTACTGATTAAAACATAATTAAGAAACATAGGGTTTCAGTCATGAAATAAAGTCACAAAGGATAAAATTACAACAGCATCATTAAGATTACGTTTAACAAAATGTTCTCCCTAACTGAATTCAACAGCAGTTATGTTGTACCCCATTTTCTCTTAGTTTAATTGAAAACTTACCCAATGCTATTGAGTTAAGATGGGATAATTTTGTCATGATGGCTCTTGCATATGCCACAGACCTTCTTTCCATGCTCACATCCACTTGCACATGAAGAGCACAGGACAAAGGCTGAGAACCCCTTTTTGACTCATCTCATCTCTGGAAGAAAGTTTTCCTCTTTGCTCATGAGCGATGCCACTGCACTGAGGAACAAGGAATTTACTTTACTTTTTCCATACCTCTTCTCCCAAAGTTTCTGTGAAGATTTTCACTGTATCACTGTCTCAATTAGCACATTCAGTCTGTATGTTTAACAGCTATTTTAAAACACATATATAAGCTTATGAATGAAGGAAATATTTATAGATACTATTCATTTTTAGCTCTATTAGTCTTATTCCAAATGAATAAAAGTAGGAAACAATTTGAGTAACAAAGATCCAGCTTCATGTTTTAGGTTGCATGGATTTTCTTCTACCATATCAATTGTATTTGTATTGCTGGGTGCAGTACGACGGTTAATATATAAATATATATAAGAAAAGCAAGGATCAATGGATTAAAAGGATTCCTTCTTTAGCTTACTCTGTTCAATAGGAGTACTCTCAGCAGATTCATGATTCACAAGTGGTTTAGCCAAGCAGAGAAGTCCCAGTGAACTTTCTTTACTTACTGTCTAGACCAAGCAAAGAACTGCAACAGCTCAACACCCAAAGGATAGTAGCATTTACAAAGCTAGAGGGAACATATTTTCTTCTTTTTCAGGAAGAACAAAGGAGTCAGGACTCCTTCCTGGCTGAGTTGAGAATGAACCAACTGCTGGAAATGACAAATAACATATTATTTGCCTAACTCAGAGTTAGACCTGACTGCAGAGTCCAGGTCAGTGTCTGGAATACCAAAAAAAAGTTGGACCTGACACTTTTGGAATTTGCCAAAAGGAAAGTGGGTGCCAGCCCACAGCAGGGATAGTAATGAGTCTCCTGTCTGAAACACACAGAGTAAAAAAGAGTGTTAAAACTAATCAAAGGGACTGGTAAGTGTGGAGCTATTTACTGGAACTCTGCACACATGCACTTATTTCATTCTGTTGCCTAATGTTGACACATACACAGGAAAATACTTCTGTTAAAATTAATTTGACTTTTAGAGTTTAAAATTTAACTCTTCAATGGCAACACATTTTATCCCTCTGTCTTTCACATTCCTCAAAGTCAGGCTCCTGGGATACTTTGGGAAGGATTTGAGAGCTTTTAACAAAGAAAACGCAGCTGAGACAGCTTTGTAGCATCCACCAAGGTAGAGGAGATCATGCACAAACCCTGGGAGTTCCGAGAAGCAGGTGGCACTCACACCTGAAGATCAGGGGCATTGGTATGGAGTTACAAGCTAGGGGACTAGTGGACTGCTCTGCCTGGTACTGAAGTCAGGCTGAGCTTTCCATCACTTTCTGCATTAAAGATGGATATTTCTGCTCAGGTTTGCGTTCTGATAGCTCCTCAATTTTGCTGTTTCTCAGTCAGATTGTAGCCAAATCACCAGATACTCTCAGCATCATTTTGCACTGTATCCTGAAACACGGGAAAAGGTAGGTCACAGCAGAGAAACTTGCTCTGAGGTACTGAGAAAAGGGGTGTGAGTTCTGAACCTTTAGATCTGGCCTGCAACGGGCCAAAAAACAACACCATGTGACTGAAAATCTCTGCTGTCATCTTATATCACATTTTCTGGAACTGTGGGTGGAGTGGGAGGCTGCAACTCATCATTTTTGTTTCTGAAACACTAAGGGCCAAATCATGTGAGTACTCTGATGAATTCATGCTCCTTTGGAAAACAGCTCTCCTAGGACTGACACAAGCATGTTCTTTAAAGCAGAGAATGATAATAATGCATATTTTACCAAAAGAAGATTGGTACCATTGGCTTCCTTAACAGAGTAGATCTAAGGCACAGAGTTACTCAGGGACACTTAGCAGGTCAAAACCACCCCAGTGTTTCTTATGTTTCCATGTCTGGTTGACAGTCCTTCTTGGGCAGCAAACTGCTACAGGGCCTGAGGGCCTCCATGGTGTGGGGCAGAGCTGGGTGCTGTGGTGGCTGATGTGGCCTTGGTGCAAGGGAAAAGCACTGCAAAATACAGCTTGGGAAGCCACACAGCTAGCTAAAACCTGTGTCCCCTTGGGAAGGTGAAGAGTAGCAACAGGGATCAGAACAAAAATTATTTTCCTGGGATAGGAGGTCTCAGCGATTGCCTCACACTGAATTTGAGCATTTCAAGGGAAAATAAAATTCATTTAATATCTTCTTACACACAGTGAAGAAGGGAAAGTGAGCTGTTAGGCTGCTCATCAAGGTCAAGCAACATAAAAGTACTTATCTATCCATTGTTTCTTTTGATCATAACATTTTGAAGTGTCCAGACACTCAAACACAAGGCTCGTTTGTACTGAACATCAGCTGCCCTTCAGACAAGCCCCGTACCCTATCTCTGCCAGATGCTGACTAAATGAAGGAAAAAGCATTTTTCTCTACCCTCCTTATTCCTGGGCTGCTTGCCAAGTCCTTTTCCAAATCCTCATTACTATCTCTCGAGAAATGGGAGCTGGTTGTACCTCTTCCCCAGAAGCAGCCGGAGCCAGCTTGGGCACCCCTGTTGACCCAAGATGGGCTTGTGGCAGCACCCTCAGTCCTAGTCCTGCCCCTGCCAGCATCTCACAGGCCCTCCCCAGGCTACAGTGGGGCTGCCTGGCTCTGTGGACCAGCTCCTGAACTCCATCAGTCCCAGAGAATCATGCCAGCCCCTCTGTGGTGTGTAACATGCAGCCCAAGAGCAGCTGACTGGAGGCTATGGCTGCCTTCACCCCTGAATGCCCAGAGCTTTCTGGACAGAGCTAACTGATTTACAGATGTCTGGTCACTGTCTACTGGCAGTCAGCGGTCTAAAATACTTCCCAAATAGTGATACTTGGTCACTAATGGAGCCCAACTCAGTCAAAGAGTGGTATATCCTCCACTGCCTCCAGCAGCCTTTTATGCAGTACATGAAAGTAAAATTGCAGTAATTTCAGATATTAAAGGAAATAAATACATGCCAACATGAACTCCACAGCAGTACTGAACAACTGTACTTCTTTACTAATACAGTGGGTCTGAAAATATGAAGTTTTGAGCTGAATGAGAATTTTAGCCTTGAAAGTTTTGCTTGGGACTTAGGAAGCATTCATGTTGATACATGCAGGCCCCTCAAATAAAGAACTGCTGCCACATTCAGGGATCCACACAGGGAATATTTTAAAGAAGATATAATTTTCCTTGCCAGCACCAATATTCCTTTTCATTATTCCTTCTCATAATTTTCAGTTTTGTAAGTAATTTTGAAAGGGAGGGACAAAAATCTTGGATTTGAAAAAAGTAGCTTCAAAAACTTCAACCTTTCAAACTGGAAAGAACACTTAGGATTACTTTAAAAGCATTAAAAATCTCCACTTTTTTTTCCCACAAAACTATCTGCAGCTATATAAACCCCAGTGTTGCTCTTCTGCTTAGGAACAGCTGCTTCATTAAACACCAGGGGAAATACTGCATCATTCTTTCTACTGTCTTTTTAATATCAGGTCTGAATTCTCATAAGCAGGCATATTGTCTCCAGCCAATTCAAGGATTTAACCCACATATATTACTCAGGCAAAAATCACATATGTAAAGGAAGTTGAAAGAATGTGAAGAACCTCCTTCTATTAAATGAACTAGTAACTATGCAGCTTGGAAAAAGCCTGGAGGAATCCCTTTAGGATCTTACCCTAAGCCTGATTAAAGGAACTCAATTATGTCTGCTGACAAACCACTCAGAATATTTTGTGAACTGTAACTGAAGTGTGACTGAAACTTGTCATTCAGGCAGAAATCAATTCACTGCTCCTACAGAAAAATGTAAAACTGCCAGTACTAGTAACTTTTATTTAATTGAAATAAATAACTTCAATTTTAAAGACTAGCTGGGCAAGAGTATCCTACAGGGTGTTGACATCCAACCTCTTCCTGTGGAAGATGAGTTACAGTAGTGCCAATTTATGAACTAGTGAGAAGTTCTATTATTTAATTAAAAAAGAAGAGATAAAATCCTTCCTTCATAAATGAAAGCTAATTCCCTCTAATTGTATATAGCTCAGTAAGAATATAGAGGACCATGTGTGAGCCTTCTTTCCTTACAATACCCTGGAGTCTCCAGTTCTGGGAAATTGCACATGACTATTTTTTTTTAATATTTCATTCTTGTGTATGTGTAGAGATCCACATAATAATCCATAATAATGGGCCCTGGATTTTCAAAGCAGTCTCCCAGCTCCAGAAACCTCATCGTTGGAGGCCCACCCTGCAAAACCCAAGGCGATGCTTCCTTTGAATGCAATCATTATTGTACCATCCAGCATCCATTTTTTGGCTGCAACTTTATATATAATAGAAGAGTAATGACTGGTAAATTGTCAGAATAGTCAAGTGTCTTAATTCCTCTCCACCTCATGCAGAAGCAAGGCAGGATGGGCTGTGGAATCAGCGTTCATCAGTACAACTCAAGAGAAGAAAAGCATCAGAAATGCTCCTTTCCTTGGGATTTTAAGACCCAGTGGAATCAGACCAAGCAGAATTGCATTTAGAGATGTTGTTTCCTATGATAATGATTGTACTCTGAATGTGCTTTCACTTGACGTGCTGTTGAGTTGTCCTTGCATGGTACAAAGAGGAAGCCTCAAGTACAATCTCAGCTATCTTGGCAGCTGGAATATGAGATTTCTCATGTCCAAATGAGGCTTCAGACACATCCTGAAGATACTCTCTGTTTTCCTGAATGTTTTCTATTCTACTATATCACTTCTGAGGCAGGTTTGACCTTCCTCTAGCATGCAGGATGCAGGACACAGAATTTACAAGTTGAAGCAATGCTGTCTTCTGCCTTCTATATGCAATCTTTTGTTTGCTCTTTGACTGTGGTTATTTTCACAGAGAAGTGTTCCTAGTGGGTCTAAAAAAAAAGTCTTTGTGATTTCATTGTGCATTTGTAAATGGAATTTGTTTTCCCATATAACATTATTTTGCCCTTCTCAGCATCACTTGCCTTTGTTCACTGATCTTCCAAGCCTCTCTAGTGAAAATGTTGAATATTCTATGTCTCATATACATCTGTGGGAGTTGGGTGTTGTCCAAGAGGAGGACAGTGCTTGTCCCAAAGGTTCCTATGAGGCCCCAGATCACACACTTGAGATCATCTCTTGCTCTTTTTTGAAAGCAAAGAAGTTATTGGTTTCTTGTTTTAGCTGCATGTAAATATACTGCTCAGAAGTATATTTAAGTATGTGAGTACTTAAATGGCCTGCTTACCCAGGCACCAGTACTTGACCAGTGCCTTACTGGAAATCTCATAAGAAACTAATGGTGACTCCTAAGATTTTAGCCAAAGCACAAGTATATTTAAATGAAAGAGATTGATTAACTTGAATTGAAATTTTTTGTCATGATGACTCCTTCAATCATCTTCTCCATTAGTGTGGATCAAAGTACAGAACCTTGTACAAAGTTACTTCAGATCTAGCTGTCTGATATAAAGGATCTAAATAAACCTGGGAGATGAAAAATCTGGTTCTTACCTGACACAAAGAGACCATTATTCTTCAAGGTCCCAAAACAGAGAATAGCTCTGAAATACTCACTGGTGAGCTGCTGAAGATTGCTTAGTGGCCATCTAAATAATCACACTTTGCCTATGGTGTCTATACATTTATTCAACATGAAGACTTCACAAGAGATTTTTTTAATGCTCTTGCTATATTTTGGTAGGTAGTTTCTGTCATCATAATTAGTTCTAATTAAATGAGACATTTAGTCTTCTGACATCTGGAACAGTGGCTGCCAGCTATTTTCCTTCTATTTTTTTCCTGAAAGAAAGAAAATGTTACATTGCATGGTAAAAAGCTTATCTGCAAGCTCACAAACGAGAACAGAGACAATGGCAGGTGAGGCAAGCCAAATAATATTCTCCCTCAGCTCCTCTCAGGCCCGTCATGGAAGGGGTAAAGGGCCATCAAAGACCCATCTCCAAAAGCCCAGATGAGCACAGAGGCACAGTGGCAGCTGGTTCTAGGGGACACAAACTCCTATGTCCAGGCATAAAACCCATAACAAGGAGTCAACAAGAGCACTTTTAGGACTGGAGGAGATTATTCCCTGTGTATATGGGATGCATTATGAGATGCAAGGAAAGAGCATTTGGGGATGAGATTTAGAATTCAATGTTTGGTGGAGAAACCAAAGCTGAGGAATGGGAGAGCTCAAGACCATTTGCAGAGGAACAAGTTTAGGAACAAATGAGTGATAAAAGGACAAAAGGGGCTCGCCTGTGTAAAGGAGGCCTGTTTGGTATCTACTGGTACCAATTGTCTGTGTCTCTATCTTGTGTGCATGTGTGGCTGGAGGTCTAAAAGCCACTAACTGCACTGGGCTCACGGGTAGGAGGAGTTGTGTGTCTGCAGAAACTGGTGAGGGCAACATGAATAAGCGTGTGACCACTTGCAAAGATTAAGTCAGAGTTGTTAGAGAGTGGGTGAGGTGCCCTGGGAGCCAGGTGCATGTGTGTGTGTGTGTGCTACTGTGACATCCCTACTGAGTGCCTGTGCACACGTGCACAAACATGTGCATGTGTGTGTGTATTTGCCATGACCTGTACCAGCAGCTGCACTGGGGCTACAGCACTGGGGACTTGTATGTCCAGGTGAAAAAAACTGGACACTAGGATTTGGTATTTGAGCCCAGCTGCTGGAGGGACCCACCCTAAACATATGCAGATAGATAGATAGATAGATAGATAGATAGATAGATAGATAGATAGATAGATGATAGATAGATAGATAGATAGATAGATAGATAGATAGATAGATAGATGATAGATAGATAGATAGATAGATAGATAGATAGATAGATAGATAGATAGATAGATAGACAGACAGATAATTATTACTAGTGGACCTCCAACCTGACTAGCCAGAGGTGAGGACCATGAGGCCATCGATGCTACTTGTGAGTGTGAGCACTGAGTGTCTCTGCCTGCGCTGATGTGTGTGGCTTGCAATGAGGATGTGTTTGTGTGTACAGATGCACAGATATATATGTCTGCATGTGGCTGGGGAAACATGCTCAGCCTCACTACTGACTGGACCTGGGGCATGGAGCTGTGCAGTCTCTGCACACCTCTAGAGGCTACTGGATTTGGCTCCCCTAACATTGTTCTCCCAGTAGCCCGATCCATGGCCAGGTAGCTCCCGTGCCACACCTGCCCTGAGCCAGAGCCACGCAAACCCAGGGGAGAGAGAGTCCATGAGGCCTCCAGGGAATGCATGTTCCTTCACCATCTCTCACCCATACACCACTCCTTTGAATCTTTCTAGATCCAACTAGATGCAGAGTTTTAGTATGTCCCTTGTGATTCAGAGAGACCTGTCCCAATGTGAACCTAGCACTGATGCTTTCCTTCTGCTGCCCAAACACCTGGCTGTTCTCTACATCTGCTCTGGTTTATGGACCAACTTCCAGCACATCTGCATCCTCCAAATCTACCTTAGGTTCTTCTAGGAACCGAGTTCAGGGAAAAACAGCCTTCCCCTGTAGATAAGAACAAGGAACCCTTGCTTGCTTTTGCACTTATTCTCTCAAATGTACTTATGCCCATATTCCTTTTGAAAACAGTATTTCTCATCTTTTCAGATGATATTGGAGGGCTGAGTCCAAATGAGATTTATGTTCTAAACACAAAATACAGGCAGGAATTGAAATTTTACGTCTACAGGAAAAAGAGTGGATGAGCTTAGGAAGTGTGTGCCTCAATGTGAAAGTGGACATGAATGTATTAAAAAATGTTAATTTGAGCATATTTGGGAATATCAAGATTTTTAGAAATTATGTTATACAAGTAATATTATGCAAGTGGGACCCCCTGAGGTATCTGGATGGAGGGAAAATTGTGATTTAATTTTCATTTTTCTGAATTCTAGACATATATTTATTATCTTTTCCCCATTCGGCTCTAAACACATCCCTGAAATCTCACATAACATCATTAATGCTTATATTTTCCAGATCTTGTTTCTTCCTATTGTTCTTATTTTCGCTTTGGTTCTGCATAAGGAAAGAAATACCAAAAAGGGGTTGTTTTACATAATCACTCCCTGCTCATGTCTTTCCTATTTTTCTACGACCATTCAGCCTTAAAGATAGAACATATGATTTCTCAGTGAAAGCCCTGTAGCCATGAACTCCATCTGTTTGTAGCCTTCAAAATATTATTTCTATAAAGACAATAAAAAAGTCTTGTTCCTTTATAAGGATGACTGCAAGTAGTTTGATCTCTGAAAAGAACAAAGACTTTCTTTCTCCAGACCTTGAAAATTACTCAGTATGAGATTTTGATCTCTATCTTGTAAATTTGATATCCCGTGGATCTCCTCTTCATCTCATCTATTGAGCTGCTTGTTGTATTACATCTTTCAAGCTTAACATGTGATTGATTAAAAAGCCTCATATTCTGCTTACTTTTCTATATGATTATTCATATGTTTCAAGCTCATTATCAGCCAGACTCACTGCTGTAGGAGAGTTCACTTAAATTTCTTCTGTGTTTTAGGTACTAACTGCTGGAATGCAAAAAGGTCTTAATATGAACCACTAAGAGGGTTGTTTAAGGATCTATCTCAAATATGATTGGTTCCTCTAGTGACAAAAAGGTTACCAACTCACAAAATGGAGCTGGCATCTACTTCATTCCATAAATGCACACCTCTAACTTTCTTATGTGTCTCTGGGCATGGTTCTTCTTTCTGAAACTGCCTGCACACCTGTCTGCTGGGGTCATGAGATGTTGGAATTGTAACCTGCTTTAAGGCTTGGAGATTTTGGATGACTTCCTCTAAGTCTTTCTTTGCTCCAGCCTCTCTTTGGTGGAGAAACCTGCTCTTCAATCTCTGCTGCATTTCAATTTTAATAGAATTTTACTATTTGCCTGCAGAATTGCTATCAGCCACATTGCTCAACCCCATTTGCTGCTACAAACCAGAAATTCTTGCTCTCCAGTTACTACTTGTCATTTTCACTTTGCTTCCATAAAGAATAGCTTTAGACTGATCTAGATTTTCATGTAAAAGTGCTTACTTCTGACAATATCCAGTCCTTTCTGACCAAGAGAACACAGGGGCAGAGCATTTTCGAGTCAGAAAGCACTTGGAGTGTTCTCTTGATGGAATGCAGAGTGGCATTTTGCAGGCTGGGGCAACAGAGGGTAGAAATCAGCTGCTCCAAATGGAGTTGTCCCTATCCTACACAGCCCTGCTGGAGGCTGAAGGCTAAGCCAACTTCTTCAAATGCTTTGGCAGGGAACATGGTGTAAACGTCCAGACATTTAGTTGAGGTCCCTTTTATCACATGGAGACTTGGCACATAGTCAAGGCATTTTTTTCTTCCTATTCATGCAGAAAAGGCAGGACTTTGTTGATTGCTGCATGGCCATATGAAGATTAATTGCAAGGGATTTCCTCTCTTGATTTCTATATTCAGCGTCTATGTTTTATTAATTGGAAAAGTGTGAAATGCCACTTCAATAAAACTGAGGAATAGCAGGAAAGTAGTGCAGCCATGGGGCTGCAAACAGCTGCTCCCACAATTGCAACTACTATTGAACTGTCATGTCTCACAGCAACACTGTCACACACATATCCCTTACCGTGAAACCTAGGAAACACAAGGTTTGCAAGTGTGTGTTCAACTTCAAACCTCAGTGCCCAGCAGAGATTTCTATCAAAAGCATCATTGGAATGTCTGAACCCAAGGCAAGAAATAGATAAAAGACAGGCATGCTGCTTCTGTAATGAAAGACTGGAACAGCATGGGCTTAGGCACCTTTGGAGTTTACCTGCAGAGTCATGAAGAGGCTCCCAAGAGAAAACACCCAGAGGACAGGATTCACTGAGCCATTTCTACAGGAGTACAGACATTGGGTGGACAGAAAGGGCAGCCTTTCCTACTAAAAATTTCAAATGCTCCATCCTCCCAGAGGCAGAGTGCAGTAACCAGGCACAGCAAGGGAACGGAGAAGCAGGACAGCAACATTCTCAGAGATCTTCAGAGAGTCAAACTTTACCACCACATCCCTGAGCATCTTTTAAAATCTAGGTTCAACCAGGACACACTCTGCCAGTTACAGAGATGCTAAGCTCACACGGGACATTCTTCCTACCCTAAAACACTCTACGTGAATCTTGGAACACGCTTTACATATTTATATTTTCCGGCACTGAGCAATGGTTGCCCTACATTTCTTCTCTTTCACTGCAACCAGATGTGTGTCCTCACTCCACCTATCCCCCCGTGTGAATGGTTTTCTGAAGAAGATGCTGCTGCTCCAGTAGCACAAGGCCTTTAACTACCAGGTACCTCAGCAGGGCTTGAGTCAGCCTCTTCTCCTCTGTCCCCAAGTCACTCAGGACAGCTTTCACACTGACTGTCCTCCCAAGAGCAAGCACGGCTACCTAACTGTTTGTGCAGGAAGTTCAGAGTCTCAGCATAAACTTAGAAGGATATTTTCCTGATGAATTCGCTTCTCTGCAAAATCCTCACATCACAACAGGGAGCTGGGTGTATTTGCTGCCCATTGCTGAAGATGAAGGTATACTCCAACAGTGTGAGGAACACAAAGCCCAACTCCTGAACCTCCCTGCTCTCCAAGCCCTCTAACTTTGAAAAACTGACAGAAAACTCAAGTCTTTGGAAATGCTGAGAATACTTGCTTTAAATCTTATTTCCATTTTTAACACATGTAAGAAGCCCAGTGAGAAGAAGAAGTTGGGGTAAAGAAAATTCATTCTACAAGAACAAAAACTGACAAATGAGAATTGGTTAAGCGTTGTTTTATGTTATCTTCCTTGCTTTTTTTCACACCATATATGCAAAAAAATCCCTAAAATTTAAAATTATTATAGGCATTTCAAACAAATAATATAACATTTTAGAACACTCCTCTTATCTCATTTGTCTTTAATAATTTAAGAGGGTACTTTCTAGAACCATATATAGTAGTTGTCTTTTTTTGAGTTTTGCAGTTTCAAGGCAATTCTTTTGGATTTCTTCAAATTACTGAAAATGTTTATTTTCCACTGCTTCAATTTGAATCTTACAGATTAATTCCTGCCTATGACCAGTAGGACCACAAAGGGTCATGCACTTTTTTTACTATCTAGTTAAGTAAGTCCTTATTACTTGAATAACTCTCTAAAGAATAGCAGGCAGGTAAATCATGTAAGATTTTTCCAGGCCTTTAACAGCCCCCATCTAGAATACATACACACAGCTTTAAAAGAGCATTGTTCACAGTATCCACCAAATGTTAAAGTAAGTTCTGTTTCCCTTTAAAGGAGTAAGAAAACTATTTGTGAAAAAACCTAAACATTTTTCCTGATACTACATGAAAATAGTAAGAATTATGCCTAACAGAACTAGCTACAATGAAAGTCAAGCTGCCTGTTAGAAAACTGACAATGGATTGAAGCTTGTAATTTCAACCGTCATCAATTGCTTTCTTGAGTGACTCATCAAATCAGTGTTACCTAAAAAATCAATACTGAGAAAAAGGGTAAACCAATAAATACTCCTTTCAGTCACACAATTGCTACCACTCTTGAGAACACAGTCAAGCGTTTTATTGTTTATACTCATTTTCATTTACACATAAGAGGAACAATCAATGCAGTTCTGTCACAGCAGGTGGACCATATCCTGAAACTCTGCTGAATACGCATAGACCTGTCTTAAGGTCTAATCAGGAGGAAAAAAAAAAAAAAAAGAAAAAAAAACAAAACAAAAGAAGAAAAAACTAATAAAACATAGGGGAGAAGTAGGGAGGCAAGAAATTTCACTAACATCAGTCAATTCATGATTCATGGGTATTTATTTTGCAGGTGAAATAGCTCTTTTGAAAGAGCAAACTGCTTCACTTCTTTACAAAATACACTAAATAATGTTAAGTACTTAGAGAATCCTAAATTTCGCAGTGGTTCATGCGGTAAGGGTGTGCAACCGACACAAAATGGAAAACATGGTTACAGCATCAAACTGCTACTTCTATTCCCAGCTGGTTTATGGAAAAGGTCATTGGACTTCTTGATTTCTGCTCTTATGGAGTAAAAGCAAGAAGTATTTCCTTTCTAAAGGCAACTATGAGGACAGACTACAGATATGCAGTGCAGCTGAACAGGTCTACAACTCTTGTTTCTAGAGCATTTGCATTTACTATTGTTTTGAAATACAAATATAAAACTTTTGCACACTGTCACTTCTCGCACATGTTCAGCTGAAGGAGTCATTTACAGAATTTACTGTGATGCTCCGATTTTAAACGTGATTTTTTCTTCTCTTGGCCTCATGGGTGAAGGGAGCAACTCTTTCCACTGAAAGAAAGAAATTACAGGTGTGCAGAAGTACAACTATGCTACCAACACAGACAGAGACAACTGTGCTCTTGTGCACACCCCTACAACCGGCCGGAGAACAAATTAAGAAGTTAAGCCTGCAAAATAAATGGAGTTTACGCTCAACCTTTTTTTTCTTCATTCCAGATGAATTATAGACCTTGATTCGAGGCTGCCCTTTTTTATTTTTTATTTTTTTTTTTTCAACTGATCTGCGTGCCTATTGGAACAGCATCTCTGCCAGAGTCATTACACTGAAACGCAGAGCTGAGCAGTTTGGTGGCAGAATGTATTGACGTTTCTGCAGCATCATGAGTCTGGCAACTGGGCTTGGGGAAGTTTCAAGCAGTGGGTCTTTACAATAGCAACTTGATTCTGCAGACAAAAAGCAAAAGATTGGCAGAATTATTAAAGTATCACAATAAAGGCATGTATGCATTCTGCAGAACGTGGCGCTGAGTTTAGCGACGAGCTGGCAGCCACTGCTGTCAAGAGGCGCGGAAAGACAAAGCCCTTCCCGCATGTGAAGAGACACACCGAGGTCTCGAGTCTCCCACGGTGGCTAAGGGGCAGCTTTCCCCTCGGGACGCCTGCTCGCAGCCGCCTCCGCTCCCGCAGAGCAGCCGGAGCCGCCAGGAGGGCAGAAAGAAGTAGGGCTGGACTTTGTTAGCAGCCTTCACCTGGGGCCTATCCTACCTCCCTTCCTCGCCAAAACAAACAGAAAAACCCCCAAAGCGCCAACAAAAACCACCGTGCCGCTGGTTCCGGGGCTGCACCGACTCCCTTCCGAGGGGCCAGCACGCCCAGCGGTGCCTGCAGCTGCCGGCGGGGGCCGGGAGGCGGCACCGGGACGGCGCCGCGGGCGGGGACCGGCCCGGCCCGGCGCTCTCCCGGGATCTCGGCTGCGGGCTGGGGAGGAAAGCGCCGTTTAGCACCAATTGGCCGAAGCACGGACATTAGCATACGAAATGGCGGCAGATTGGTTTAATAGGTGGAATAAAAAGTAGATTGCCGTGAGTCACTCCCCGCGGGGGGGGGGGGAGGGGGGGGGGGGGACACACGACGCGCGCACACACAGATTGTGAAATGTCAGGAACGCGCAGCATCCCCAGCGCTCGCCGCCGCTTGCGGAGGGTCTGAACACCAGCTCTTAGTGGGGTCACAGCCCCCCGCCCCATTTCCAACCCCCCGGCTGCCCCCTGCCCGTCGCACCGCGGCTCTCGGGCAGGGCGGGGTGCGCGGACCTACCTGTGGCGCCGGGCGCGGGCGTGCAATGGGGGCTGCCCCGGGGAACACATCGCATTCAACATTTCAGCCTGTGCATCGGAAACGTATGAGTTTGTGGAAAGCTTGCTTGAAGTCTTCGTTAGACATAGTATAGATGACGGGGTTGATGAGGGAGTTGAGATATCCAAGCCACGTGAAAAAGTCAAAGATGGCCATGTGGAACCAGCAAGCGTCCTTGCAAATAGGCATCACCAAGCTGATGATGAAAAAGGGCAGCCAACACACGATGAAGGCTCCTAAAATAATTCCTAAAGTCTTTGTAGCTTTCCGCTCTCTAGCGGCCGTCAGCTTCTTTTTCTCCAGCAGGGCGTCCGAGACCTTCACCTTCACCTGGTTCATGTACACGGGGGAGCCCGTTTCGCTGGATCCCTCGGGAGCCTTGGAGTTTATGGACGTGACGGAAGAGGTCGACCCCGGGGAATCTGTAATTAACTGTGCCCGCGTTAGTCTTTTACCTGCTTTCTTTGGCGTCTGCTTCAAAATCCGCGACCTGGCTTCCACGTAGATCCTCCCGTAGAGGGCTATCAGCAGCAGAGTGGGGAAGTAGAAGGCTCCTACTGTGGAGTACACGGTGTACAGGACGTGGTCCGTGTTCACCACACAGTTAGATACTTCCTCGGCCTTCGCCTGCCGCCAAAACAAAGGGGGCATGGAGATGCAGATGGAGAAGATCCATACCAGTGCGATCATGCCCGCTGCCCGCTTGGGAGTCCGTTTCGTGGAGTACTCGACGGCGTCGGTGATCGCCCAGTAGCGGTCCAGGGCGATGACACAGAGGTGCAGGATGGACGCCGTGCAACAGGTGATGTCCGAGGACAGCCAGATATCGCAGACGATCTGACCCAGCGTCCACTTGCCGGTCACAGTGTACATGGTGCTGATGGGCATGACAAGGATGGAGACGAGGAGGTCGGTGACGGCCAAAGAGGCGATCAGATAGTTGGCCGGAGTGTGGAGTTTCCTCGTCTGGTAGACCGTGGCGATGACAAAGGCGTTGGAAAGCACCGTGGCCAGGGTGACCAGCGCCAGGACGACGGCGAGCACGATCTTCCCGGAGAGGGGGGTGGCATCTTGGTAAATCACTTCCTCGGCGCTACAGTTTCGGTAAGAGTCGTTGGCGGAGCCCAACTGCGCCCGGCAGGGGCCGGCCGGCTCCATCCCTCCGCGGCCGCCGCCCCCGCAGACGGCGGGGCTCGGCGCGGCACGGCGGGGCCGCTACCCCGGCAGGACCCCGTCGGCGCCGGGGGAGGGCTGCAGCACCGCCGCGCCGGCACCACCTCCCGCCCGCCTGCCCGCCCTTCCGGGAGCTCCGAGCGGGCTCCGCGGAGCCTCACTCCCCACGGGCGAGGGAGCAGGGCAAACCGGGGGCTAGGCGCGCCCGCTCGCCCCGGCAGCTCATCGCCCCGCCGCCTGCCCGCGGAGCCCGGCGAGCCCCGGACATGGGGCTCCCGCCCCGGCCGCCCCTAAGCGCAGCCCCGCCGCCCGCGGCTCCACAGCGTGTCTCGACGGGCGCGGTGGCAGCGCCGCATGCCCGCGGGCGGCGGCCTCGCCCCCCGGGCTGCGGGCGCGACGGCGGGGGCTGCGGGGGCAGCGGAGCCGCCCCGCCGGGCCGTGCCTTCACACGCAGCCCGCCGCAGCAAGTTTGCAGCCGCCGCCGCGGGTGCGGGAGGAGCAGCAGGAGGAGGAAGAGGAGGGCCCGCGGGAGGCAGGGGGGGAGACCACCTCCCATTGCGCCCCGCCGCGGGCCATGCTGTCGAGGCCCGGCCTCCGCCCAGCACCGGCAGCCGCGGGCAGGGGCCGGTGCGAGTGAGCTGCGAGCAGCCGCCGCCCCTTATATAGCGGGCGGCGCGGCTCCGCCGGCACCGAGCAACCGGGGCCGCTCTCGGGCGGGCTGCCCGCCCGCCTGCCAGCGGAGGAGGAGCCGCCGCCGCCTCCCTTGTCCCTCCCTCCCTCCCGCACCCATGAGCCGCCCGACGGGGGGGGTTCGGCTCGCTCCGGCCCCGCGCACCGCCCCACTGCCGGCCCCCCGCCCCTGCCCCTGCCCCTTCCCCTTCCCCTTCCCCTGCAGGCGTCGGGAGGAGCCCGAGCTCGTCCCCCGCCTAGGCGGGGAACAGCCCCTCCCCTTCCAGCCCGAGCAGGGATGCCACGGCACGGACGGATGCAGGTGCTCTGTGGTCGTGCCGTTGTTCCCGGCCTATGTTGCACCCTGTCCCTACGCCGTGGGGCGATGCCCGGCTCCCCAGGGAGCGCGGCAGGGCCGGGGTGTGCTGCCCGGCGTTACAGGTGCCGCTCGGTGCCGGAGCTGGGCGTGCGGGATGGGCCGGGACGATCAAGTCGGTGCGGGACGGGGGCGCAGCCGGAGCGGGCAGACACCTCGGCACCGCCCGCCCTGAGCGCCGGGCGAGGGGCTGCGCTGCGCGGTGAGCCCCGCTGCAGTAGAGGTGCACGGCCCACCGGATCACACCGCGTGCTTTACACTTCTCGTAATCCCGTGTCTTCTGGGCTTAGGCTTTCTTACCTTTTTTTTTTTTTTTTTTTTTTTTTTTTTTTTCCTTCCTTTTATATTTTTTCCTTTATTTTTCTGGTGTGCTTGGAGGGGCACGCCCGCGGTTGAGCAGCCTTGATGTGCCCCACATGCTACTCCAGCGCTCGGCAGGCGGGGACAGGAGCAGCGGGAGCACGGGTTTGTCCAGGTCCCGCAGCTCCTGCCAGCGCTTGTTCTTAGCAGCCGCAGGAAAGTTTTGCACATAAAGGGAGTGTGAGTTTGCTTTTTGCTGGGTTCCAAGCTCGGTGAAATGTCTATGCTCCAGCCCGATTAAATCTCCCGAAGGCACCATGACAAATTCAGTTAAGAGGAGACAAGCGCTTTCAGTCTGCATGCATGTTTATGCACATCTCCACATGTGCTGCATAAATTCCCTGTAAACTCTCAGCACTTCCCTCTTGATATCTCCTCTTGGCTGTTTTCCTCTGTGATGGAAAAGCACACAGATGCCCTGTAGCCCCTTTCTAGGCTATGCTCAGCACCACAGAGAGGCACTGCAGTGTTCTGCCTGGGACATCGAGCTCATTGACAGGGTGAGAAACAACTGCGCCCTGTTGGTCACCCTTGAGCAAGAGAGACTGGCTCACCTGAGAGGATGCAGATAAAGTAAGTACCACAAGAGGAGGCTGGAGAGGATCCATTATGGCCCAGAGGGTCTAGGAAACTCTAGGAAGAGAAGCATTGAACTGAAGAAGAGCCAGGGCTGCACAGCAGTGTGGGCAGGTCAGAGCCCTGCAGGGACAGCCCCTTCCTCCCTGCTTCGGCCCCGAGCAAGGTATCCTGATCTGGAGATGTGCTAAGACCCACAGGTCTTCTGAGATCAAAAAAGACAGTGGTGGTGCTTGAAATTTTGTAAAATCTGTCCCAGATCTTTAGTTAGACTCTCAAGAAATGAAGTGGGGAAAGATTGCCTTGGATTAAAGAAAGTGTAGCAGTCCAGGTTTGCCTACATTCACTGGACCAGAAGATAAAATGACAGTGAGCCTGTTTTCCCAAAAAGGGCATGGGGATAAAGTTTGGTCTGTTTCCATGTTTTTATTTTGTGGTGCCTCCTTGTGTTCAAGCAGGCACCACCTCCTTTTGGTGCCCAGTAACTGGTTGGATCCTCTAGACATTACTGCATTAAAAATAATAATACAGAGCTGTCTGCTTTCTTCTGATTTCTTTGATAGGCAGAGATTTTATAATCCTGGCTTCTAATACAGTGTGATACTGCTTCCACTTCTGCTCAGCATTTCTGGCTTAATTTAGTTGTGCTTAAGTTGGCAACTGCCCTCAAGCCTCTGTAACTCAACATTCCTTCCAAATAGGGCTACATATCTGAGAGGAATTTAAATTTAAAACACCAGTAATAACAAGAGGAAAACCTAGCCTTTCATTCAGTTTTGGAACAGCTTGCTTCTTGTGCAAACGCTCTTCTGATAAAATTATGGAGCCGCCAAGGGCAATGTTCTAGCCCTAGCCACTGCCATCAGCCATGGTGTGTAATGTAGACAAGTATTATGGTGAATGGGTAATGAGTTCTGGCCACCCTACTAATGTCACTGTTTATCCTCATTCTAAAATATTTGTGTTCTGTGCACAGATTTTGCTGTTGCCCTTCTCCATTAATTCTGGGTCATTATTCATCAGTAATCATTGTTCATTGCTTCCCACTTTGTCTTGCCAAGAAGATGATTTTTTCCTCTCTCGTTTGTTTTTTTCCATTTTGCTTGCTGTTTTCTCACTCACTTCTGTAGCACTGCTGTGAGAGGTCAGCAAAATGTTCACCCAGAGTGTGACAGGTCAGGACCACCTGGTCTTCCTGGGCAGGCTCGGTAAGGATTCCCCATGCTTCTCTCTGAGGCTTTAGACTTGGGTTATGAGCAGCTGCTGGAAGAATGTAAAGCCAGCTTCCTAACAGTGGTCCATATCATGATGCTGCACATCACTGCTGGAGGGCCACGCAGAAGACATGTCCCTACCCAGGCACTGGAATTGCTGCTTTCTTTAGGCTGTGCATGCTGGTTCCAAGGGTTTGTGTCACAACAAGGGGTGCTCAGGTTTTAAAAGACTGCTCTTCCTTTCTGCTCTACCAGGCTACACATAGCCCCCTGTCACAACTGGACTCCCAAGGGCCAAGGCCTTGATGAAAGCACCAGATTCTACCTTGGTCATCAATAAGTACTGGAGTCTTGGAGTGCCAGTCAGACACATATTGTGAATTATATGTATTATCACATGAACGATCATATCTCACTGGTGTGCTGTCGCCTGGAAGCTTGCATTTCATTGTTTATTTTCTCCTCTCCTAACTGGATCTGAAAAGATGCTTATGAGAAGAGATCTTATTTCCTGAAGCTTTTGGCTTCTGTACAGAGGCAGGCATAAAATTAATTTCTTTCTGCTGGCATAAGACTGTTAATACTTCTTATATCCAGATTTTGATGTACTAAAATACCCAAATATAGAAACTGCAATGAAAACTGAGCCTATTATTGGTTTATTGCTTCACAGACTGCCCATGTATGGCGTAAATATCTTATAAATAAATTAGAGAGAGAAGACAGACACATAGAAACAAACCAAAGAAAGGAAAAGTCCTCATTGTACAGACAGATCTGTTCTGGGCACAGATAATGTTGTGTGGGTTTTGGCTTTTGCATCTTTTAGGTATATTTGAACACGGGGCTCAGTGCACAATATAAACTTCACCTCTGCTCTTGACTCAGCTGGTAAGTTGTATGTAATGGCATTTGTAGCCTCCTGCACTGTGATGAGATTCATACTCATATTTTAAATAATGAAATTCTGAGTCCTTCTGTTAGCAAAGATAACCTTCGCTATGTAAATCAACACAGTGGTATTTTGTTGAGTGTGCTAACAGGCAAATAACACTAATGTCTGTGTGAAGTTTCTCAATGCTAACTCTGAAATACAGTTAAGGCCATTTAAATGCCATCACTTTTAAGTCACTAGTCAAAATAAAATCACCCAGCTTGAGTTACTGAAATTTAATTATAAGGAACAGCTGGGCCTACTTTTTATTTTTACTCTAAGGACCCAGACAAAGAAACAAGCACATGGGCTCAGAGAGCACAAAGCACAAAGAAGACACACACTGAGTTTCTCAACCCATGCTGGTCAGGCACAGTTGCTGAAAAATGCATTCAGATGCGCCCCAAAGATCATTCAATTACCCTGAGTAGGCAACTGAGGTCAAGCAAAAACAACCCCTCCAGTCCTCCCTTACAGTGTCTCTAGCAGTTAATCTCCATTCATATCACTGATCCTCTCACATTTCAGTTCATGGAGGTAGAAGTTGAGGTTGGTGTCTTTTCCTCGAATTTGAGGTTGATGTCGTTTCCTCATTCATCCACAAGGAATTTGATTTTTAACGATGTTCCTGGAGATACTCCACAGGAAACCACTTCAGTCCTGCCTGGACTCCTCTCCTTGCACTGGCCATAATTCTCCTGCTTTGTTACAAATCAGAAGAATTGACTGCTTTTGTGAAAAGGCCTGTGGTTTAAGTCTGAGGCTGCTGGAGCCTCTAATTCACACTAAAATCAGTGCAAATGCCTGTTTTGGTGCCAGAGGATCTGGCTCAACGATCATCTCTCCGGTTTAAGCTGTCTCCACTTATATACCTGAAGGGATTTTAACCTACCTGCTATGATATGGCTGGATTATAACCTGCTATAAAATTCATGCATATCCATTGGGGAATGATCTGTGGAAAATAGCCATGGCAGTATGACATAAAGGTACAGCTGTCTAGGAATAAAAGCCAATGGCATAACCTTTAGCACCTGTTCAGCATTAAGGGAAAGTACAATGCATTTAGACTTTGTAGGGATTCAGCTGAAAAAAGGTCTCATTTTGTCATCTGCTCAGATCTGGCAGAAGATAAATTCTCCTCTTTCAGATATGGACCTAATATTTTAATGCATTGTCCTACTTCTGTATGTTCCAGTCTTTCTGTCTGATTGAGAGAATGGAATCTCTAAAGGTCTCCTTTCAGGATCCAGAGTTGATTTCAAAGGGGTCCCAAATACCAAGTTTTCAGTAATGCAACACTGAATTTTGCATTAAAAAAAAAAGCCTGCACATATTTTGAAGCAACAAGCTACTAATGCATAAAGCTTGAAACTTGTGCAATGCAGTCAATCACTGCAAAGAAGTAAGACTGCTGAAAATTGAGAATCAAATCTTTTTGTTGTGAAATTGTCATGTCAGCATTGATTTAAGGGAACTTACAAAGATTCCTTCCTATTAGAGATCTGCTTCTTCTGCATGCCTAATTAATATTTATCTAGGAAAGAAGGTAACATATGCTAAGCCCACTGCCACTATTTATAAGCATGCTCTAGTCTTTGTTCCCGGAGGTAATCAGAAGCTAGGAGCTTTTGCTGGCATGCAGATTTTGGCTGCTAATTTAATAAAATGCATCATCCATTAATTTGAGTCCTTTTAGGATGTTTACTAGTTGACAGTTTCTTTTGCAGTATGAGACTTAATTGCAAAATTTAGTTGTCGGTTCTGCTTAGCAAGAGGCTTAGAGAGAAATGCTTCTTACAACCTGCTGAAATTCAGGAACAGAAGCAGTTTTGAAGGCCACAAAGGTCTTATAGGCCTACTTTCATCAGCAGATTAGTGTAGCAAGACTAAAGCAGTAGTGAATGATCATAGCATCATCCAAGTGTCAGAGCTTTGCAAGGTCAAGAGGCCCTTTGAGAGATTCAGGGTACGTACAGTTATTCTCAGCAGCACTTTGCAAGGTAGAGCACACTGGAAGATCTCATTCTGGTCACATGGGAAAGTTTCTGTAAACCAATTAAATCCAACATAATCTGATCTTGGAGAGAGGCTGTTATGAAACTGATGGTCTACATGTTACAAAGTGTGAAATCCATAAGTGAATCTACTAAAAAATAATTCAGTCAGCAAAGGCCATCAGTATCTACCAGTGCTCTATGGGTAGCTCTTTAGGGGAGAAAACAAAGGCCCAGAAGAGGTAGGTAAATAAAACTGTGTCACTTGAGGCTTCTTCCAAACACAAGGTATTCACACATCCCACTGCTTGGAAGCAGAATGTGTCTCATCTGACTTTTCTCAAAGTAACCAAGTAGAACTACAGAGCCAGATCAGCAGCCTGGATCAGCATTATCCCAATTGTAAATATTTTCATATTTCTTTTCTTATTTCCCAATCTTTTCATTATCCAAAAACTGTTTAACTAACCATCCTAATAGAAACTGTGAAAGCGCATGTCTTTATATCTCGTGTTTAAGGTAATTTATTGGGGAAGGGAATACTTAACTGTAAAAGTAAACTGATATTTATTTATCATATTTAGAAGGGTTTGTCTTAATTCTCATTACAGGAGGAAGTCAGTCTTAAAGGATTCATATCTCAGGGAGAATTTGCCCATAAAGAGGTTTTGAGGTGATCTAAAAAATACCTTTTAGATGTAGCCTTTAAAACATTAGTGGATTTTTAAAAAGTTGAGATGTGGACTTTTTCTTATTTGCCATATGGTCATGTCTGTGTTTGTGGAAGAAGAATCAGATAATTTTATGTTGTAGCTTTTAAATTCCAGTTGTGAATTTCATGTTTCTCTTTCTTTCCTTAGGCAAATCCTGCTATGTCCCTTCCCCAAGTCTTATTCTCCATTGTTCCATTCCTGCACTCTAGGAGCTCTGCAAAGGTACACACTGGGTGCACAGTTCACCTCTTTAAGAGCAAACCAAGGCTTCCAAACCTAAGCAATCTGCTTCTTGCCAACTACTATGAATATATGCATCTATTATTAAAAGAAAAAACAAAAAAAACAACAACAAAAAAAAGCAATCTGCAGCTCACTCTGGGTTTTCCCTGGTTTTCGTATTATTCTCACACATTTCTGGACTTGGCCCAGATCTATTCCCACATTCCCATTAAAGGTTATCACTTTTTGTCCTAGTGATGAACTTTCTCCCCCTTGTTTCAAAACTGCTTTACTGCCTTCTCCATATCTTGCTCTGGCAGCTTGGCACACATCTGCATGGGAGCTTGACCTGTTCCCTCACTCTGCTCCTACTACTTTCCTTGGGAATGAGGAGGGAGAATATCCTTGCATGTCCCCTCAAGACCCACAGCCTCTGTCATGTTTAAAACAGAGCCCTAAATCCTAGGGGATTTCTACACTCCAAAACCATAAACCCCACCTCTAAGAGTCTAGAAAATACTCAGGTGAAGTTATCTCATTGCCCAAGTTGCCCCTGCTTAAGAGCAGCTTGAAGCTAGGGAGGTTCAGTTGCTAAAACTGCCATCCTGGTTTCTGTGTTTCAGCTATGTTTTTTTCTGATCTTGGAAGTTGCATTATACCTACCCAAATGCTACCAAACAATTTCATAGCCTGCTGTTGTGTTGATGACTCTCTTCTCTCTTCATCCCTTATTTGTGCATCCTTTTGCTTCTCTCATTCCTCCCTTAATACCTCACTAACAAGCAAATTTTCGTTACATGACTTTCAAAGCCTTTGGTAGTTCATCTACTTCTCATCACATATTCATGTTAATTACTGCCTCCCACTAGCCTCTGATGCTGACCCCTCCCAGAGTATTATTCAATTTCAGTCAGACATTTTCATGCCCTCCCAGGCTTGAGACAAGTTTCCTGTAGCAGGTACAGACATCCTCATTATAAAGGATAAAAATCCTCCCTTGCTGTGATGCCAACAAAACACGCTTTACAAGAGTGAGGCTGTTGATTAAACTATGACTGCTGCCTATTATTCTTCCTGGTAATATTTTGTTCGTAGATGTTTTACCACCTGTGTGCCTCTGCTAGTGCTAATCTTAGACTGCAATTCTTTTGAGCAGAGACAACGTATTTGCTACTATGAAAATAGCTTTGAGGGTCCTGATTCTACACTTTGAGTGTCTTGGACTAAACTCTCTGTCAATAGTAGTTATTAATATCTTCTCTTGTGTTGTTTTTCATCTGTACAGTTCAGAAATCACTGGGAAGATCTAAGCTGGGCAGGGGAGAGAAAATATAATGAAAGGCTTGTGGGTTGAGATAAGGGCAGGGAGAGATCACTCCAAGCAGTTACTGTCATGGGAAAAACAGACTCAACTAGGGGAAATTAGTTTAATTTATTGCTAATCAAATCAGAGTAGGGTAATGAGAAATAAACCCAAATTTAAAAAACCTCCCCACCACCTCTCGCTTCTTCCTGGGCTCAACTTCACTTTTGATTTCTCTACCTCCTCCCCCCAGGCAACACAGGGGGATGGGGAATGAGGTTGTGCATCACACATTGCCTCTGCTGCTGCTTCCTCCTCAGGGGAGAACTCACACTCTTCCCCCACTCAGCGTGGCGTCCCTCCCGTAGGAGACCGTCTTCTGTGAATTTCTCCAACGTGAGTACTTCCTATGGGATGCAGTTTTTAACAAACTGCTCCAGCATGGATCCCTTCCACAGGGTGCAGTCAGTCCTTCAGGCACACCCTGCTCCAGCATGGGTCCCTCACAAGGTCACAAGTCCTCCCAGAAAACCTCCAGTGTGGGCTCCTCTCCATGGGTCCATGGGTCCATCCAGGAGCTGGCTCCAATACAGGCTTCCCATGGCATCCCAGCCTTCTTCATCTGCATCCACCTGCTCCAGTGGGAGGTTCTCCAGGGGCTGCAGGTGGATATTTGCTCCAGTGTGGATATTTGCTCCATGGGTTGCAGTCTCTACTCCGGCATTTGGCACACCTCCGTCCCTTCCACCTTCAGGGATGTTGCTGAATGTAGAGTTTCAAGTATTCTCTCACTCTGCTCTTCTGCTACAGTTGCAGATACACAGGGGTTTTTTACACAGGGGTTTTTTCTCCCTTCTTGAACACCTTATCCTGGTGGCACTCCCACCATCACTGATGGGCTCGGCCTTGGCCAGCAGCGGGTCTGTCTTACAGCTGGCTGGAAATGGCTCTGTCAGACACAGGATAAGCTTCTAACAGCTTCTCACAGAAACTCCCCTGCTACCAAGGCCTTGCCATGCAAACCAAATACAGCAACAAATGACTGATCCACATAAACTGACATGACCAGCACAGGGGACAGTTCGAAATAAGATCAGCCAGAACCTACAAAATTTAAAGGTTCTTCATTTTCTGAGAAAGCAGGTTTGGTATATGTTTTGTTACGTTTTAAAGATAAGAACTATCCCTTGTTTACCTTATGCAAGTAGGAGGAAATAAATGAAAGTAAAAGAGCAGAATATTAAAATGTAATGCGCACCTGGTTTTTTTGCTCCTATTGCAGCTCTGAATTCTGAGCTATAGAGATAAAAGGGGAAAACACCCAAACCTGCTATGTTCTTAAAGACTGGGGTTTTGAGAAGTAGAGAACATGATTACCCTTTCCCTTTTGCATCGGCTCCTTACACTGCCCTAAAAGATTAAGTTCTCCAAAGTCTCCCCAAAGGATAATATCTTACTTAAAGTTTGATTATAAGAATTGGAGGTTTCATCTTAAGTGAATCTGCCTAACCTTTGCCTAACATGCATAGACTTAATATAAAACTTTAAGCACCTGGTCATGGTAGACCTTCTATTATCAGTGACTTTCCAGGTCTCTTCCTCTCTCCTTTGGCTATAGTGCAAATACTGGCATTTATTGATAGAAATGTTTTTTATTGGGGTACATTTCTTTCCTCAGCAGACTTTCTTACTGGCTTAGTACTATATGTAACATTAGGAGTTAATTTGCTCCTGCCTTCTGCTGTGCTGCCCTATCAATGACCTTTGGACCAGTGGTGACAAACCCAGTAATGTAGATTGCTCTTTTACATGATGCTGAATATGAATCTGATAAAACCTCAGCAGTGCTCCCACTTCCTACATCTCACATTTGCATTTACACTTTGTAAATTCCTGAGAAAAAGAATTTTTAGTTTCATCTTCTGAGAGAGACCTGCAAGAGTTCAGTAGTTCCCTTTTTAAGGGAAAAAAAAAAAAAGCATTTTGGTAGCATTGTTCAGTCTTTGACATTTTGATTGCCAGTAAGTACATGAAGTCCTCTGAGACATCATCCTCTGAGGAACCATGAAACATGGGTCAGCCAGTTGTTGACAGCCTAATATTATCTGGCTGAAACAGTATTAGGAAAGCTATTCTTGAAAGCTGATGGTTGTGTGCACTCCCTTTCTTGGATTTCTTTAATGAAAATTATTAGAACAAGTTTAGATATCCTCCTTTCCTTAATGAAGGGAGTGTGTTAAATTTGTTTTGGAGATTTTAAGCATACTTAAATCATCTGCTGTCTTCTCACTCCCTTTTCTGTACTCAATTCTGCTTTCATTTAAAAGGGTCAGACTCCTGCTTATCAAGGATCATTTGGGCTGAAAAAGATCATTGAGTCTACCTGTTAACTGTTTTCAGGGCCTCTGACATTCCCTTACGTATCAGCAATTGCCAATTTATTGCAGATCAGATTTCCAAAAAGCCAGAGAAATGAAGTTACTTGGATGTCTAATCATAAGCATGTTTAATATGACCTTGAGACAGGAGGACTTGAAATGGTTCTAACATTCTTTTGTCAAAGTCTCTATATATGGATATATTTGAAGCTAAAGGGCACAGTTTTACTTTCTGTAATTTTAAGAACACTTGGTGGGCACAGCCAGATGAAGGAAAGCAACAGAGAACTCTAAGGATATTTATCAAACAGTTTTAGATCATTTCAGTCCTTGCATCTTGATAATAGTAGCTTATACAAGCAGTAGCTTCACTAAATTATACGAAATTCAGATGGAGGTGATTTGCAAATAGATGTGTCTCTGTAGGAAAAGTTTTGTGTGGGTTACTCCAAAAGTCAGAAATGTGAAAATATAGAAAGAAAATTAACAGAAAATGATCTCAGGGATCAAAACCAAATCTTGACAAAATAAGGACTAAACCCCGCTATCATTTAAGCAATGTAACTATGTACATTTACAATTAAATTCCACCCACACTACTTACATACATGGGTAGCATTTTTTGAATATTTGAAACTTGCTAAAGAATTTGAGCATCCACCTATTTCAGGCAAAAAAGAAGTAACAGATTTTTAAAGACCCAAGAAGTGTTAGGGAACTCTACCAATAACTACAGGCCACACAATTTTACCAACCACTACTCTGACTTGAGAATTTGTGCTCCAGTCTGCAAGAATCAGGTCATAGAGGAGGAAGGCAAGCAATGTATTTTATCAGCCCAGCTGAGATAGCAGGAGAAAAAGCAGAAAAAATTCTCAGGGACACAGGAAGTCTTCAGTCACATATTCTGACCCATCCCAAGTCATTCAAATCCCTTTTTAGTCTGTTCCACTGGTGAAACGCTGGTAAAAATCTGGTAAAAATTTCCATCTTTTTAGCATGAACTTGTATGCCTTAGGTGTCCAACAGTTGGTACTTCCATGCTTCTGTTTGTTAAATTAAAGAGTACTTGGTATCAGATGACTTCTGCCAGTATAGTTCTTTATAGCCTTCAATCAGATATCAGATATATACTTCTTTATAGCCTTCAATCAGATAAGGTTCATTCTGAACCTATTTCTACTGGTTAAACAGATGTACTGTCTTTAAGTCTTTCTGCTCTCCTGCCTCTATTTTCTGATATTTGACATCTCAGTCTCATTTGCTCTTCCTGCACAATTCTCCTAAGCTGTTTCTCTTATGTTATTTGAAGTTAGAGTAAGACTGACAGATACAGATAAATATCAGATATATGGTATGCACATGTATTCTTATATATATTAGTATATAATAAAATTATATATCTGGTAAAATATGTAAACATATATGTGAAAGGCAGTCACAAAAAATAAGGGAAAAAAATCTATTGTTCATGGTTATGATGGCTAGTATAAGAACTCATAAAAAATCAGAGCTGCACATTTTATTTTAAAATAGTACAGATATAGCCTAGCTGCTCACTAGTAAATTGCAGATGTACTCTATCATTTTATAAACTAATCCGTGGAAGCAAGGTAGGGGACAATTTCAAAGGGAAGCTGCATCTACCTTTGCTGCATTGGCAAGGCAAAGCCACAGGCTGACCTGACCCAGTGCTGGCACTGCTGTGCTCCCCAGAGGATGTCAGGCTGGATGACTTCCAGAGAGTCTTACTCCTGCCAGCATTTCTGTGCTTCTTTGCATTAATGCAGAAGGATTTCTGGACACAGCCACGAGGGATTAATAAATAGTGATGACTGAATTTGGAAAGGTAGCTTTAGTTATCAAGGCAGTGAAGACATAGACCTGCCCTTTTAAGTACTGTATATAAACAGGAGCAGGGAGAATCACCGTATGTATTAAAACCCCAGCAGAATTTGGATCCTGCTTTGTCATGCCACTGGCCACCACCACGTGTTAACAAAATAAGGGTGACCTGATTTTGGCAGTATGCTGTTTGGCTCTCAGAATGAATTACTGTAAAAACACAGGAATTAGAGAAAATAAGGATTGGATTTATGAAGTAAGAAATATGAGGGATTGCCAGGAATGTGGAAGAGCCCAGCAGAAAACATGAACAGACAGCAGGGATGCAAACAGCAAGCTTTTCACCATTCAAGTGCAGTTACAGGAGGGATACAATGTACTGGAAAGCAAAATTGATGGACTAAAACATATCTGGTTAGATTACTGATCAAGGCAAAGTTTTGCCTTATCATGTATGAAAGCAAAGTGTTATAATTCTGCTACTATTATGGTTGTTCTATTAATTATGCTATACAATTCAATAAAAATTTCGTTTGTGCTAGGCAAGCCTCGTGGATCCTCTGATCTTCATAAGAATTTTCATTTAGCAGGAATATTCCATGCATTTTTTTCTATTTTTTTTTCATGCTAATAGAGTATTCATATGACAGTACAGCTCTTACTAATCTAAGGATTTAATAAAAGGTTTAATTGCAGAGGCATTTTTCTGAAAAGCTAAAGGATATTTATTTGCTCCTCAAATAGCCTGAGGAAAGTTAAATTAAGAGGTTTATAGTATGAGATTTATAGTGGGTTTAAAGGATATGTGGCCACTTCAGAAGAAGAGGGTTTGGAATAATCAGAGAGATGAAGTAAATAATTTCTTCATTTATTGCAGACAAGTCACAAATTCGAGGCTTTGGGAAGCTTAGAAATTAGCTTGAAGTAACATTTGAGTTCAGCTTCTGTTTGATAACCACCTCTCTGATGGGTGATGTGACTGTATGGTGAAAAACGCATTTCTGTGATGTGGGAATCTCAGTGAAGTCCCAAACCTGTTCACCCTGTCTTGCTCCTCATTAGTGAGAATGAAAGACTCACAATCTCTCTGATAAGAGGAATGTGAGGGTCAACATCCAGCCAGCAATACATGCAGAGAGCCTGGTCTGTGCTGGAGAGTGCTGTCACTGTCTGTGCTGGGGCAGGACACAGGACTTGGTGCTGCACATATCAGTCTCTGCTGCAGCAGCAAAAACCAAGGAGGCTGCCTTAGTCTGCCTCTGCAACTAAATATTTGTGGCAGACATTAGATTTTCCCTATAAAAATGTCTCCCTTGTCGGAATGATATAAAGAATCCTAAGGTAAATGAGACTCAACCCACATTGCACACTACAATAATGCTGATTTGTTACAAAAGGAAGCACTGCTATTGAACACTGTGTTAATGAATGGTGAGATGTATTAATTTTGAAGTGGGGAGAGGATGCCAAAGCAATTGATTAGCAAACAAGGAAAGTTAAAAAGACATATTTCTTATATAGCAATGTTAAATAGGGGCAGTAGGCTTTGGCTGCAGCTCTACAAAATTCAGATTTACTCCTCATTAGGGAAAATAGTATGAGCTTTATTTGTTGTCACCCAAGTTGATACCAGAAGTGTCATTTAATGAATCATAATTAGGTTTTCTTGGATCTAAACTAGAAAGGAAAACAAAACAGCAGAACACCAATAGTGTGGGCCATGGACACCTGATACTTTACCCTGCAAATTCTCAAGATTTTGTTCTGTTTGGAAATTGTCATTCTGCTCTCAATTGCTTTTGCAATGCAAGTTGCAACTTCCAGACTTATTTTTATTCAATGTAATACTTGCATATGGCAGTGGCAATCAGAGTCAGAACTGTACCTGTAAGACCAGCCAAAAGCAGGAAGTCATAGTGTACTGCACGTGAGATTTACATGGTTGATAATAACACAGTTACTTGTGAAAGAGTGAATGGAAAAAAAGGCATTTCTTACTATAGTGATAATAAGGCTGTGATGACTCTGAGAATTTGGATATTTCTAATAATTTGAAACAGTCAGAAAATATCTCAAACCTTGGAAATAATCTAAAAATCCTGAATCCCTCATGTAAGGAAAATTGTGGATATCATAAATAATTATTTTTCTTAATCAAACTATTAATTTGTTTCTTTTGAAACTTTTATTAAGAAAAGGGATCTGACACATGATTCAGATGTCTACTGTTTTGTCAGTATGGGCTGCTTTGGGATCATTCTCTCTCAGAACAGCAAATTAAGCAGATTTCTTTCTATATGTAGGAAATTCTACAATTCTGCACTCTCCTTCATCTCCTCCATTTAAGCATGTGCTGTTTTGTTGAAAACTCCTCCTTCCTCTCGCCATCTCACCAACAGTTTCCTCCAGGCTACAATCTCCTTGTTTCACCTTTCAGCTATATCTTTGATTTTTTTTTTCTTCCTCATTTTTTTGCAGTGATATTATTGCTTTTAGGAAAAGTCTCCTTGCCATATGCCTACGGTGTTCTTGAACTTTACATCTTCTCATGTCATTGCGCCATTCCTTTCCCTTTCTTCCATCAGCACATTCAGAAATCAATCAGCACCAATTACCCACAATATCTACAAGGGTTCAGAGCTGCAGTTTTGAAGGAGAAATTGTGGAGGAGTTCAGACTTCAAAGGGGGTCTCATTCTGTTGGATCAATTTGGACTGAGAACATTGGAGTAACTTACTGTTCACTGAAATGAATGCTCTCACCAGTCAATAGATGAATAACTCAAACCTTGCATGACACATTTCATTTCAAACCAGTAAAATGCCTACTTTGACCTCTCTGGAAAAATCTAAATGGTATCAGCAAAAGCAAGGGAAGGCTGTTAATTTTATTATCATCATTGCTGGCAAATAAAGCACTGGAGAAGTATAAAGGTTTGTGTTCACAATCTGGCATATTCCAATAATGCAGATGCTATCACAGAAAATTATCTGAATGTCTAATCAGCCTATGGCCCCAAAATAATAAGATACCCAAGGAATCTTTGGGGTCACATTGATTTGTTTAATAGTTGATGCATTTCATATAATCACAACAAGCAAACAGAATTGATTTAGAGCTTCTATTTATGGAGATCAGCTCACTGGGAGCTGTAACCATTCAGACTCCTGGAGGACTGTCTCACAACAGTCTTCTGCCATTGCTTACCCTGTTTATGGCACCAAGACATTTGTACCACTCTGCTTTTCTGGTAAATTTTATGATCCTCCTTCTTTGCTTACTGTCAGCAGATCATAAAAGAGTTTCTTACTGTCAAAAGTCCAGCTTGAATATGGAGAAGTCAAAATTCAGGAGGTGAGGGAACTTAGGAGCGAAAATTTTGAGAAGAGTGGAAGTTTGAGGAGATGAAAGCAAACCACTAGAGCATGTAGTTCTTAGCACACACCTAATGCTTAAGAACTCACACATCACTAATAACAGACGTATTTAAAAAACAATGCAGACTTCTAGTGCTTGGTTCTCTCAGATAACATTGGAGGTTTCTTGAACATTTTGAAAATGGACTTGTCATTAAAAAAAATATGAAATACAGAATTTTGTAAACAACAGAAGAGCTGTGTCAGGTATACTGCATTATGTTGCCTTTGAAAGCCAGCCATAGGGGAGATGTTGTAATGGGATCTACTGCTTGTCTAGCCTGGGAGAAGGATAATATGCACTTGTTCTTTTAAGTTGTATGCTGTACCAGAAATGCTAAAACATCCAGTAGAAGCATTTAAAAAATACATTCTTTGAACTGCAGTTTGCAAAAACAACAGTTGGTGGCACTTTGAAACAATTTTTATTTCTAAATGCATTTGCTTATTGTAAGTGTGTACAAGATTACATTAAAATATTAAATCACCAGTCTACAGTGATTCAGATTATGGTAACGATACAGAACTTACCTGCTGTCTCTGCACGGAGCACAGACTTAAACGGAATCTGAAGATCTGCATTTGTAAAAAAAAGGGAAGGTGTTCAGGGAGATTAATTCTTCTTAAAAAAGAGTCATAGAGAAAATACCAGAAGACAAATAATGGCAAGTGGAAAACAAGAAGTCACTGCAAACAGCATGGCTTGCTTTGTTCTGCAGAGGCACCATGGCCTGAAGCAGCATCATATGTTTCTGTGGGCAGCTTGATCTCACTGAGTTTACATTTTGAACCGTTTTTTGCCATGGCATTGTTGTGCATGGTATGTAATGTGTATAGATTTCTGTTTTAACCAGCACCCACTAGGTAAATAGGCAATTCCCAGGATTTTAATCCCCAAGCAATGTGAGGATAAAGAACAGAGAGAGACTGCCATGGCCATTCCAGAAGAATCGAGCATTTATCCATGGTGATCCTATCAACCAGGTGAAATCACACCTCTTGCACAGGAACTGTAACACATGTCATATCATGGGGGAAACCTGGGCATTACTGGAGAAAACTGATGGTTTGAAAGATATCCTTTCTCTGTTATCACACACCTTGTCTGAATAAGTGACATTTATAGTAGTTGACAAGCAAAACATCCTTCCTTAGAGATTATATATGAGCCTTTCTTTCACGGGCCAGTTTCTTTTGAGCCATTTCAATTCCAGAATTGAATGCCAATTCAATTCCAGAATGGTGCACATCACCAGTTGGTCACAAAAAAAAGCCCTGAATATAAGGATGACTTGCTGCATTATCTGTGGCCATTTGTTTAAAGGACAGAAAGACCATACTACAGCTGGTACTTGGCAATCTTTACAGCTTGGCCAAAGGCATTTCAGTGCCTTCTGTTTTGTCTCTAATTCTTGCATATTGGAAATGAGAAGTCTCTGTCAACAGAGGGTAAGAAATCTGGAACTACTGCTGTTGCAAATGATTCCTGTTTGCCATCTTGGCCCTGAATATGTTGGTCTCAACACTATAATCCATAAGTGATTCTTACTTAGCTTACTAAATGACATGTTTTCTAGTTATTAATAGTTCTTTATATTAGCCAGTTCAGGTTCTGTGGCAAAATGTTTTGCTCAGTTTCCAACATGTTTCTTGATACATTTATAAATATGGTCTTTCCTGGGAACGTTCTGCTTCTTTCCCATTTGATTACATGGGACTGTTTGCACTGCAGGGAGAGCTTGCAACATCCAGTATGCTAAAGCAAACCTCCTTGTTGTGAGCAGTAATGCTGCCTGGCATTCTAAATTTTCTGTAATGTTCTGCTAGATTGGGTGTAAGTGTGAGCTAAATACTGATTTGAAGTGTTTGCTTTCATATGCTTCCGTGTTCCTCAGCTTTTGCAATGTTCTTGCTTCAGCTGTATTCAGGTGGTGCTTAGGCAGCCCAGCAATGCCTTCAGCACCTTTCTGAATCCTTGATCACCCCACACTCCCCTACCTGCAGCAGTATACTTCTTTCAGTCTGAGAACATAGCTCTGCTTCAGTTTGAGATAATGTTTTGAGGCTTTCGAAACAGTTCTCTCCAGTGCCTAATTCAGGAATCTGTACCTGGACCATAAAAAGGCTTCTTTGCTGATGCTAATGTGCTGATGCTGTTCTCTTATATGCCTGATCTTGTGCTTGCAGAGGACTCAGGAGTCTTTGTTTAGGTATTTTGTATACCTGCATGCATAGCTGATAATTTTCACATACTGCTGCTTTCAGTTCAGGTGTGGATGCAGAAATACCTATTTCCTGACTTGTACCTGCAGATAACTTATGACCCACTCTTTATCTTGGCTGCTAACCAAGGGGGTAATTATGGGGTCAGCAGTTACTATCCTTCCATTACATTTCTGACCTGCAGGCTTGATTGTTTTTTATTATGCTAGATATAATTCTTTTGGTCACATTCTCTCTTTGAGCAGCTGTATCAGTTGTACAACTGTGTACCTGTTATTAATACTGGCTTTGAAGTGTCTGCAGATGTAAATCAGTGTCCCCTCTAGGGATTTCTGCCATTATGTTAAATGAACTGGATCGTGTTCCTACTCCTTTACCCCTTCTTTCTCTTTGTCCTTTCTTCTCGTTCCTTCCTCCCTAGGCCAGGTGCCAAAAATGCTGGAGAGGCAGTATCTCAGCTATCAGCTTAAATTGTCAAACTGGCATCCACCTCTTTCATTTCAAGGAGCACTGTGATTGAAATTCCTTTTATTTTAGGCAGTGGTAGTATTTTAAAACCACAACCATCTAAAGAATTGGCGATAACGCTGAATTACTTCGCTGTGAAGGGGTGGTTACAGACCAAGTGAGGAAATGTTTGCATAAATACTATGTAGGCAGATTCCCACCTAGAAAAAGCCACTGTTTCTGCCAAAATATTCAGAATCTCTCTGGCATCCACCACAAGACAATTGTCAGACTTTATTGGACTGATCAGGAAAGGCTTTTGCTTTCATTTGGTGCCAGCATATTTCCCTGACAGTGATGTGAGAGGTGACCAGATGTGTTTGTTGACCGTGGAGATGCCTACGCAGGGAATCTCTTTCTTCTTCGGCAGAGGTGAGTGGAAGGCAGCAGCTGCTCCCAAGGAGGATGGGTTGACGGCATGCTCAGTTTTTATGACCTCTCCAGGCTGCATGGACTGGCATTAATGCTTAAGCACAGCAGATGATAGAATGGATGAGTCCGGGCTTTGCTCTGGAGCCAGAGCTCTGAGATGAGAACCCCATGTCCCAGCTGGGGAGGCTCAGCTTGAACTATGCTTTGTGCCACATTTCTCTCTTTTTATCAACAAGGCTTAAAATCAGGGAATTCAGGGACACAGGAGTCCCAAATTCCTGTTTAACATTTTGTTAACTAGGTGACAAGTAAACTCTGACTCTTCATTTACTAAACCAGAGAAACTTTATTAACTTGCTGCACACTTCTGTTTTGTCAGGCATTAGGGGGTAATAGCAGGGGAGAGGAGAGAACATAGATTCTAGCAATTCTATTGGACCTGGCTGTCCTTGCTCATGGCCAGCTTCCAGATGTGAATGTTCAAACTGTGGGTCTGCAGTTGGTGGGATGTGCTTGGTTTTGTTCTAAAGGTGGAGTATTGTAAAGAAAGTAGGACTCCAGTGACACATGCTTCAGTCTGTAGAATGTTTTTCTTTTTCATCTGCTATCAAGTAATCAAGAATATTCAGAAGCCTAGGGATGAGGCTAAAAGGGGAATGCTGACTGGACACAAAGATAGGACTGGTTTGCCTCAGATAACCTAAGCGATGATTTGCAGCCTGAGTTATTGGCAAGGAGAGCAATGAGGCACGGTGTTATCTGGTAAGGCTAAGGGGAGTGTTTTCTGAAGGCTGACTGTGGTGCTGCTGACCTTAACAAAGAAGGTTTACTTATACCATACTAAATGCGTAAATTGAAGTTTATCGGACAACAAAAAGTGAAATGTGATCTCTTTTGATTTGTTAATGGGGAATCTCTGCACAGCGTGCCTCATAAGCAGTACAGCAAGTGTCACAAAGCACTCTGAATGAGAGGAAAAGCAGAATTATCCTTTGGCAGATGGAGCTATTGGTCAACTGAGCATTTCTCGTGTAGGAAACTGTACAGAGTCAGCATTGATTGGTTTGTTTGGTTTCAGTGTGAAAAGATTTTCTCAACATTCACATTTTTTGCAGAACTTTCTCAGCCAACTCATTAACTGCTGTGTTCTCTGTCTCAAAATATCTATTTAAACTCTTCGTTGCATCCTCCCAGCAATCTGTTCTTATGGGTAACTCCCTGCCCAGGTGATACCAGAGATACCAGATCCTAGAATGAAATACAGAGTTCTTTTTCCATTTCATCATGAATTCAGCTGCCAAGGCCAGCATCTTCATTACCCCACTTTAGCATGCATGATTGCTAAATCCATTATTTATAGGCAAATTTCTGATGATGACTATTTGTAAGTCATTGGTGGAAATTCGCCTATGTGCTCCATCAGAAACAGATTGGCATTATATAACTTCACCTAACCAGCTATAATACTAACAAAACATGTATGCAGTGCAGCTCAAAAAGAAATGAAAACAGTTTTATGGAACATTTATTTTCAGGTAGCAGCATATGTTATAGTTTAGAGTCTGAAAGTATTAATAGCTGACTTACGAGGTGATATGTTTTTATTGCTTATTGTTTGGGATCCAGTCTTAATTCCAATGTCAAGCCACTAATGATGTGCCAGTAAAATAACACAAAGAAATAATAGCTGATTCTTTTAGGTGGTCATACATTAAAAACAAAACTAGAACAGCTTCTTCCAAAGCAGAAAACTGTGTGGAATGTGTAGATCTAGCCTTAGAAAACATGCTCACAGATCCTCTTGTCTCATCTGCAAAGGATTTCCTACCTGGGGGAGCAGTGGCCCTGTCACAGAGGGCTGCTCACAAGTAAAGGGCTGAGTGATATCCAGTTGTCTCTTGTCTATCTAAAACCCAAACTTGCAAACAAATGAGTTATTTGCATAGAAGAAAGCTCTTAAAAATCCCAACTAAACAGACAAAAACCCCACACACATATGAACAATATTACGAATTTTTTTAACCCTGTTGAGCCCCAAAGGTCAATAAAAAAAAACCCAAAAATGCTTCTGATGTCTCTGAAAAAGCACAGGCTTTTGCAGACACTGACAGATTTTTCATTTCACTTGTCTACCTGGGTGAGACAGTCACTCAAAAATGGGATCAATGACTTTCATCAATACCTCACCCAATACTGTGAGAGGTCATCTATCATTGTCTCCCAGCACTAGGGTAATTTGCAAACAGACATTCCTTGTGTTGGAATCATGCCCAGAGAGTATTAGCAGGAAGGGAATACCTCTCTGTTGATCAAGCACAAAATAAAAAAAGTCCACACTTACTGCTGGAATGGGAACAAGCTGTGACAGGAGTAAAACACAGGCACCAAATGCTTGAGAGGGAAGGGGTGAGTGAACATAATGGCAGAGAAAGGCAGAGCCTTTGAGCCGCTGTTCCCTGGGGCTGAGAAATGGCTGTAAGGGGGGCAGCTCATTAGAACACCAAAGCTGTTTCCAGCACCTAAAGCAATTTGTAGATTTTTTCAGCAGAGCTGGTGCCTGAATATTTCTGAAAATCTCCTCATAACATGACTGTGGGAGTCACAAGCTCCTGACTGCTGCTGAAAACATGGCTTTTGCTTGGCTGTTGACATGGAAGCTAAAGCCACCCAAAAGCCTCTGTTTTGGTATGGCTATTTGCAGTGTGACTCAGTGCATGTTCCTCCACCGTGTCCAATAGCAGACTCTGTTGTGTCCTAAATGTGGGGATTATTGATGTCATCAAAGGCTAATAGCTAAAGAAATAACTTCATTTGTAAGTACCCTCAGCTGAAAAGCTGTTAGTCATATCCCAGGAGAGCTTGCCAGCTTGCAGTTTTGGGGATGCAAGGAAATGTTACTGCCTAATATTTGTTTTATGTCACTGTTAATGAGAATGGGTGTCTTAGTATTTTATATAATATTCAGGTATGAAATATAGCCATGCCTCTCTTGAAGTGTTACTCTGGTTTGATACAAATTTCAGAAAAATGGCATATATTTATTATAGTCCATATATACAGGAAATTCTCATCTTTGAACTTAAATTGACTTGTATGCCAAGGGAAAACAAAATGTTTGCAAGTGAAGATAAAAATTGAAATTAAATTGAGATTCACAGGATGGGATGGATTTAACGGCTAGGAAATCAGAACTTAAAATCAAACATTGCATCCTGAATATTATATTAATTATAATTGCTTTAAATATAGCATATCTGGCATAGTGATATTGTTGTTTGGCTTTAGGAACACATTTAATTTCTTAATTGTCTTCTGACCAACATTTTCAGTGAAGTCAACATGAGAACATGATCAGGAAGGAATCTAAAATAGTACAATCTCTTTCATCAAATGTCATGAAATCTTTATTTCATATACTGTGTGCAAGTACATTTATCTGACTGCCACCAGCATGCAGATACACCACAGGATAGATAATGAAATTGTTTGAGTTGTCTTGTCTCCAAATTCCTCATGAAACACTTCTTCTTTTATGGAGAAATCTTTTGTAAAACTGGAGAAATCTTCTGTGATAGACCTTATGTGATGGTACCATGATCCAATATATGACAATGAATTATTGACCCCTCTTGATCATCCTGAATATTGAAATATAGCTTATAGAGCTTACATGTGCTTAGATTTCCTCAACTAGTGTGAGATACTGCCAAAGCAACACTAACTCCTCTGCACAGATTGCAAGAATTTTATCTTTCTTTGCATTCATTGAGGGTAAATAAAGCTGTGATGCATTGCAAATAAAGAATTATTGTGGCAAATCCATCAGCTGAATCCTTGGCTCACAGGCATGACTATATTCCAACAATTCTATAAGCTGAGCTGGACTTATTTCTATTGAAAAGTTACAAATAAAAATAGATGCAAAAGAAAGCAGATAATGGAAGTATACTTTATACTTTTTACATCTTTTAGGTCAGTGTAAATGTGAATATGTGATAGCAAATGGACTATGAATGTTTATTCTTAGATTCATAAATATGTTAGATTCATAAGTAAGTTACGCCTATAACTGAGTTATTGTTGTGCTAGTAAATTCTATAAGAATATTTTGTTAAATTGTTTAAATTAGTCTAGCAATTAAGTGCTGTTAAGTTTAAGTGCTGTTAAAAACTCTAAGCCTAAACTGTTGATCAAGTCCTGGGCTAAGTTTGGCAAGGGGGTCCACTCTGAACCTTATGATTCAACAGGAGAGTCTCCCTTATTCCTTTTCATCCTCATCCTTTCCCATCCTTACCCTTTTTCTTTCCCTAGCCTCCACATAAATAATTTTAGGTTGATTTTTATGTTTAGATTGATTTATTTTAGTCTGATCATTTAGTCTGATTTTTCTCTTTGTGCTTTAACCATGTACAAGCAATAGAGTGAACTTTGTCAATGAACTTTGTCATACTTTCCTTTTTATATTAAACCTGCTTTTGCTGATACCTTTGCCAGGGATTCTTTGAGCAACTTAAAACACACATTCACAAGTCTTGAAATCCCACATGGTTTTTCAAAATAGAAGCTCTTTACAATGCAGCTAGGTAAATGAATGGGAGACTGAATCTACATCCCGGTCCTAGTCCAAGACGCAAATTCAAGTTAATGTTGTTAATCTCTTGCCAGTATGCATAGACTAAAACATGAGGGTCAGTTTTAAAAGTAAGACTCCAGCTGTCTCCAAAACTGAGTAAATAATCCCAAACTGATGTTTGAATAATTCAGTAACTTTAAAAAGAAACTTATGAAATACTTCCAGATATAGAAAATCCTCATGCACCATAAATTTAAATTGCCTAAGGAAATTTGCAACAAATACAACAATGCAACAAATCTCTTAAAAGAACCCTTCACCATTGCACCAACATGTTGTCCAAGAGGATTTTGTTTGAGGAAGTTAGAGGTAAGAACTTTTTATTTAATCATGAAAAATTTATTGCAATGTTAACTACAAAGAGCCCACTCCTACTCCATAACCATTAAAATGCAGGAAGTCACCTATTCAATTATGCAGAATTGTTGTGTATTAAAAATTTAAATCTATAAATATTAATAGAACACAGGTCACTCTCTTAACGAACAGAGGTAGTTGTACACACAGCTATTGTTGTAAGCCTTAAGGGGTGTACATTAGTTATGACATAGAGAAAAACAGACATGTTAAAAAGCAGTTGTCCAAAAAAAGGAAGTTTTGTTCTTTTTTTCAGATGAAAGACAAGGACAATAAATCCTATACTAATCCTAGTGTCTGTGCTTATCCTTTGGGAAGGCAAAGTTCCTATTTCAATCTAACAACGTGTTGGAGTCAGCTTTATAAGGGCATGGCATAAAGGAGTTTATAAGTAACAGCAGCCAAGGTCACCTTCTTCAGCCTTGCTCCTTTACACCACTTTAGCTGTATCAAGAGGTCAGAAACATAATATTGCCTTCCAGGGGACTGAAAAGGCCTGGGCAGTGTGTGCTGAATTTATCCAACGTCAATAGAGAAGTGATTGCCATTAAGAAAACTCCCAGGTATCACAGTCTGGATCTTTATAACCCCCAGGAATGGGAAGGCTAGGTGGGTTGTGAGGGAGGTTTCAGTATTGGCTCTGGGCGTAAAGCAAACTTCAAGTACTGGAAAACTACATCTAGCTTGTCAGCAGTGAATCCTGTTAGATGTAGTCAGCTCTTCTAGCAGGTATTTGTGGCCCTTCCCAGCCTAAACCAAATTGTCATCCCTCAAGCACTCTCCAGCTCAGCCAGGGTGGCCAACACACATGGAGTGGTGGCCTGCATGAAAAGCACAGCTGTGAGCTGACAGCAGAGGTACAGCACAGGTCTGTCCAGACTGTGTCTGCAGAAACGTGTTTCCTTCTTTACTTGCAGCTCTCAGCCACTCTAGGAAACCACTGGAACGTGGCCGTGTTGTTACACAGCCTTATCTGTGTTTGCCACACTGGTGACACTGTGTAATGTTGCAAATGCAGGCCGACACAGATGTCTGCTGCCCGCAGCTGAAGGGTGATGTGTACGTGGTTGGGTGTCCTCTCCAGCTCTGGGGACAGGTCTGCTCTTTGAGGTCACAGGCACTGGGATCCCTTCCATGCTGCTGTGCCCACGGCTATGCCATGGTGCTTTGCTCTCAATCTTGAATCCCCTGAGGTACCAGTGACCTTGAGCCTGTCTGCAGCTGGGATTAGGAGCATGTGAAGGTGCCCTGCAGTGTACACTGGAATGGGCTGCTGAAAGGGGTCAGCATCCCCTGCTCTTGTTTGACAATCTTTCCCATTGCTACTGTCAGAAAGAGGAATAGGAACAGACAGACCACTGGTCTGTCCAAGGAGGGAATCTTTCATGTTCCTATTTCCATCCCTTGCCTGATCCAAGATATCCCTCCCCAGCTTTGTAAGAATACAAATGCAAAAATGGAAGCATTTTTCTTTTTCTTACAGGCTGTCAGTTCTTCCTCCTGTCCTCCTTAGAGCAGTAAGAAACTGCAGTCTAGAGCATAGGAAGAATCCTCCAACACGCTACAGGGAAAGCTGACCTTCTCACATGCATTGTCCTTTGGCACCACATCAGGAGAGCACATCTGTTTTCCCCATTTCTCACAATGACAGTGTTGAGCACTGAAGGGTGCTCCTTCAGCCCTGCTCTCTTGAGGGAGCACCCAAGGCCAGAGGCCCCATGCCATGCCCTCTCTGCTTCAAAGCATGATTGAATATTAGGCTTAATTCAATTTAAGACTAATGACAGTCATAAATAGAATCACAAGATCAGTGGAATGAGGAAATACAAACTTGGTGGCAACAACATTTCAGTTAATGAAATGTTTTGAATTAGAAATAGTGTCTTGAAATAGAATGTTTGTTTGGCAAACTAGGCCTGTTTAGAAATACGGTATTTAGTTGAGTCTGAAAGTGAAAAGCAATTTCCTAGCTGCGTGTTTGTCCTAAACTTCTTCATCTGCATTTCTAAGGGCTCTTGATATGCTGCTTTGTTGAATGCTCCCTGCTTTTAATGATGTGACAGCTCTGCAAAAGATTGATGGCTGCTATTAATATATAAAAGAACATACAAGTCCCATCTGTATATCTGACTGTTTCAGAATAGAAATGGAATAGATTTGGCCACATAGAAATAGATCTGCAGCAACTAGTGCCAGATCTCCATTTTCCTGAAATTTTGTCCCTCTTAGGATGACTATTTCTATCTCATTGTGACATTTATCCCATTTCTGATTCCAATTTTTTGAACTCTGAAACACCAAAGCCAGATATGGCATGTGAGTTCTTCTAACTTGGACCTTGTCAGGAAAAATAATTCAGGATGTAGCAGTAGCTAATAATTTTGAAGTACAAGGTTAAGTATTCTGAGGTTAGAGAGGAAGAGATCAGCAAAGCACTTCTTATTGATTTGATATGGACAAACCAACTGTATTCATTTGTAATCAGCATCTGTGCAATAAAAGATATAAAAAAACATAAAAACCTGTTCTTTTGTATGTCTTAACCTGGATTGCTCCCAGGACTTCTCAGTTTGTTCCACTTCACTATTCATTTTTCTCAATTTACAGTATTATCTTTTAGAAACACCGAACCTGGTTGTTCCTTTTGCATAGTTTCTTGGCCTCATTTTCTTTCTTAATTTTTTTATTTTTTTTCTTCTTCTCCTCTTCATGACACATTGTGGTTTTCAGATATTAATGTTTGTCATGTGTCTGTTGTTGGACAATTATCATTAATAAATCCAGCTTTATCATTCTGTGTGCACTCACACAAGGAGTGGGCATGGAAGCAAGGAGGATGTGGCTTTCCATTTATGGGTGCTGCTTAATGAACAGAAATTCCCCTAGCTCTGGAAAGCAGACAGATATGTTTAGTATTGGCTCCCTTGAGAAACTGAGAGTATTATCTGGGGAACCAAATTCCCTGCTAGCAAAACCAGTGGGATTGCTCCAAGAAAAAATGCAGCCTAATGTCTGTGTGGTATTTCAAACATTCACATTTTTGCATTCTCAGCATTTGTCCTTTCAGCAGAATACAGGACATCTAACAAATACCAGTCTATCAGGCTGTTGGGGCTACTTGAGGCTTCAGTGATGAAAGTACAAAACTTGTAATGAATCTGAGAAGTTTTATTCTTTTGTCCCTTATGGGAGCTTTTGCTTAATTAACTATTATCCTTTATCTAAAGGCACTTTTCTTAGTGTATGCCCACCAAAACACCACCTAACACAAAGGAAAACACTGAGAAAGAGATAGGCTCAGTCTCCAAATCCATATAGACTTGTTAGTGATGCCACTCATTGTATTGACAGTTTTGTGTGACTTTTTGCTTCTGAGCCAGCATAGCTACTCCTCAGTATCTGCCCTGTCTTTGCAGGGTAACTGGGCACAGCTAAACTTTGCCTTGGGTTTAACAAGGTCCAAGTTGTGTATTTCTTTAGAATTCTTCATTAAAAAAAAAAATCTGGATTTACAGTGACAAAAAGAAGCAAAACAAGCAAATTATTATGTAGGGTTATAAATACCACAACATTTTATTTGGAAGACAAGAGAAGGACCTTACCAACATGTCCTAGATACAGAGGCATAAATGCTGAAACTTTTGCATTTGAGCATGTATCACAGCAACAAAGTGGAAATTCTGTGAGGAATATCAGTAGGTTTACTGTATAGTAGTTTTTATTTAAAATATATCTGCAGTCCTCCATAGCATTCACAGTGATTTACAGGATTCCATTTATATGCTTTTTATAATTTACACTATTTGTTGTAAGCATTGAAAGTTGACTGGAAACTATTAATACCTATTTATCAGAGTATTTTGTGCAGAAGTCAGATGGTAGCTAATGCTAATGCTTTTGGAAGAGATTTGCATCTATATACACAGCCATTCCTCAAGCAATATTCAGAGCTGATTCAAACAAGAGAGAGAAGTGATTTCTTCTCTTTGTCATTTGCCATGAACAGAAAAATCAGTTGCATAATATGCAGCTACCATTATTATATATTATTATTTGACCAGCACTGGTGATAATAAATGAGACGGGGAAAAATCCAGTTTGCCATCCATCTGCAAAGGCATTTTTAAAACAGTTAAATATAAAGTAATTTAAACAATTTTGGCATTAGAAAAAAGTCCTAGGGAGACAAAAAAAAAAACCCAAAAAACAAGTAATGTAAAGAATGTACAAACCAGATTGTTCCTTCCCTTCAATATCTGAAAGTAACATTACAGCTATAGATCTATACTGTCAGAGAGAGGTAAAACCTTTGAAAAAACCCTCACAGAGATTCTCAAGCACATTTATTTTTTAATGCTTTGGACAAAGTGGTATTAGATTTCAGTAAGCCAAATATTACAGTTTTGTCATGTCATATATACAATAGTATTTGAGTTTTTCTAAATAATATTATCAATTTACAATTAGAGTAACTTTTAATTAGATGGTGGATTGACTTAGCTTATTGATGTATACTATTAAAACAATGCTGATGATCTTCAACTCAATAATTGGATAGATATTAGATCAGCAAATAGGGATCCATGTCCATGGAACATGCTTTGTTTACGTGTGTGTGGGTATCAGGCATGCACATCTGATACAATTTAGTTTATTCAAACTGTAAATTAGTTGCTGTTCTCAGAGGCACTATATCAGGCTGCCTGATTAAGGATCCAAGAGGTTTTCCATTACAGAAATGATCTGTATTCCTGCTTTCTCAGGGGGACATCCAAACTGTGGTACACAATGGTACAAGCAACTATATTGTGTGCTGGCTTCTAGTACAGGCTGGGCCATACCTTCACTAGCAGGCACTGCTTATTCTAGAGTATAACTGGAATATAGTTTGGCATTTAGCTATGTGGGACCAACATCAAATTGTGCTTCCAGGGCTTACTGAAAAACATACATGTGAGAAAGCTTAGTTCAACCTGATGTGATACTGTCCTCATTGCCCAGCTCTTCTCAGCTTTACTGCCCATAATCACAGTATGACAACTGACAGAATCTCTGCCACTACTGTAAAAGCTTGGTTTTTCTGTCTATTCTGAAATTGTGTATTGAGAAATTTAATGGATAATTACTTATTAGATCTCATGCCTGTCGATCATATAATTTTGTATCTCCAGCTCAGCTACAAATACACTTAAAATTTTCTGCATTTTACCCAGATTAAAATGTCTCTATGAACAATTCTACCATTGTCTCAATTAGATGAACATATTCCTGTTAGTCAGTTAAATAGCTCTCTTATTGTGTAAATAACAATTGGGACACATTAATTCATCTTCTTAGGGAGGTATAACCATGAATAAAACCCCTTGGAAACATATCTTCCTGCTATAGTGGTCATGAATATTTAATTTCAATAACTTTTTATCTCAAAATTCCAGACAAAAGAGCTTGACTGAAGACATTTTAAGCTGCTAGAAAGTCTAACCAATTTCAAAATGCTTAGAACTGGCCTTGCTAGTCACCTGTAATATTGTCACAGATTCATAGAAAATCAAAGCAGGAAAGTCCTTCATGGGGTCGCTTAATCATTTAAAGAGAATCAGGAGCTGTCACTGAGCTCACTGACAGCAAATCTCATGTTAGGAAATATAGTTCCTGGTGCTGAAAAATCACTCATTATAAATAAGATTTTGTGGGGTTTTTTTTCTACTGAAAGAGATATTTCTCATTTTTTACACTTCCTGTACTACACAGTGGATACAGTGTTTTTCCAGATGCCAGGTTCTTCCAGTCAAAACTACTTTTCCCTTCTAACCAGCTGTAATCTTTCAGGGTACTCCAGGGTCACAGCAGAGCTCTGTTCTCAGAGCATTCTGTTAGCCCCTGCAAGCATAGTACAGTCTGTAAACATCCCATTTTGCTTATATTTTTGCCTGAGTGAGGAGCCCATCCACTTAACAAATGTGCCAATGAAAAAAATGAAACAATATTGACCAGTTGTCATGGTCTGACACTGGCCAAATGCCAGGCACCCACAAAAGCCATTCAAGTCACCCTCCACTGTTACAGCTGGGCAGGGGAGAGAAAATTTAATGAAGGGTTCATGAGTTGAGGTAAGGACTGAGAGAAAACACTCCAAGGGCACAACAGGCTCAACTTAGAGGTACAAAGTGATTTTATTACTAACAGTCAGAGGAGGATAATGAGAATCTAAATAAGCCCTTAAAACCACATTTTTTCTCTCAACCCCTCCCTCCTTCCCACTGACAGCACAGGGAGACAGGGCATAGGGGTTCAGGAGAGGAAACCATGTGTGAAACCATGGGGTCCCTCTCACTGGAGGCAGTGAACTTCTTCAGCCTGGTTCCAATCTCATGAGCAGCAGTACTCCCAAAATGGGCTGCAGCTGGATCTCTGCCACGGGCTGCAGGGCACAGCTGCTTCACCATGAGCTCACCTGCAGAGGCATCTCAGCTCTGGCACCTGAAGCACCTCCCGCCTCCCCTTCTCCACTGGCCTCGGTGTCCCCATGTTGTTTTTCCATCACTTGTTCTCACCTCCTCCTCTTCTCTGACCGGAATGAAAACTGTGCCACTACTTTTGTTTTGATTTCTTCTTAAATCTGTTACCACAGAGGCGTTACCAACCTCTGTCATTGTGTCATGGGGTGACTTTACCTTTAAGGTGGTTTTGGGAGCTAAGGAAGTTGAAGTTGCTGGGGACTGATGGGAGTCTTTTCTCCTGACCAATTATCAGTCATTTCTAGGAATTGACAGCAGTTTTGACCATTGAAAAGGGAGATCAACTTGTGAACCCTACCTTAAGATGTAAAGTCAGAGGTCTCTTGCTCTCTTTAGTTTCCGGCTTCTGACAAGGTAACAAGGCTATGTCGTGGCCTCCTCCTTCCCCCCACCCTAGGCCGGACAAGGCCGCAGAAGACGAAGGGGGTGGGCGGGGAAGGAAAAGAAAAGAGAGCCGGCTAGCCTGGTTTAGTTTGTAGTTTCTGCTGCTGGACTGAAGCCTGACACCATGAACTCTTGCAGCTTTTCTAAAGCTTTTAATTCTTTTATTACCTGGATAAAACGTACAGATTACTCCTTTTTCCCAGAAAGACAGAGAGAGAGAGAGACAATCAACATAAAAGAGACATCATAAAACCACTAAAACAGTGAAGAAAAGAGTTAAGTTTTAAATGGGGAAGAGAGAATAAGGAGATGCTGTATAGCTGAAATATCTTTCTGTTAAAGCTATGGAGATGGACAATAGTAGTTTAAAAAGACTCCTTTAATTCATGACAAAATATATTGGGAGGAATGGAGTGTTCAAAGTGTGGATTTTGAGCAAAAGAGAGAGTAATTGTGATACAGTGAGTTGCTGGAACTGAGTGGAGTGAAGATTTGAAGCCTTAGAGGCAATGAGAAAACTCTTTTCCAGGAAAGCTCACAGAGACAGATGAAGAAGACTTCTGCCTTTGAATAACTCATCCTTAAAATTACATCCCTAAACTCATGGCCCATACACACCTCAGAGTGATGTGAAATGGGAGGAGAAAACCTGATTACAGAATTCCGGGCAGCTGACATCAGAAAAATGGAAAACTATTATAACAAAAATAGTTTTCTTGTGAGAAACTCCATAGATTAGCAGAAAGAGACTTCTGTTTCTCTACAAAGACTGTTGAAAAGAGTAGCAAGAATTGAGACTGTTTTTAACCACCAAAGTTCTAAAGTTTTTTTGTCTCTATGTTGTCACGTGTACAAAAAAATGGTCCAGTAGTGGGAGATAAAAGGGTTTTCTGGAAGTTTATTCCAGTGTTCTTATTCTTGTAGTTTGTTAATAAACTTTCTTTATTCCTTTTTAAGTTTTAAGCCTGTTTTGCTCTTGCTCTAATCCATATCTCACAGCAAGAAATAAGTAATTTTTAGTTACTAGTTTAAAACCACGACACATTGTCCCAGCCTTGGCCAGCAGCATGTCCATCTTCAGAGCCATCAGGGATTGGCTCTTCCAGTTAGCTTGGTGGAAGCTTCTGGCAGCTTCTCACAGAAGCCACCTCTATGGCCACCCCTACCAAAAATCAGGCCATGCAAAACCATCACACCAGGGGAAAAGAAAAGGCAGCTTTGAGTGATTAGTGATTCCTCTTGGCCTTTTTTCTGTGTAATTTCTTCAGAGAACAAAAATTTTGTTCTGTGCTGAATAATCTACCTTGGAGTTTAAATTTACCATAAAGCAGATTTTCTTTCAAGTGTATTCTGTCACTCATTTAGGTCCCTCTTGCCATTCCACTGACATGTTTAACTGCCTCTGAAGTATCCTTGCAAACTCTCTTGAAGATTTTTGTTAAGTCTGTACTCAGCTTATTGCATTGTTATTCCTTGCTCTGGGGTGCAGCTGATGCTTGTTGCTTTGAACTTCTTTGGCTTTGTAAAATTCTACCTATCCTTTCAGGCTGGAATAGAAGCAAGCATTGAGACCATTCTATAGCGTGCTAGGACACCTTGTTCGGGCATGCAGAAGTCTGTGAAAATCCATATCAATACATAATTTAGAAACTTCTGGTTGCTAATCCTAAACCAAGGTGGTAAAGGGTTCCTTAATGGAACAGAAACCAGAAACTCTTCCATGGAAAAATTTCAACTCAGAGCAAAAAACACATGATGTATGGCAGTGCTGCTCTCCTCTAATGAATTTTTTTTTGCCCAGCATAGGTGGCAGTTCCTCTGCTTGTTCTGGATTTATTGCTAGCTGTGACTCCATCAGAACAGCTGTGCTGGTAACTGCTAATTGTACACCACCTTCATGTTTTCGGGGTTTGACGGACATTGTACACCAAAGCCTCTTACACCTCATTTTCCAGTCTGACTGAAGCCTCACAGCCAAGCTCAGATGCAATGGATTTTGTGTCTCTGCATTAAATTTTAGAGTTTATCTGTAGAAACTTTGAGTGATGTGTGATTAACTGCAGGACTTTCATTTTGCTGCAAAGTCTGCCTTGTATGTAAGACTCCCTGCTTTGTCATGAGGGATGTTGACTACCATTTAGTTGCTATTTCTTCTAGCATCATTAGTTACACTCAGCTTACTCTTGAACTCCATCCTTCAAATGCAGGAGTTTATCAGTACATGACTTCTGCCTTAAGGAAATTTATAGAAAGTATTACTCTGTCTTTTACTAATTATTATTATTATTATTATTATTATTATTATTATTATTATTATTATTATTATTATCGTATGTGTTGTTTGGTGATACCTCAGAAAAGCCATATACAAATCAGCTACAGTAGTGGTCAGAGGGCTGGAGCACCTCTCTGTTGCCAGGAAGAGGGAGAGCTCTAGGGAGACCTCACTGCAGCCCTCCAGCACCTAAAGGGAAACTACAAAAAAGCTGGAAAAGGACTTGTCAGAAGGGCATGGAGTGATAGAACAAGGAGGAATGGCTTTAAAATGGAAGAGGGCAAATTTAGATTAGCTAATAGACAGAAATTTTACTGTGAGGGTGGTGAGGCACTGGCACAGGTTGCCCAGAGAAATTGTGGGTGCCCCCTCCCTGAATCTGTTCAAGGAAAGGTTGGATGGGGCTTTGAGCAACATGGTCTAGTGGAAGACGTCCCCTGCACATGGCAGGGAGTTTGGAAACTAGATGATTATTAAGGTTCCTTCCAACCCAAACCATTTTATGATTCTTTGAGTCTAATTTACTGTTTCAGAGTTGTATAACACTGATGATAAAAAAGTATATTTGGCTTGTGATAAATCTTTTGGCATAGTCATCCAGAGCTCATAGATTTTTGACTCATGCTACATTTGTTGACATTGTTCCTGGCTTCTAAATAATTTACTTTAGT